>NW_026623326.1:855872-1171121 GCF_030028575.1 Malurus melanocephalus | reverse complement strand
GAGAAGAGAAGAGAAGAGAAGAGAAGAGAAGAGAAGAGAAGAGAAGAGAAGAGAAGAGAAGAGAAGAGAAGAGAAGAGAAGAGAAGAGAAGAGAATGGAAACAAAACCAGAGAAAATTGAAACAAAACCAAAAAAACCCACACAACCTCCTCCCCCACCAAATAAGAGGGTGAAAATAAAGATTACATTCCTCATGCCAACTGCATGTAAAAGCTGAATGACTAAAAAATTCACAAAACTCTGGCAGGTTTTCTTCCCCTTGACTAATGCAGAAAATATATTAGGCTTACAGTACCTAAAGAAAATGCATATTTTATATATATATATGCATACTTTTACATATATGCATATATAATGCATACTTGAAGAGAGAATTGCACCAGCAATTTAATTTGAAATGAAATTATTGTCATCATTTTCATATCAAACTTAATTCTGCATATTTCAGCACACCACCTATAAGAAAAGTTGGYTAATGCACTCAAAGGTGCTGGTTTTGTTGGTCTTGGCTTTCCTTCAGCCCCACGTGGGTGGAATTCTAGGAATTGGCTCAGAAATGCTGGAAACAGAAAAGTACAACTGTAGAAATTCAGTTACTAACACTGAGATCTGCTGCTTTGTATAAAGAGGGAACAACAAATGTTCTGTTTATTTTTCAAAGCCATTGGTATTGCTTCTCTGGTGAAAGGCTTAAGGTGTATTTGAAAAGTATTTATTTGGGGAAAGAAATACCTGGACAACTAYGAAAAACCCACAGCAAATAAAGGATTTGATGTATTAGAGACCATAATTAGCATACYTGTTTCTGTGGATTGGAATACTGGTATTCAGTTTAATTTTGTTAGCAAGGGATTTAGGCAGTGTTGAAGCTCTGTTTAGTTCCTCACCAAAGCCATCTGCAGGAGTCACTAACCAGGAACACAAATATCATCTCAAAACCTTCAAAACTTACTTTTGCAGCCACTCGATGATCTTCTTCTTTGTTCTGAGGTGTGGCAGAGTGTATTTCTCCTCTCCATCCTTAAAATACTTCAAAGTAGGAAACCCTGAGATGTGATACCTTTCTGCCAGTGCCTTGTTGACAGTAGCATCRACTGCTGCGAGGACACCCGGACTCTGAAACAGAGATCACTCACTGTAAATCACAGCCTCTACACACAGCAGGACACAGTGGGCTTGGGGGCACTCACTCACAGCTGGGGCCTTTGCTGCCTCTAGGATGAGGAGAGAGCCTTAAGCTGTGCCAGGGAATGTTTAGGTTGGGCTTTAAGATKAAWTTTTTCACAGAAAGGGTGATTAGACACTGGAATGGGCTGYCCAGGGAGGTRGMGTCACCATTCCCRGAGGTGTTSAAGGARAAACTGGATGTGGCACTCAGTGACATGGTGGTGGTTTGATCACAGGTTAGACTTSACCTCAGGGGTCTTTTCCAACCTGATTAATTCTKKAATTCTGTGCACGAACACACAGAAAGACACTGAGGACTGACGCAAAACCAGAAAGGGCCATACTATGGACTAAATGGAACCAGAGCATTACCTGCTCCCCTCCCATTTCAGATAGGATTCTCTGTATATAATTCACTTTAWAATGCTTAAGAGCCATTCCCAGAAACTGCATTTCCTCCCACAGATCCCAATTTCTCCCTGAAGAAGCGAGCACTGCTAAAGGCAAGTTTACTTMAAGGCAAATTCATCTTTCCCTAACTCATGGGCATCTTTTCGTGGTCCACSTTTAGAGGCACAGAAGAACAGGCATTTGTAGAGTGTGATTCATTGGATTTTTGTTTTTCTCATCTCCTCCCTCTCCAAGAGCAATAAAGGAACTCTAGATRTCTCCACAGAAGATGCTTTAAGTATGGGGGAGACTAATTCTACTTCTCCTCCTGCGTGGCATCCACAGCATGAGACTGAATCAATAACACTAATACTTGCATTATTGGATCTCTCTTCTSCAGCCATGCTGATGGAGCACTTAAGATGAAGCTAATGGAGTGATGCAACCATTAAAAACAGGGTATTTGAAACAGGGATCAACCCCTTTTGTTTTTTTCCAAATCTAATTCATAAATAAAAGCCTATGTTTCTTCACATTCAATGCCTTTAAGTAAGGGGGAAAAAAATCCATTTTTGGATTTGATCATATTATGTATAAGGCCTACAGCAGAATACATAAACATTTTTCGATTTTGTTTTCGTTCAAGACAGAATGTTCTTTCTCAGACTTTGGCAGGGCTCATGCATTAGCGATGAGACTGTACTTTGGAAGCACATTTTGAAGGGTCCTGTGGGAGGATGAGAACAGCTGAAAATGTTGTAGGGAGAAAAGTCACTTTTATTACTCCAGTTATTTATTACTGATTATTTGAAGGATATAATAAAGGAAATTAGCTTACATCACTGGCTACATGGAGAAACTCTGCAGCCTTCTCATATTCTGGCTTCATTTTCTTACAGTGACCACACCCTGCCAAAAAAAAAAAAAAATCCAATTAAGTTGTATACACCATGGTCATTCATTGACCCATCCAGCCATTATCAAAATACAAAACCATGTGGTAAAGATTTACAAGAATTTTGTAGCATTTTACTTAATATATTTGTAAAGCCTTAGTATGATACAGGATTTTTTCCAAAATGGCCACTATAGYGTAAACAAAGAATTTAATCTATTAAGAAAAAAAGAAAAACAATAATAAGCCCCTGATTTCACACCCACACCTCTTTCCTTACAAAAAGTACCATAAYTATTTGTCAAGCCCATTGCTTATAGCATGCACTTGGGCAAGGCATAACCTCACCTATTTCAGTTTCCAAATCTTTATCTGCTTTAAAAAAAAATAACAGAGCTGCTCACGTGACTTTGTGACTTCCAGTGCAGGCTTACACTAGAACAGCTTAATAGAGTAATATAATTTGAATTCAACTGCACTGATAATAAGCCCCGCTTTACASTGGTGCAGCATATCCCTCTAGCAAGGATTTGCACTGATTTAATCACATCAGTGTAATTACACCACCACATATGTTCCCAACATAAGCAGGTCTGTAAAACCGAGATAATGGTGCTTTCTCGCTTGTGCGAAGTTCTCCAGAGATCTGCCATTACTTCACTGCTAAGTGCTGACATTACAATAAAGTAAAATGAATGCACGAGTGAGAAAAGCAGACTTAGAATAAATGATTTGGGTGTGAACTGAACTGCTTTCAGCTGGTGCAGCTGCTTGCAGTCAGGCTGAACTTTCAGCCCAGGTGAGGCTCCTGTCACGAACTTCAGCACCTTCCAGCACKATGCTGGGTCCTGATGACAGCCCCTTCCCTGTCCCCAAGGGATTGGCACAACCACAGTCCCTGCTGGGGCAGTGCACAGGGACAGAGTGGCCAGAGGGACACTTGGCATGGCAAGGTCAGGGCTGGCTGGAGGTGCAGGGAGCGGGGACAAGGCGCTGCCCTCGCCTGCCCGGTGCGCTGCAGTCCCAGCCTTGCTGCACCTCTCCGTGTCTGCAGCAGCAGCCAGCTCGCTCTCCTGAGCTGTTATTATTGGAATGGGCACTTGAAAGCCCAGACTTTACTGAGCTTTTGGAAGTTGTATCAGAAGATACAGCCAGAAATGTGTTTCAACACAGTCCAGCAAAAGCTGACTCTGAGGTGTRTGGGTAACAGGGCTGGGGCTATTTTTACACCATTGTCCAAAAGAAAATAAACCAAAGGCTCTGAACCTCAGCACTGCTTTGTTTCCCTCTAATGGGACGACTGCTGAACTCAGCAGACACAAACCTGAGCCTGAACTCAACCAGACAGGCATGTTTTATACAGCACAAGTCAAAGAGCGTTCGCAGCCAAGAAGCGATAAGACATCCAGGTGTAAGGAACTTCACCAGAGCAAACAGGGCTTGAGCCACCACAGCACATCATGGAACACTTCCAGGGCATGTTTATAGAGCAGGGTGAGCACATCTGAGTAACAACTGCAAATCCCACCTAAGAATTACAGCAAACACCAGAGCGGTTGATCTCAGACCAAATTACAATTCAAACACCAGTTACAGTCCGTGCCACTCAGTCACCTGCACAGAGACCACAGCCTTAAAGAGCCCCATGCCATTCTTTAAAGCAAAAAAATAATGTGGTAGGAGCAGCAGAACAAGGTGAGCTCAGCTGGCAGAGAAAGCTTTACTTTAATTTTACACGGTGGTGTGAGAATCTGGGAACCTGATGCAACAGCTTCACAGGTGAATTCAGGAGGAAGCTGGGAGAGGCTGAGGAAGAGTTACTGCCTCAGCATTGCTTATCTTGGTTAAAAGCACAAAAGAGACTGGCAAAATGATTTATTTGCCACCCACGAAAAACTTGCAGGCATATGGCTTTGTGTAAAGGGCTGACAGATCCCTTTGACACCTGCCCAAGTTGATTTATTTCTCYTTTTAGGAGCAGGGAACTTTATTCATTCTATGCTCTTCCTCACTTCTAAACAAAGGGCATCTCAACTCCCAGCCCAGATACCTGGGAACTTCTCTGAATTAGGTAGCTCAGATTGTTACAAATAAAACTCTTCTGCAGGRCTAACTTCACCTTGGTGGACCTTTCACAGTGTGTCCTTTAGCMACAGCAAGGTTCATACCGTGCTCTAGCTACGGGAGCCACATAATCTACACTATATTCCAATTATACTACAATCATTACTTAGGTCTGATCAACCAAAGGCATTAAACAACCAGAGTTTTTGAAAAGCTATGCAGGGGGGAAAAAATCCCCAAACCAACAACCAAAGCACATTTAGCCCAGGATATGAAAAAATATCCATAGCATCTGAAATTCATGCAAGTAATATTTTGGATCAAGATATCCAGACCATGAAATGTCMCTGTTCCAGATTCTTTTATGAACATCACACAGACACAGCACTGCTGACTGCCACAAAGCTAACTCACTCATGCTTAAAATAAAAGGAGCAGCATCAGATCTTTAAAAGGCACTTAAATGCAAACTGAAGTCTTCAAATCGTTATCATGAATGCTTGTTCTACCCCTGACAGAGGACAGCACGATGTATCAGCCTGCAAAAAAAGTCACCACATTAAACTGAACCTGAGAGAGGGACAACAAATCTTCAAGGCTTCTCCCACAATAAACGTTGCTTTTCTGGCTGTCTTTATGAGMATTTTGCTATTGTGAGCTACAGTCTGTTTTCACCTACCATTGCAGAAAAGGAGAGATACAAATTACAAGTCATACCTGCATACAAACTGCAAATCAATTAATCTCTCCAATGATTATTTATCCTGTCTTTGAATAATCCTGTGAAGATTGCCATTAAATTTTCAAAGCCAATGAAAAGTTATTTAAATGAATTCCAAGGTCACTGCCTCTCCTTTGATTGCTACATTAGGTTGTTCAGCAGCAGCTTCATCCCTCTGTGCTAAGCTCCTCTAGTTTGAGATGCTTCCTGTTCATAAAGTGAGTGGGAAAATAACAACCCTAGCAGTCCTGAGCCCAGATGCTCAGCATGCTCCTGGGGCAATGGGAGGAGCCCACAGGTCTGCAGTGGGCACCTGTGACAGATGTGCTTTTAGMAGATGCACTGCCTGTCATGTGTGTACTGACATTAAAACTGAAAGAATAAGCAAGGGAAAGGACTCATCTGATCCCAGGTGAGAAGAAAAGCTGCAGTCAGCCCAAGGATGTCCTGTGCCTACTCCAGGCACTGCACCCTCTGAGCCTGTGTGGGTCGTGGCTGTGGAACACCCAAAGGTGTCACTCCCACATCCTCAGTATTTTCTTGCAGACAAGGAGCTGCCCTGGAGGTGCAAGGCAGAGTCACTCTCCACCCGGCAGCAGGAACAAGGCCAGGTTCAGTGCCTGGCTCTGCTGACCCGTTCAGGACAACTCCTTTGAGCTCTCACACCTCATTCTGCTCCTCTTGCACAAAAGGAGCCCCAGGCTGAAAGGGCCAAGGCTCAGATAGAAAGAACACACCGATTAAGCATAAAAGAAGTGTTACAGGACAGGGGAAAGAAGTCAAAGTTTACAACAATCATTTTCAAAACAGATGTCTAAATGAAGAAGAATTCTGCTTTCCCAGTTTATTTATAATCAATTTTCTCATTTGCACTGCGCAGATGGGCAGAATAGCAGCTCCTTCCTTCGGTGCAGTCACTGCCACACAGCTGCACTCCCAGACAACGGTGAGCAAAGGTCCCCATGTCAAGTGCAGACAAACCACTTCCCTCCAGAATCCCAGTGCAGGGCAGAGGACAACACTCCCTCAGCACTTTGTCCTTTGGAGAGTGTGACCATAGGCAAATGTAGAGGCAAAGGCCAAGTGTGGACAGAGCAATGCAGAAGTGAAAGGGTGAGCTGCACATGGACAAAGGAAAGGCTAACAAACATCCCAAGCAACATTATTTTTCCAAGGAAATATCTACATTTGTTTACAGCAGCCTGTTTGACACCATGGCAAAGACTCAAAATACACAGTTGCTCCAAGCCTTTTCAGAAATGAATTAATACAAGTACTTCTACTGTTAAAACCAAGTTTTACAGGCAGAAAACCGGTCAAGCATCTCCAGCTAAGCTCCTGAATATACTCTCTTAGTGCTGTCCCAAGAATATAAATCTGTTTCTCTCTGCCATTCACTGTTTGCTTCTTTCAGGTTATTATGACTATATAAATAAATGCCATGCTTTTGGTCATGTCCTCTCATTTCAAGACAACATTGTCTGAGGATCTGAAGTGTGTGTGACAAGCAAGAGATAAAAGACAAGATCCAGGCAATTGTGAAGAAGCCATTTCTGACATGAAGAACCCTAGAGGTAAACTAAATTGGAAATAAAGATTTTAAAGAATCATTACATTTCTGTCATCAACAGACTGCTTGAATATGTTATCATGTGCCAGCTATTTATTGTATCATGCCAGCTCTACATCCATCTATAGCTGCACACCAAAAATACCCCCATTAGCCTGATGAGAAAATGAATTTGAAGCACAAAGAATGTCCTGCTTTCAGCAAGTGGGCCACTGGCAAATCAGAATGCACTCATAGAGGATTAACTGACAACTTCAAGAAAAAAAAAGGTCAAAAAATTCAGACACACCTTTGCTCTCCAAACATTCAGCACCTGGGGATAACACCTTTGGTTTCTCCATTCTTAATCCCAGAGGAGCAGTGACTCAAAACAGCAGAATAGCCTGTTCCTACATGTGCTTTGTTGTTGTTAACTTTGAACTCACAATTCTACATATAAAAGCAGGAGTGTCTACATGGAGCAGGGGAGAGAATCCTTGCAGCCACAGCAAGGACACACACAAATCCCAGCCCTCTTATCACCCATGCAAGAATACAAATATATTTTCTTCTGCCATGGAGTCTGTAACATGCAAAGACTTCTTATGCATCATGTAAAAGAGAACCTCTCAGGTCTGACATGAGGCAGTTTACAGTTCCTTCACCAGTGCAGGAGAGCATAAACTACAACAGCTGCAGATTCCCTTGCATAATTTAGCCATCTGCATTGCAGACATCTGATGGAAAATCATCCACAAATTTGGCAGGGAGGGAGGATGACAAAAGCAGCTGTTTCTCCCCGTAATCACAGGTATGAATTTTCAATCGTGTTGGTGGCATGTTCACTTAATAGTCATAACAGTCAGAGCAGTCAGGCCATGTCAAGATCTCAATGTTTCTGCTTAAAAAAGCCTCCAAACAAACCCCCCAAAAAACCTGGAATAATGTTAGGAAGGATCAGGAGCTCAGAGAATTTTGCAGAACCTCATCKCTCTGGGTACTAACTCCCACTAAAGCACTGATTTTACCAGCAGCACTGCACAGCCAGGTAAAATTCCAGATACTTAGAGGAGGCACATCTCCAACATCTTTAACATGATATTGAATGCAAATTTCCAACAGCCAGAAATGTGTGCACACATACACAAACGCAGACACACCCCGCCCCCAACACTGTACTTACACAGGCAGGTTTGATTTGACCAGGCATTACATTGCTTAGAGATCAGTGACAAGCAAACAGCTTTACGGCTTTACAAAAGACAAAGCCTATGAAAGGTCAGCCTGGTAAAGACTCTGARGAACTAGAAACACAGAATTAGAAGGAAAATACTTAAGCAGTTTGGATTATTGCAGTCATGCCACATTGCTGCGGTTGCAGCCTAACGCTGCGGCTGCAGGGCTGCACAGTTCATCCCAGAGACAGGAGAGCGCTGCAGCCTCACCATTATCACCATCTCACTGGCATTGCCACAAACTCCGAATGCACTCAATCTGTGTGTGCAATGAGCTCTGCAAATCCAATCCCAGCCTGGGCACACAGCAGAAAGGCTCTGCCTGCTCAGAGCAGCCCTTCAGTGTGAAGCTGAGGCACAAAATCATTACACATTGGTCATTCTCTTCTATCCGTATGACTTGCTGAAATGGTAGTGACCCAAACACAGACACCACCTTGTCTTTTCTATGCTGGTGTAATTTCTTGCCTCCCAGCATCACTGAAACTGCTCAGAAGAGTCATACCAGCTTTGCACAGTTAGAGTATGAGTTAGAACTACTGACTTATTTTTTTCAAAAGACAGGCGGATGCATTACAAGAATCAAACTGAGAAGAGAGCTGAACTAAAGGTATCCTCCAGCAATGCTGTCTGCATCCGTGCTGTGTTCACAGCTCTGGCAGAAGGGCCACCCTCAGCCAGCAACAGCCCTTGGCACAGGAAGGCTCAGCACAGCGGGGTTACACATGGAGTGGGTCCTGCAGGCTGCTTCCAGGGATTTAAAAGACAGCAGCTCTGGTGAAGTGTACAACACACCCTTCTGCCTTCATTTYTGGTCACAAGGGAGTGCATCTTCTTCTGACTCAGGCTCAGGGGAAAGGGTGAATATTCTCCAAGGCTGACCTCAGCCACAGGCTGCTGCCTCCCAGGGATTCCTGAGAGCCAAGCAGGGAGAGAGATTTCTGCTCTATCTTGCCCTCAGTGTGTGCTCTCTGCTTCCAAGCTCACAGGGGGCCCAGGCTGAGCTGGACCCCTGAACGCAGCCTTTGAAAAAGCAAAGCACAGGATGCATTCAGGAACAATCCTGAAGCTAATCATYTCTTTATGAAAAATAAAATAAACTAAAACCAAAAATGGCATTTTTCATGCCAAAGGTGGTTCCAGCTTCTGGCTACTGGAGATTACACTGCATGCATTCACCAAAACAGCACACACAAACTCCCTTACTCAAGGCTCTGTGGTGTAATTGGTAGAAATCAGGGAGATGATGGTGCCTMCTCCCCTCCCTCTTGGGAGGGAAAAGAAGTGATGGAATGTGGATCAGCTGGCATTGGGAGATATGAATTACACTTCCTACACCAGCTCTGAGGAACATGGCCCTGAGTAGGTGTTGAAAATTAATCTTCCCCTATTGAAATGTGAGACAACAGCATGGTTGCCTTAAGGTGAAATTGCTGAGAGTTTATGAAAAATACCACCAGAAGGTTTCCTTCTCAATTAAACCACATCCAAAAAATATTCCCCCCCTTCTCCACTGCCAGGTGAACAATAAAATTTTAGCTTAAGGAGGRAAGAGAAATTGCACTGCTTTTCCTCACACTCTTACCCCACTATGGAAGACTTTTATACTTTGGATTTAGCAATGAAAATGCCAGAGAACATAGGTTAGATGAAAGAGCTTTGAATGTTCAGCTCACGAAAACAGCATAACCTGCAAATTATTTCCTTGGATGCAATTTATATAAAGACATAAGCAAAATGGATGAGATGCAAAGAGATCTTCCTAAGAAAGGTACAGYCCAAAGAACTCAAACTCACGGGGCAGGAAGGTTAAAAGGAATGGTGACATTGACTGCTAGTGTGAACATGTCTGGAGAAGTCAAGTAGCAAGAAGAGACACTATGCAGAAYGCACAGGTTTTGTCCAAAATCACAGCAGCAGTGGCTACCAGCTGAGATCTGTTCASCTCTTTAGGAGAAGCCTGCATGCACTGTCACCAACCCCAAGCAGCCAGGACCCCAAAAGACACAGCTCCACCATCAGCACAATGCCTCAGTGTCCACGCAATGGATTCATTTATCAGTAACTCAGAAAAATGGCATCACTTGCCAGCTCAACATCTGAAAGGGCACAAGGGGCAGAGAAGCAGGCAAGCAATCTTTCACTCTAGGTTTCTCTATTCACTATTTGCCCTTTACATTAGTTCTCTACCTTTCACAGAATAAAAATTGAAGCCATAAAGTATTTAGGAAGATAAACTTGACAATGAAAACTCTACTGGTAATGATTCAAGTAGCAGAGATACTGTAAGGCACTTTCCAAATGAGAGCCCTGCACAGTATATTGAGCTTATCCAAGCAAGGAAATTAATTTCTTTCAGAAAAAATAAACCTGGTGCTTAATTCTTAAAGCTAATTCCTATTTTTAACCAATCATTAGAGGCAAGCAAAGTAAACTTATAAAAATAAGTTATGCTTCACTCCTATCAGAACTCACCACAAGAGCATTCAGGGTTTACATGAACACTGGGGTCAAGTTTGCCAGGAGAACAGTCACCCAATTCACACACTCAAATGTGGATTTTTAACAGTTAAAATTACCTAAGTCCTCTAAAAGGCCCCTCTGAACACCTAAATAACCTACAACAAATACCCAGAGAATGGGGCCAGTYTCTCTTCAGCTCCTTGGTGCTCCAGCAGCCACTCCTATGCTACAGCCTGAGTGGGTCAGGAAGGACTCCTTAGGAGAGAGGGAAGGCAATAGTAATGTGAGAAATGAGGCAGCAAATCCCCAAAGAAACAATGTTCCCTTCACACCACCTGCCACACATTCACATGAAGCTTTTTTTCTCATTGGAATAGCCGTTGCAAATSTCTTCTTTAATAGAGAAACTAATTGCTCCCAATTGCAGGCGAGCATACAGCACAGTTCAAACAAACCTCCCAAATTTCACAACCTCCAAATATCTACATTTCATCTCCTTCCCTTCTTCCTTTCCTCCTTCCACTAGCCTAGCTCTCAATAGCCACAACTGCTACCAAGTAAGTTATTCAGTGTACACGCCGTGTCCCCAGAAGAGCATCATGACACAGAGCAAGTCCCGACCCAGCCCAAAGGTAGAGCCMAGAACACCCCAAATTTGCCACTTTGTGTTGAGAAGCTGAACCAGAGCAGGTCAAGGCTCCTCCCTTTCAGTCCTGGCATGAGCTGTAACAGGTTGCAAGTCATCAGCTCAAGCCGTGATTATCCTGTCTGAGCTCTGTGCTCACCCAGTGGCAGATGGGGTTTCCTAAACTTGGGGGCCAAAAAACCCGATGTCTGCCACAAGCCAGGGAACACCAAAGGCAGAATCCTACTTCCTCCACGTTAATCAAGATTTTGCAGTGCTCATACCCCTTCCATATCATAATTCTTCCAATACTGGAGCAGCTTGCAGGCTGGCCATGGCTTGCTTGATAAAACTCCCACGCAAGGTGAAATGTTATCTCCACTTCACAGGTTGGAAACCGAGACAAATATTTAGTGACTTGGGTCRTGACTGTACAAATCAAAGCAAGGCAAAGAACTAAACTTTTACATCTCCAGGCCAAGGCTATCGCTTTTATCACTGGATCATCCTTTTTTTATGACCATACCCTGCTCAAAGAGCACAAACTGCTTCAAAAAGACAATAATCTCATACAAACTGTGTGCTCCAATATCAAAAGGCTATCAAAAAAGAGACAGTGGAATCAGTCATTACTGTCTTCATCCTTTTCATTAGGTGTTCTATCAAGTTTTACTGCACAAGCACGTTATTAGGATTTTTATACTCTTCACATTTCTGTTTATGTTAAGTACCAATAAAAACGCATATTGATTTTTATTTTTAGATCCTTGAAAAWCATGAGTGATATTGTCATTAAAGGAAAAATCCACGTCAGGTTCCTTATTTTTCTGGTTTGCTGCCTTTGCAAGAACTTCTGTTCTAATGTGTGATTAAATCTCACTGAAAATAATTTCAGTAATCAGTTTAATGAGACAGGTCATGGCACTGGCAGGTCACTGAGCTCRRCTRTTTACAGTCCCTAAGATTTTYGGTGATACTCAAATACATTTAATACCAAGCAACACCTTGTTGTAGAATTYCACACTTTTAAACAATGAAGAACCSAGTCTGAGTGTCCCAGACCTCCTCTCTCTAAAATCAGCAATCAGAACCTGCTCAGCTCAGTGGAAACAGGTTCTGGAGCCCAGAATGTACCTATTTCTGACTGGTTTACATGAAAAATGTGTGCTCCAGGAGCCTGCCAGGAATGTTCAGCTGAGAAGTGCACACATACAATGCAGAGAAAGTTGGCACAATTTATGCTTGTACAGGGAAGCATTTTATAATACATCCCATTAAAAATACACCAAGTTAACGTTAAAATTAGGAGCCTATGGGACACAGAGARTCAGGAAACACGATTCTCAAACTGAAGCACATCTTTTCTCTTCAACAATCTGTCCAGACTCTTAAACAGCAACATTCATCATCTGAGTGCCCTTCCACAACAATTCAKTTTTCGGTGATGAGGGCACTGCAAGAGCCCATCCTGACATCTGCATCACTTCACCAAAAAACCCACCAGAGACAGGCACTGCCTGTGACCCACATAACAGTCCAGAAAGTTTGACTTGTTCAAAGCTTTCTATAATTACTCTGAAACAAGAAGAACATTTTCTCAGGATCTGTTATGAACAGGATTGAGCCTACAGCAAGCACTCTGACACATAAATGTCTCCATGTGTATCTTCCTATGGACTGGTTTATGCAGCTGTAACGGGGATATGGCATCTGACAAGATTCCAAATGCACAACCTGCCTGACACACTACAAACCTTCAATAATCCAGACCTGCACCAAAAACCCACCAAAAYCAGCTTCCCAGCTACCTACTGTTTGCCTTTATCCCAGAGGTTCTGCATCTGAAGGCAGATGCCAAAGGTTCTCTATGTAGCCACTGAACACAACCAACATTTTATTTTAAAAATCATAGATGTCATATATGACAGGGACAAATAAAAATTAAAGGATGTTTCCAGCCATGTTCACTGCTCCTGGATGTTTGGATAACCCACTGGCCTTTAACCTCTACTGGAAAAACAGTGTTGGTTGACCTTTAAAAACCCCCCTTTGATTGAATCATGAATTAGCATTGAAAAACTTTATTTATTTATAAATAATTTAATTTCTTTATTTATCACAGGCTGCCAATGTTAGGCTGCTGCTGACCTGTTATGGAAAGGCAATTTTTTTCAGGCTGCAGAGTAGATTATTCTTCAGCCTTTTCAACTCGTGGCCTTTCAGCTGATGCTGCCAATAGACATCCCAATTAGAGCTCACAGCAACAYAGCTTGCTTTCATAAGGAACCAGTGGGGGTCTGAAAGGGAGACTTATTTATTTATAGTCAGAAAACATGGTTTGAAAAAAATAGATTTGATTTTGTGCACATATTTTGGGTTTGGTTTACTTCATATCTAAAGTGAGCAATGGATTCCTACATCGCAGTCGCACCATGTGCAGCAGAAAGAAACAAAAACAAGGCCACTGAAAGCAGGGACAGTGCTCTGGCAGGGAGAGATCCAAGTTCACTGCTTGGTTAGAAGCTGAGACCTCCTTCTTGTACTGGGCTAATTGGTTGTGATTCTTAATGAGTTCACAAAGACGCTTAAAACCTTGGGTTTTAACACACCGGAGGGAAGAGGGAAGGAGTGAAGGGTGTGAAAAGCTGTTTTTCAAAGCCAAATTGATAAAACCACTCCCTGTGCAATTAAAAACCTGAACAGCTGAATAGCTGACTTTGGAAAGCAGCAACTGCATAATTTATTGGGCTGATTTATAAAGGGAGGGAAAATATCCGAGGACAGGAAAGGAATTTCATGGACATTTCAACAACACAYGAAAGCTGTGGTGCATTTCATCATTTCAAGATTTAGTTTTGCCCTCCCTTCCACTGGAAGGAAGCAAGCAAATGTCTCCTAGGCTGCAGTTTTTCTATCTTCCCTCTTCATCAATGGAGGGAAAATCATGATGCCYCCCATATCCTACTAAAGTATTGATAAATTGCACTAAGTCCTGCAATCAGCTTATGTAGTCTCTGAAGGAGCCCTAAGAGGACAGGCAAGAGCACAGGTTTAACCTGAATTCCAGCTCACATACAAAGAAATGTTGCAAAAAAACATTTTAATAGTTTAATCCTTTAAAAAGCAGATGCACACTCACAGTGTGCCAACAGTAACAGTACAGCCAAAGCACWTTTTTCTCCTGTTACCTGTGGCATCAACACTTTACACAAACTTTACTCTGGCTGATGGGGTGCAAGAGAGGGCAAAGCAGCCCCAAGCAAACATCAGGGATGACTACAATCACCAATCACCATCAGAGACTCCTCAGATTTGYACTTGCTGAAGGTACACAGGAAGGCCACAGCTCACAGTGGCACCAGGACATTATTCTGCATAAGGCTGCAAGAACAGTTATGCTTTAAAATGTTGGCAGTGTCACTTGTGTTAACAAAAYATAATGAAAAGTAACTCCTGTGCATGAACAGCAGACATTTCTAGAAGCTATTTCTGAGTTGACATGAATTTCAATCCTGGACTTTAAACAACACCTTTCAGTAGCWTTTGAATTGACTTATCTGCAACTTAGTTGGGTTTATTTTGTGACTGAGATGTGCTTTGGAGAAWAATGCTGAAAAAATGTAGAAAGGACAAATGTGTAGGGGGTTTACTCCAACAAAACAGTCTCAGAAGGACTGCTACCCTCACTAATTTGGCAAATATTTTGKACAGAATTATTTTTAAAATTCCATTGGACTCAGCAAGCAGTTTGATGAGGAAACTGAAAACACAAACAGGGCTTTTTTCGTGATCAAGTGACTCAGGAACATTTTAAGTCCCAGCGAGTCCCCATGAGACTGAAGCATTTAACAACACTTGACTGGCAGCATAACCCATATTTAGAGACATTGAGAACCCAGCTGTCATCTTGGGCATCTAAATAAATCGATCAGCTGTAGGCATAGATATCAAGAAGCACATACAGACATGGAGCCTTTATTCTCACTGCTAGCAGAGCCTATCACAAGCAGCAAGGGTGCCTTTAGTTATGTTATAGTACAGAAATAACTTTGGCTGGTGCAATAAATCCTTTGTTATAGACTCAGAAATAGGCCGGCTAACATAACTCTGCTATCTCATGTTACCAAATATGATCAATCCAAGTAAAAACTCCAAATCCTTAGGGAGAGAGGGATCTTTCTTTGTTCTTTTGTACAGTGCAGGAGAACTCATGTTTTGGGTACWACAACACATTGAAAAAACACTTCAGATGTCTGCAAGACTCCAGTCTGGATATATCCAGGATAACACTAAGCTCGCCATCAGAAATTATGAAATTTCAGCAGAATGCTTAAGTAAGGAGCACAACACTGCACACCCTTCACAGATGGCTGGGGAGGAGAGTGCCCTCAGAGCCTGACTGGCTGGGTCACTGTTTACCTATGCTAAATATTCAGATTCATTGAACATCCTCTTAAGAGCTTTACAAGGGAATTGCAGAAGGTTAAAAATCCTGCTCTGTGTCCCCAGTGACCTGTGAAACGAAAGCAGGATGAACTCATCCTGCCCACCCACGCTGCTCAGGGCTGGCACTAACAACCTGAAGCAGCACATTTGTTTAATGGCTCTGATAAATTATTGCACAAAACGTATGGTGTCTCTGATCCCACGAGATGCAAGCTGCATGCTGCAAACCTCCCTGATGTGYTTAAAACACATGTAGCTGCTCTTCTTGAACTGAGTTATGCTAGGCAGCACTTAAAATAGCTGCCATGTCTTTGACTGGGCTAGTAAGTGCAACTGATTGTAAATAATTACAGTGTGCTCTTCAGGGATGACCATTGGTAGCCACAGGCATGAAGATCCAATTGGCCACATCCATCACAGTGCCCAGTGGTGCAGTTCACAGGTATTTATTTACCTGGGATGTGTTTGATTCAGCTCTATCTTCAACACTGGGGGCAGGGGCAGATAAAAAGCTGCCAATTCCCCACACACCTTTTCATGCTACACTCTATAAATGCATTGGACATCTGAATATGAAATTAAAGCATCACTGAAATAATTCTCCTCTAGCAAACCAGCTCCTCATGTATGTGTGATGSTTTGGGCTGGGAACAGTGCTGATAATTCAGGGATGATTTAGCTATTGATGAACGGCACTTGGAGAATCCAGACTTATTCTGCTCCTCACCCCAMCCCACCAGTGGGGAYAGTGACCCYAACTGACCACAGGGATAACCCAGACTAGATGCTCTGCATACAGAACTGGGGGAAGAGGGAGAGGGGAAACACTGGGAGTGATGGTGTTTGTCTTCCCAAGTCACCATCATGTGTGATAAAGCTCTGCTTTCCTGGGAATGGTCAAACCTGCCAGTCAATGCAAAGCAGTGAACAAACTCCTTGCTTTGGTTATCTGTACATGGTTTTTGCTTTACTTTTCAAAATACCTTCATCTCACAAACCCATGAGTTTTCTTGGTTTACCTTTCAAATTCTCTCCCCCAYCCCACCATGAGGGAGCAGCTGCAGGGGCTGAGCTGGAGCTGAGGCCAAACCACAACAGTGTGCAAGAAAAACTCCAAGTCACGTGTATGCTGCATGGTGACATAGGAGTTTAAGTCCCTGCTAATTCCAGGCCACTGTTGAAATCCCCTTGATTATTCTTAGTTACGTAGAAGCATATCCCGTGCCATGAGCCTATTTTACAGATCTGTTTCAACATTTTTTTATTAATACGTAGTTTTTAGTAAAAGCTTCCTCATTCTGAGCTAGCAAGGTTAAAACAAGTAACACGTTCACTAGTTTTATCCCTTCTTTTACTGGAATAATTTATCTCCTAATAWTCTTTAGGTGACACCATTAGCACATTTAAGAAGTGCTAAGAGAAGAGCTTTTAATCATGGAGATAACTGTTTATGATAGTTGTCTGTCATTAATTAGTTTGCAAGCCTGATACCCTCCRCTGAGGATGCCCAGAGAGAATTCTTACAAACACAGATCTTTTACACGGGTACAGGCAGGATTCTGCACATARGCACACCATTACCACCTGAATGTAAACAAAATGCCCCAAATATTCGAGCTGCATTTAAAATGGAGTTGTTCATGTGCAAGGAACACTCTTTATCGCAATGCTGAGCAGCTGGGAAATGTTATCAGAAGATTGTGACAGCCCAATTAAGCATTTGATTTACTTTTAAAATAGCATTTGCCAAAGTACTGATGTMCTTTAGTGCAGAATGCCCCTCAGTACAAAACATACCTGTCTGGAAGCAACCCTGCTCTGAAAATAGGTCACGTAATATTGTTAACCCTAAACCTGTGTTATCTGTGTTCTTGAAAATAATAAAAAAAAACCTGTAAAACTGAATGAAATCCTATTGAGATTTACAACTAACTTGAATTTACTATAAAATTTGATTGTAGTTGTATATATTAATCTATTTTTAATCTTGCTTCCTAAAGGAAYAAGGTTTGCAGAGACAACTGTTGATTTCTTTCCCCTCTTCCTCCTCTCAAATGCATGACTGAACCCCTTTGCCCGTTTACAAAAAAGGGCAAAGCTTTAAAATAGCACWAAATCTCTAAACATGCTGAGATCCAGGGCTAAAGAGAAGGGACGCTTATCCCATGCCTTTGTGGAGAGAGAGGGAAAGGAGGGAAATTTGGGAGTTCCATTTGTGCTTGGCAGCAGCTGCTCAGTGAGCRCACAGCTGCCGAGGAGCAGCAGCCCATGCTGGCACTCACACACCGGGGWGCAGGGAAATCTGGGGAAGGAAGGATTTGGGAAATGAAGGATAACTCCTGGGCAAACCAGGCCTCATCAGTTCTGCCACTTGTGTTTGGGTTGCAGACCAGGCCTTCATCTCCGGTCCCGCTTTCATTAGTGCAAATAATCCAGGGAACACAGCGACAGAACAGCAGTCAGTCCCCTGCTTCAGTGGACCAAATTCTCAGGCATTTCAATGGGCRAAGGAAATTCATTATGGTATGTTTTTCAAACGAGTCTTATGAGCAGACCTTCCAAAAAAAAAAGGCATTTTGGAGCTAACTCCYGCTGGCTTAAAGGGAAGCAGGATTTCAGCCTCTGTGCCAAGACCCTCAGCTGTGAGCACACAGTCTGCCTCTGGAGTCCTAACCTTTRAATCTATGCCTTGAAAATGAACATTTCACCCAAGTACCACTGCCAGCACAGCAGCAACGGGAGACAGAAGCTGTGTGTCACCCAGCATAGCAGATTTGGGCCTGAACTGTCCATCACATACACAAACAACTGGAAGAACCAGAAACACAACTGGAACAAGTTACACGCACAGTGAACCAAGTGGTTAATGGACTCTTCTCTTCCACCCAACAGCAGACAGGAGGGCACTGTGGATGGAACAGCTCCTGAAGGCAACCCCCTGCATTTTATTGGTCAAGCTAAAACCTCAAGTCWTGAAAAAGATCTGTTCAATGCATTCTTGGTCGAACAATAAGTAGTATCACCACCAACTCTGTATTAGTTATCAAAAGTCCTGGGACTTTCAAAACTTAGGTCTAATTTTGRCAGAGTTCAGCACAATATATAATGACCATGAACCCCTATATTGCCAGAGAACCTGCAGCAGAGGAGTAAAAATGCTCAAAATGATGTATCAGCAGCCACGGATGAGAACCCAGGAGCTCATGGTTCTCAAATTGAGCTCTTTGATCAACCAGGGTTCTGCTTTGAAAGCAAACAACACTGAAGTTAAAAATGGGAAATCATGCCATAAAACGATGAGTAGCCAGACGATTTAAGCATCATTATATTCTTCAATTATGTTTTGACTCAGCCTACAAAGTATCCCTCTTCCAGAGGCACATCTCCATCCTAAAYGTGAAGTCAGCAACTTCACAAACATTTCATGCCTTGTGTATTTAACAATCATCACAAACAAGAAAAGCCTGGACTTTAGAGTTCATGGTTCTGTGAAACTTGCATGGAAAAACATCACTGATTTTGTCAGGAAGCATTTGGCTCAGAGTACAGAATAGAAAACAAACTCACATGGYGCATGGAACATCACCAGCACAGATGAATGATCTTTTATAAACTTGTCGAAGTCCTCATCAGTCAGGTGATAAACCACATTYTCTTCATCTGCCCAGGGAGTCTCTGGAGCCTGTGGCTGAGGTGCCTGTGGGCTACAAGACAAACAGACAGAGCTTAAAGGCAGCTCTCTGGTGCTGAGCAGTCATSTTGGCAAGTCACACTGTAAGAAACCACTTTTGCATCTGTGCAGATGTTCATACGTCTGACACACCAACCCTACTGAACAGCTTCCATRATTGTACCCATTCAGAACTCACAGGCACTAAAACACAGACAAAACTGGAGGAGGAATAAAAAAAACTCCAAGAAGCTCCTGAGGACAGATCAGCAATGGAAGGGGATGGAGCGAGRAGATAACCAGACTGCTTGGTTATTACATTATAGAAATCAAATGCATTTTCTATTACTCTTTTACCCTCCTCAGCAGGATGCTCCCTTTCTCACAGCATTCCCACTTTGTAGTTCACAGGAGTCATTGCAAATGAAAGAAAAAAGCAGCGAGCAGAAACAGCCAATTTAACCCGTCACCTTGGATACTGACAGCATGATTAGGGCCGACAGAGAAAGGAGGAGCAGTGTTGGGACCATGAGCCATCTAMGCACACCATTTCCCCAGGAATACATGGTTTTACCCTGAACAACTCCTGTGAGCCAGGGAAGCATCGTTATTCCTCACTCTGCACTGGGCCTGTAGGCCAAACTCAGCAAAGCCACCCAGCTGCCTGCTTAAACTAAAAGGCAAGTGATGTGTTCCACCAACTTCACTAGGATTGCACACGACTTGAACTGCCTCTGATGGTCAGAGCCACAGAGGCTGCTCAAAGACACAGTGGCAAGTCTGGAAACTGAACATAAGCTCTTCTGGAGCTCACCCTCTCAATAAACAATTGGTTTGGGCTTCTGTTAAAGTACATTAAAAAAAGAATTTGGCAGCTGTGAACTAAACTATGCTAATTGACATTTTATTTAATAAAGCAGTGTTCACAGAAAAGRCACCCAAACATACGAACATTGGGAGCCAGACTTTGATGCTATTTTATTCTTGCCAGTTGCAGTAATGAGTTCCAAATACCCCCCAAAATTCCCCAAATTCTTTGGCAAAGTAGAGGTCTGGATGTGACCCCATCTCTGGTCTAGAAAGCAGATTTACTATTTTTGATTAAAATGTATTATTGTGTTAGCTGCCTGGAACAAGGAATGGCAAACAGATGATAACTCATTTATCCTGCCTTACTCATTTCTAGGCTGAAAGCCTAGTTTGATAAAAAAAAAGCAGTTAGAGATACACAGATTCAGATAGCAAATTCTGTTGATGTAAGCAAAGGGTGTGATCCAAGAATATTAAGCAATCCATGCAGAACCGTGATGCACACCTCTGGCTGCTGCTTCTACGATAAAAAAAAAAAACAAGAAGCAAACATCAAAGCAAAGACTGGAGCTGCACCTGGCCAAGCAGCCCAGAAAGCAACAATCTCCAGGTATGCTGGCAGGGTGAAAGCTTTCCAGTACTGGGTTGAGTAGGCAGAGCATCATGAACATGGACACTGCACCCACAAAGCTCTGGGAGAACGTGGTGTTTAGCAGGGCCTGGCTTGACCTATTTCAGTCAGGAATTAGTAAAGCAGGGCACAGGATGTTTATTCAAATGGCCTGATTTAAAATGCTGTGCATGCTAATAAACCTGCACAGGAGTTGGTAAGAAACACCTCAAGGCCTGGAGAAAGCAACAAGCAAACTTTAAAATGTCATTTAACGCTGAGACAAGGCACACCCAACACCTGATGAGGATGACAGAAGTCCAGAAGAGTTATCAAATACTAATTCAATTGAGAGCACAGAACAAGTTCTTGATTTAACCGAGTGGCTGATGCTAAGGAAGGGCCTGAGGGGAATCTGTAMAAACAGCAAGACCAACTAAGCAGCTATTGAAGGCAGCAAGAAGCTGTTGGGCTGCCTACCATGCAGAATGATTTAACAAAGAAGTGGTATGTACRAGATAGCATCTCTAGTGAGCTGGATCAAGGCTGTATGATGGTTTGTCTCTATCATCTCATGAAAACATCTGAAACTCCTTAACATAGTAACCAGTGCCTATTAGGAAGATAAGAGAGGTGAAGCATCTGCAAGACTGATGCACTGGCCCACTTCAGCATGAGAGAGAAGCACCTTAAATAAGTAGCAAAAAAATAAAAGAGCCCTCCAGACTATCAGTTCCTGCCCTGAGAGGAAAAAGCATGGATAACATCATTTCAATGTTTCAAATATTTCTAACTTTATTTAAGTTTTATCATGTTCTCCCCCATGAATGAGCCTAAGATCAACCACTTTCAGCAACACACCAGTAATATTTAGAGGGAAAAATCCAAGAAGATGGAGAGCGAATGCAGCTGCTTTTCTGCGGAGTGTACTTATTGTCCACACAAAACAGCCATTTCATATGGCTCAGAGTCTGCTGRATTTGCTGTCCAGAATCTACAATGACTATACATGCATGCACAGTATAAAAATGCATTGGCTTACCCTGCCATGGTCTTGCCATGCCCCGGTCTTCAGAGCAACATTTTGCACAAAAGCAACCTTTTCACATTTAAAACATCCTATACACCTTGCAGCTATCTAATRGCACTCCTTGGCTTTCCTAAAGCCCTTGCCACACCATTTGACTACTTGCACTGCAGATTCCTCAGACTAATATAATCTTACATACGTAGCATGTTTACCCCATATATGGTTTTAATTAGAACTTAATTTATCATAATTTAAGTATCAATTACTAGCAAAATGTAAGTACACATAATTACTCAATGTGCTTTCCTTAAAAGYTGTATTTATTACACAAAACAGGGCTACAAGGCTGCTGCTCAGATCATCTTTTGGGCAACTAATAAGCATGCACTAACACTAAGCGAGGACAAACACCTGTCTTTAGCTCTGGACTGCTGAAGCATCAGCCAAAGCCCACAGTGCCTTGTTAGCAGAGATTATCATTGCAAAGAGCTTGCAGCTGTTCTGCTTYGCCTCCAGTAGCTGTGCTCACTTGCTGTCACAGCACTGATACAAAGGTACTGCATATTGCAGGGATTATCTGGATATTATGTGGGCAGACATGGGAAAAAATACCCCAAAYAGCTAATGTTTCACATATGGCAGCCAAGAGATAACCACATCCTTGCAGAACTGAAAAGCACAACAGAGTGCAGGTGATGAAGCCATATCCTTGCTCCAAGGGCTGATCATCTTCGAGTTGCTGGAGTTGCCATCTCGAGCACTCACATTTGAAGGCTTAATTAACTACACGAGGCTTAATGACTATGCCTAAATTCCTCCCGTTTGAGCCACTGGGCAGTATTCATTGCAGTGTTTGTAGCTCCTGATGCTARCAGGAATGCTGCTCTTACTTCATCTGTGAGTTCCAAATCCTGAGGCTCTCAGCCTACTGCTGCTGAACACCCTGGGCTACCTGCAACCATATGCAAAGCCTCACTGGTACAGCAAAATACATTTATTCTGAGCCATTTTTGCTAAGCTGTACTATTACAACAGTTTGCAACAGTCTGTTCCTTCCCATGTGTTTGTTTCCTTTTATTAGATTAATTTTGATATTGTTTCCACTGCAGCAAACAAGGGAGGGTTGCAAAGATGACACCATGCCCAAGAGCCTGGGCWCACTGCTAATGGGATTTCTGCATCACCAGATTATCTCAGCTCTCTCCAGCTGCTCCATCAGCTTCACTGACCATGTGGGGATTTGCACTACTTGAAGAGCAGCTATACACACACACTGTTTCTGTCTGTCTCTGAACCCCTAGTGCCACAGGCTCACTCAGCCCCCAAAATGTTTATGACTGCAAACAGCTCTCTTCAGGTACAACRAGGTGCTTTCAACACTTCATGTCATGACAGCAAACACAGTAAAAGTGACTGCCTATCCAGGGTGCCTTGATCTTTAGTTTGTCTCTGCAAGACACTTTAAAGGCTTCAGCTAAAGGCTGATGAACCAACAAGAACTGCGTACTCAGTATATACATTTTTAATAACATAACAAAAGTCAAACTTTTGGCAAGGTATTAAGTTCAAGCACCCAAGATCACTCGAAATTAAGTTGGCATTTTTAACAAAGCTGAAATCWGTGTATCTGCATTTATTTTAATCCACAGTCAGTCTCCTATTACAGACAAAATGCAATTGTGAAATGCAAGGCATGCATGCTAAAAATCAAACATTAGTCAATCTCTCCGTGTGCGTTTAGCTGATCTCAGCGGGGTAGTTTTGTTTGCTCTTCTGAGCAGAGGGAAGGAGGGAGAGATGTCTGCTCCCAAATCATTACATTCTGTAAATAATGAAGAGTACATAAAAGGTGGAGTGCATGAAGTTCAATGCCTTACTTTTTCAGCCACTCTGCTATATCTGCTGCGGTAGCACCAAAGTTCTCAAAGTTGAACAGGAACTTTCCTTTCCTGTTAAAGCAACAAAACAAGGTTCAGTACTCATCCTAAAAGATAAAAACATGCAATTATAGAGGAGTGCATGATTTCTAAAATAGTAGTAAAACATAACTGACTCAAAATAGCAGATTGTAGGATATCCCCGGACATTGAATTCTTCCTTTATCCTTTCAAATTCAGCAGAGTAAACATTCATCCCCGCAAGAACCTGAAAAAACAGAGCATAATCTTACTGATTCTTACAATACAGCAGGAATACCACACCATTTTTTTRAAGATTTAAATAAAACCCATTTCAATCTGGGCAGATTCTTATTTCATTCATATAGCTCGCAAGCAAGGGGCTCTCTGTAAAAGGCACTGAAGTTTTTCTGATTTTGTGCAAGGGGGAACAGAACAATACTTCAGTCTAATCCAGAGAAAACACACACCAGTCAGCATGTCACCTCCTCCTTGCTCTTGAAGCATCTCTGTTTCTTTTTATTTACTCTCKAACAGAAATATCTAAAGGGAATTCTCTCACTTTCACTCCTTGTGCTCTTCTTTACACATTTGGCTTTTAAGCTACAAGTGCAACTAGATTTTTTCTTCCTCTGCAAGTAGAAAAAAAAAAAAAAAGACTTATTCGTTCATATCCAAACATAACCAGAGCACCAGAAGTTCCACCCTCAGCTCTCCGGTTTCCACTTCAGCAAGGAACTTACAAATCTCAGCTCATGTGCAGAAGCTCTAACAAACCAAACACTGGCATTATCTCAGTTCAAAAATGCACTTACTGAATGGCAAGGGGAAATCAGCATTACTTTGATGTAACAGTAAAACGTGCCTTATTTCCACGAGCTCAGGAAATAGCACATGGCATTTATATGCTTTAAATATGTTAACTTGGGTAGGGTAGGGTATAATGAGAGTTAAGAATTAACCTTGTCCTACAGTCTTCAAAAGAGAGGCACAAAAACATGACAGCTTTTCAGACAAGCACACAAAACAAAATCTCTCTCCTTCCCATTCCTCACCTCCCTCCCAACCCATCCTCCAYCTCCACAGTCCTTCAGCTTTGAGTTTAGGGCTCCTGTGACTTACACTGTGCCCTGTGACTTATTCTGTACCCTGATTCTGTACCCTTATTCATTTGGACTTATTCTGCCTAAATGTCTTCCAAATATTTCTGACATGAAAATTGGAAGATGGGATTGATTCCAATCAAGTTTTTGTGGGTGTGCAATTCACACAGAGGTCRTTCTGCTGTCAAACCTGGACCCAGCAAGTTGCTGAGATACCGCTTCCTGATTAACTTAGTTTAATGGCATTGACGGTTTAAATCATTTTAGCAGCAGGGTCTTAATCCAACCCCCTCCTCCTTCCCTCTCCAAAAACAGGATTTTCTCCTTCCAGCTGAAATATCACATCAGAATTTAATACCACGTTCCTGACTGCAGCAAACTGCACAGACCAACCAAATGTGCTCAGAGCCAGCATGAAATAAATCTTAAAGCAGAAAATCCTTCTTTGAAGGTCAACCGTTTCTAAGAATGTGCTGGAAAGTCACAAAAAGATACTTTGTTTTCTCTTCCCTATCCTAAGAAAGGATAAATTGAACAGAGGAGAATACAGAAATAAGGTTTATACTTGCTGGCCTAGTCTTTCACTTTGAATTTTCCTTGTAGTTAGAACAACTGGATTGACTTAATTCATATGGGATTATCGAGACTCAATTCTCCCCTTTCCTCACCCTCCATGTCACCACCCAAGGGCAGGTAAATGCAGCAGGATCAAGATACAGTGGTTGCTTTATAAAGCCAGAACCAAGTTTGTTAACTAATTCCCTAATTAACACCAGCCYACCCGATACCACATTCACTGTGAACTTTCAGAGGATTTCCTACAATTTAATTGGGCAGTCATGACCATTTCAGACAAATCACTGTGTCCATCCAACAATGATTCATACAAGTCAATAACTTGGATTCATTCTGGTGTTCATTGCATTATATGAAGCGTAATTACCAAAAAGCTTATTACAATGGCAGTGGTTTTTTTATTACGAGAGTAACAGTTTCAGATGGCCAATAATCACAGAATTATGAAAGATCAGGCTGTCAGAGACCATCAAAACACACCTACTGCCCAAAGCCAGGGCCCTCCTGCCAGATGTTTGGCAAATTTGCTTTTAGCAAATGACTGAATTACCCCGACTTCAATTTAAGTCCATTACCTCTTGAATTAGCCATTGCAGAAATAAAGATCAGTTTATTCCTTTCACCTCTCCAGTGATATCTGACAGATTTCAACACTCATCTGCTCTCCAACAAGCCACCTATAACCTAAACCAACTCTGAACCTTTCCTAGCTGCCCATGAATTCGGAGCTCCTGACCATTCCTGTTCAGCTGTGAGCCCCTACCTTGATTCACAGTTTTCTCAATGGGATTGCTCCAAAACTGGTACCTCACAGCACAAAAAAAAAATTAAAAGAAGAAAAAAGACAAGCACCAAAGGAGGAAAGCACTTAAACATATTCTCAAGCTGCTCTTTACTGAGCAGAACACTCTGGCACACTCCAAAAGTTCATGGGCATTAAGGAGATGATGAATGGTTTGCTAATAACCAGCTCCCCCCTGCTCTGGGGCCATAGTGACAGTCACTCTCCAGAGTCCAGCCAACCCTCTAACCAGAGGAATCTTCCCAGCCAAGAATAAAATAATCCCACTTCTGATTTGGAGCACCTTTTCCTTCTTGCACTGAGTGCAATGGAATTGTAAGATCTAACCAGAATATAAAGTAAAACTGCTTCCTCCCAGTAGCAGAACTGGGACAAGAAACAATCAGTCCCAAAGGAACACAGAGACCACTGTCAGGTAGAGTTCACCCTTTCACTTTTATGACTTCCTCAATAGGCAATACTGTCCTTAATTTTCCTGCTATATAACAGCAATAATCACTTTGAGCCTGGCACATCCTGACAGCTAATGACAGGTCAGATTAAAAGGCCAAACCTTCAGCTCATCCAAACCACTCATAAACTTTCCAGCAAAGTCTGCTCTGGAGGTCAACATCACTCCAAGGCACTCTATGAATAATTTATGGTGGGTACAGCATAGTTAACTTTAGAAATGGCAAGCTGTGTACACATCCCACTCAGGAAGCTAATTGGGTCAAATTTTGATAAACAGACTGTTTTTCATGAAAAACATGGGTGGCAATGGTATAACTGGACTTTTCTCTGAACTGATCCTGCACTACAATGCTCCACTGCAAAAACTGTCCCAGCCCTGTCACTCAGCTGTGCAGGATTAGCCCGGATCTACAGAAACGATTTTCAAGTGAGGAAGGAAATACTCAAACCAGAATAGATCTAGAGTTTAAATTTTCTGGTCTGAATTTATTAAATGAGCTGCACATGGGCAAGGAAGGGATAACTGCAGGAGGGGACAGTGCTCTGCAGCATGGTTTCTTTCTGGCACTGTCTCTATAGGTGATGTTTTAAATTCCTAATCCCTCTCACCCCACACCTCACAAGCCAGCAGTGCCTTCCCAAAGGCTGTAGCACGTGATCCTCTGAGGAGACATGGCCTTAAGAGTGCTGCCTGGCCAGGCAAAAACTGTCTTGAAAATATCTTCTAAAGGCTCTGCCATGTCCTAAATAAATCTGAGTAACTCCCACTCATTTCAGCCCTAAGCAAACAAGAATTTAGAGAAAACGCTTCTGGTTTGGAGAATGCTGGGCAGTCTGACAGCACTGGGTAGTCACGAGAAGGAATGGCCAGAGCTGCCCTAGCAATGAACTGCAGTGCTTCATCTTTTCCTCACAAGGGAATCTGTAAATACACAGCAGTGAATGATCCAACAGGTAGGATCAGACCAAATCCTGCTAAAGCCATGAAAAAACAATCCTTTTTCTTTGTCCTTCACATACTACTGGCATCATATACATCATAGGTTAAGCACATTATAAAACCTCGACTAGACAATGCCTTTGACATCCTTACAGAGATCAACACACCTTATAAGTACAAAAGGGGTAACTAAATTATCGTGAATGCTGCCCTTCATTAGAGTCAAAACTTACTTTCATATCAATGTGGCACTAATGCTGAGTTTGACAGAGCTACACTTAAACAAGGATTCTGTTAAAGCTGAGTGGCTAGGAGGGTGACCAGTAACTTATGGGAGGGGGGATTTCCCTCCCATAACACTGTGATTCTSTACTAAAAAAGTGGATTAATAACTGCTATAAGAGCATCCATCCCTGACGTTGCTATGAAACATCAGTCCAACAAGTTGATCAAACCCATTATGGCAAATATTGCTTTYTTTACCAAAATGTGCTCAAAAGATCTACAAACTCACAAATAAAAGGCCAAACATATCTAGAAAGTGTCAGAGGCTGTATATCCATGGGAAAAAAAGCAGTGGATCTAAAGGGCAAGACAGTTAACATCTTATTCTCCAAAGTTTTAGAAGAATAAAAAACAAGAGACAGAATCCTGGAGAGACCAGGAACAGAGTCGATTATTTGTGTTTTGCTTCAGATTGCTTAAAAATTCTCCAATTTGATAAATATTTATGGGTTTATATACTAACAAAAAAAAAAGTTAAAATTATTTTTGAAATGTCATATAAATCTCATTGTCTCACTTACATATTTACCCTTGAGTTCTGTGGCTGCCTGCTGATAAGATGGCATCATTCTCTTACAAACACCACACCCTGATAAAAAAGAAATTGTGTAAGTAATATGCCAACAACTTYATTCAKCCTCTTCTACAGCATCTATGCTCCRAASTATATGAAGTAATATTTTATATAAAAAATTTAAACAAATTATTTATCTGTTTCACTAAGTCATTATTAGATTATTAGTTTCTAAGGATGTTGCTTCTTGTTATAAGCCTATACTTTTGCACATATTTCATGCTCTTCATTTTCATATTCATTTCTCATTCCAGTATGAAGACAGCAAAACCATCTTATATTCCTCAGGCTCTGAGCAGAGCCCAGAGGTGAATACAAGATGAAATACACACATCAAAAKTCAACAGAAGATGTCATAATTGTGAACTCAAAACAATACGCTTTGTGCATTTCTGGTTTTTGAAAGGACAGAGGGAGGTACTTCAGATTCATCCCAGCTTAACAAAGCTTTGAAATTAATTTGAGATGCATTTCCTAAACACATTACACAGACATCAAGTGTAGAAAAGTGCTCTTTTAATTGAGAAGACATAGCTCAGAAGCARCAGCCCTTGTAAGAGACAATAATGTGCTGTGGAAAAGACAAAGGGGGAGTTGAGGAAGACCACCAGAGTGTAGTGGGAGGGTGCTAAGAGCTGTTTGATGATGCTCTGAAGTGCTAAGCAGATTAGCAGTAAATCATCTTGTAAGCAGCAATTTTCACCCCTGCCAAGTGAAATCCCTGCATGCAGATGGGAAGGGGCAGRAGTGCAGACAGCATGGAAGAAAGGGAGCTGGAGCCAAGCACTCCAGACATTTATTGTGGAAACCCTCAGTCCACCACAGGCAGCAGTCAACACTTCTGGTAAAGAGACAGAGAGTTTTGAAAGTATCTTCCAGAAAGGAGGAACAGATTTTGCAGCCACTCATTTAGGACCACATCAGCATGCCTGGAAAAGAACATCAATTAATCTGAGGAAGGAGAGCTCTTGTTTCTGTGGTCTTTCCACCTTTCATCTCTCTGCTCAAACTGACAGTGAAGCTATTAAATTATTTCTGGTCAAAATGACAATTTCTCGATGGTCACAGACCACTCATTYAAGGCCCACTGAGGTCTTGCAGCTTCATCCAAACCACTGGACAGACATCAAAAGATGTGAGACAACATCATCTTGTGAATCCTCTCTTTCTTCTCTTCTCTTCTCAGGAACCTCAGTCCCTAAACTCCTGCAGCAGATTTCCCCATCTTTCCCTCTTCACTCTCTTCCTGCTCCCTGGAACACCTTCCAGAGCACAGGTACACACCTCCTCCACCCACCCATCACCCCCATCATCCTCCCCTTCCMAGCTCTGCTGCTGCCTCAAACTTGYTGCTCCCAAACCCACATCACTACATCCTCTTCTGCCCTCATATTTTTGCATTTAATGGTTCAGGATGCCACCAAGCCACATATACCCCTCAAGAGGCACACAGGGGAACCKCAAAAAACTAATTTTCTTCTTTCTTCTCATATTTTGTCCCAAAAGAGGGAGCTCAATTAAATACACATCAGTCTTTCCACTAGTTAACACCCTCATTTTTAAAGCCCTGTTTTCAATGATGTTTATAAACAGCCCTTTCTTGTTGCCAAATCCAGACAGTCTCCTGCAGGAGTCTTCTTAGACAGAGTTAACTACAAATAAATCTGAATRCCTCTAAGTATATGTAATATTTCATCTTTAGTGCTGTCTGACTTTCTAATATAGGTCCAAAAGYACAGCGAATGGTCTGCAAATGGCAGGTAATATCTTCTGAGGAAAGCATGCCAGTGCTCTGAGTTGTTTTACCCAGACCAAGCATTCCTGAAATATTAAAGTAACTACATCTAAGACTGTAGTYGCTTTCATCTCCCTCTGCACCGGCAGGTAATGAAAGAGCCCATTTCCTATGAATCTGCCACAATGAATCTAAAGCCCCTGYTTCCAACAAAGCAGAGAAATAAGGCAGCTGTCTTCCACACAGCCTCCCAAAGCCTCTGATGTCCTCTCGTGCCAAAGACTTCTCTTACAAGTAAGGAAAAACAAAATTTCTTTTAGTGACCAGTCTTGATTTGCCGCTCCCAGTTATGAAAGGTAACACCTGAATGTAACCAATAATTTCAGCTGCTCAAAGACACTGCTGGATGTGTTCTGTCTCCAGTAAAAGGAGGAAGAAAACAAAAATTGGACAACAACCAAGTCAGAAGGTCTTGTGTATTAAATAAAGTATAAGAGAGTTACAAACTGAGAAATCAGGAGAGKAAGAAAAAAAACTCACAAGTAGACTTCCTTCACAGCAGTTTGGAAAGCAGCACAAGTATTACAGCACTGAAAACTAGCAGGTGTTTTGCCACTTCAAAGAAGAGAAACTGGAAGGAGGAGGGTTTCTGGGGGAACGGTTCAAAGAGAACGAAGGGTTAGATAAGGCACATTTCAGTCAGAGACTCGGTTGTGGAAAACAATTATTCCTGATACAGGTAAACTGTGAAAGCACTGTGAGCCCAACTCTCCCCRAAGGGACGATTTACAGCAGAGCAGCCGTATCATCTCCTGCTGATCCAAGGCAGCAGCCACTGGCAACAGCCACACACCATGCCAGGCCACACAGGACCACGCTGCCACGGAGACTGAAGGCACACAGCTACAAGTGATTTAATTAAAAGAAAATTCACCCTCTTAGTGACGCATCAAACCAAGTCTTGGGCAATTCTGGCCATCTTGGCAAAGCTCAGATGAGAATAAAAAGGTGGACTGGTGTTTCAGGCAGTAATTACAAGCAAAAATACACTGAGAAACACCAAATAATGTTGCGATGAGACAGAGTTTTAAAGAGAATCAGCCAGCAAATTGCTCGTGGTATCTAATATCAATTTCCCTACCAGGGCAGTGCTGGGAGGCTTTCCTAGTTCAGGTCACACATTTATTCCCTTCTCATGGATTCCCTGCCTCCCAAACTGAGCRATCCTATCTTGCTTAGAAGAGCTGGAAAGCCTCTCACATAGCAGTTGCCAGGAAGGACAAAAAGGCAGCTGTAGATTTGCAACATTCAGGAACAAGCAGCCAATGCAATGACCAGATAGCCAAAATACAAGGTCAAGGTCACAAAAGAAATGGAGGGACTCCAATGTGCTCTTCTCTTCCTGAAACCCCACCTGCACTCRAGCTACTCCTGCCAATGTAGGTAGGAACACGCACGGTGCCTCTGGGATGGAGCAGGAACAATAGYCCTGGCTCCTGAGCACTGCACTGTTCCCTCTGCCTCCAGCATACACTGYTTCTGTTTTGKGCAGCACAAATCTAGAAAGGACAAYGGGTAACARAATCAAAGMAARCAGCTGCTTATAAGAACATTGAGCAAGAGTCATCATCACAAGAGAAATAGATGAGACTGGGATACAAGTGATGGACAACCAGGGAAAAACTGAGGACAAAAGGCAGAACAACACAAGGAGTTGAATGATAAAGATGGCACAAGATGGTATTACTAGTGAAGCACAGGTGAAGATTCTAGTCAGACTTGGACATCTCTCAGTGCACAAGGGAGAGAGAGGTGACAGGACATGCTGRACTACTTACATGGGGCATAGAACATCATCAGAAGGGGCTTGTCTTCCTTCTTCAGAAGCCTTCTCAATTCCTAGTGAATGAACCAAAGGAAAAAAACCCACACATACTCAATGACATCTCTTCTTTTCTGCATGACAATTTCCAAAAGTTAATATTTCTATTCATAAAATACAGGTTTGTTATCTGAGGGAAAAGGGCTCATCTTTCCTAGCAGACAGGACTCAATTATTTTTTTCCTTGCCCAATTTTAACCTGAAGGAAGATGACAAAATTTATTATACATTCAAATATCTGCTGAATATCCTAGACCAGTATCTTCAGTGTTAATATGTGGAAATTCCATGGTTTAGTTCATTCTCACTGCAGAATCTCTGACTGGAAACTCTTTCTCCGCTGACACATCCAAAATCCATATTGCAATTCAAAAAGTCAGACTCAATAATAACAAAACAAGTTCAGTTTTYACACTATGAAACCTTGCCAAACCTATGAGATGCCATGAGAAAAAGATTTTTCAGTACCAGCATGATATAAAAACTAGRTGAAGTTTTCAAATTGAATGCAACCCTTGGAAGCCTTGTAATAGAGTATAGAGGGTGAACATTAAAAATTAATCTTCCTACAAAAACTGAATGTCAAAATAACCATTTCTAATATTAAAAATGAAAGCTAGAAAATTGAAAAAGCCCTTTACAAAATACCAGCTAGAGTCCAATCAATTAAAGTTTAAAAAATCTATAGACTAGAAAACTAATATAAAAGACCAAGCTGATTATATTAGAAAGAAAATAATGGGTAACTGGTGGCACTGGCTTTTTAAGGTAGTTTCATCATATTTGTTGCTTTCCCACTTAACACTGAGAGGACAGTTACTGTATAAAGTTAAATCCCTCAAGATCTGGATCCCATTTCTTCTGGCTCCTCACTTCCTGACCTCAGGCACATGAGGGAAYCCAAGGTTTAATGACAACCTGCAGTTTTAAGAGCAGCATTTTACCTCCTGCTTGCATTATTTAATGGCTGCAGCTTGCAAGCTGCTGCACTGTGCTGAGACAAAGAGGGCTCTGCCCCCACACTGTCCACAAGCTCTGACACTTGCTGTGAGGCTATGAGCACACTGGGGTCATGAGCACATGCAGGGCAGAGGAGAGCAGGAAGCACAGAACTTTACAGTTATCAGTTTACAGTTTGTCAAATCACTTCAAACAGGTTGGGTGCTTTAATCTTCCCTTCCAAAGAAACAAAGCGTTTTGGAAGTTTCACTAAGAGTTAATACAAACACACACACTCCCTTCACCCCATTTATTTATAAATAACAGAACATCTGTCCAGTTAATGTACCTTTTCACTGTCCACATGCACAATATCTTTGGCTTCAGGATCTTCTTCCCACAGTGGAGCACCTTCTGGATCCTTGAGAAAGGCCACCATAGACTGTAATAAACAGGGGAAAAAAGCTTCTAAATGAACACAAATGGAAATCATGAGAGATCCAATCTTAAATCCATGCYGTGACGCAAACCCCATCCAATTAGTGCCTTTGCTTTTCTGCTCATATATTCATCTCCTCTAATGCAAATTAGCAGAAATATCCTGTTGCAGAAACCAAGTGATATGTGGGTGTGTACCTTCATCATAACTGGTATTCCAACTTATCAGTTCCTACTTCTGCTATAAAACTGGAGAAAACATAGTGGAAGTGGACCAGCACACAGAGAACAGCTTCAAGGATCCTTCAGAGAGCTCTTTCATGGTACTAGACTCTCCACAGAGAGTCCATGGGTTAGCAGGAATGACTTGTCTTTACGCAGAGGTCAGGCTCCCATGCCCTTGACCGTACCTCAGTAACAGGACTAGCTGCAGGGCACACTGATACTTGCTGTGAGCCAAAGCAAATGAACACGCTTACAGATCAAACTGATCATTTGGGCAAAGGAAGAATAATCCACCAATAGCTCCCTGTGTGACTCACCTMCCTAGAAAATCCACTGAATGCAGTTTCAGGGATGAGAATAAGAAGCAAATGTGACAGGAGCAGTGAGAAATACAAAACCCTACAGTGTGCAGCTCCCACATTCAACAAGCAAATACACACGCACACATACTTTGTAACTGCTTTACCTAACGGACATGCAACCAAAAATCCCTTTCAGTAGGCCACAGACACACTCTTTACCATAAGGAAATACACTCTGATAGCTCTGATTTCAACCTGAGCCTGAAGCAAACTCCAGCCCTCCCAAATCAATGAGAYAGTCTCCATGGATTCTGACAGTAACGCTACCCTCCATTTCCAGCTGTACATGGAAACACAGGCTTGATCACYTTTATCCTCAGATGTCTGTGCTCCAGGAAACACAATACCTGGTATTCCATGTTCATTCACACTCAGAATGACCCCACTGCTTTTCCTATGGCATTGCTTGTGGGTAWGTGTGTCCACTCCCATACAGGAGCTCTGCCACACCAGTAATGTTGTGAGCTCCTGAGGCGCTTCCTTCAGTGAGAGYGAGCAGATGAAGCTGTCATAGCACTAAGGGAGCTACACTAACACACACCAGGACTCTATCTAAAAGCCTGGGTGTGTGCTCCCCATCCTCAGGAGCAGGTTGTCAGTACACCTGGTGACATGTGTCACAGTCCCACAGACAYTTTTGCTGCCTCTCTGCCTTTGCTGAGGCTATTGTGGCACAACATCCCAGCAGTTTATCAACAGAGAGGGGAGTTTAGCTCATTTTCCTGCCTCTCAGTTGGTAMTGCAAGGCTCTGGAGGATTCAGAGCTTACAGCAGGATCCATTTATTGCATTTTATGTTTCTGTCTGCTTGCACAGCTAATATTGAAAAGATTTGTCTTATCACAAGAGGCAGCATGTATCAGTCACCAGACAGCAACCAAAAACTTAACGTACACAGCAAGAAGGACCTAACGGGTGAGGACGACAAACACCTCCAGAAGAAATTTGTTTTACAGTGGCATTATCAGGGAAAGGAGCTGCTAGGGGGAAAAAAAATAAAGTAGTTTACAATGGAGTTATAGTGTAAAAAGCTCCAGACTTAGAGGCATTAACATCCCAAATGACATCCTAAGAAGACTAGTAGTACGTGGGGAAAGGAAAGATGAGRACAAAACAGCAAAGATGTTCTACCTTTAGGACACCTGCATCAAGTTCTGCTCACCCACAGTATGAACAGATTTCAACTACACATCTGAGAGGAGGAGAGAGGGGTCAACATTTCAAACTGCTAATGAGTGTAAYTGACTCTGCTAGTTTCAAGAATTCCAGCATGCCAAATTCAGTCATGTAGAAACTGATGTGGTTAGAGGATGGGGGATTAAAGAGATTTAATTCATMCAGCCTCTCCCTCTCAGCCAAGACAGAAAAAAATTAGATGTGTAATGTCTTCTGGCAGGAGCAGGCAGTACGCTGCCTTGAGCTCAATTCTTCACAAAGCAAAGAGAACTTCCTCTCTTACTTGAAACAGGGAAGAACAAGACCCAAACAAACCACAGCACTCAAATCACAGAACAGCAGTGGTACCCAGGCTGTGTAAGAGGCCACAGCAAGGTCCAGGGCACAGCAACCCTGTTGTTGTAGAACCAGCTCTGCTCAGTCCTGCTGGTACAGTCAGGACCTGTTTTGACCCCCTGGCATGGACAGAAGCACGGTGGGCAGTAATCAGCTGTGCCAGCTTTGAACCTTAGACCTCGGTTCAGCAGAATACAGGATGTGCTTCACCCAGCATATGCTGCTAAAAACAAGCAAGGTTTAAAAAAAGAGCTGGTGATCATATACATGGACCTAGGTTTAACCTGAAAAAAATATACAAAAATACATCCCTGTACTTGTCACTCCTTTGAAGTAATGATGCTAGTAAAAAGACCTGCCTCAATTTCACACACACACTCCTTACAAGAGCCAGCTTGAAAAGGATTCAGGGTTTAGAGCAGGACCAATTTCATCAGGTCCTGGTTCATCTATTCCCTTTGCTAGTAYTAAGGAGATTTTTACTTCAGTTGAGTTTTCTTTGTTTTAGAAGAAGGGCAAAACTCTCCCTGCACTTTATACTTCAGAAAAGGCTTCATCATGTAATAAATACAGCCTGGACACCGGCATGGTGGCCCTATTGAAAACCAGACATCGTGTGGCTAAAGCAACACATGAACAGATATTCCAGGTAAGACCAAAGACTGATGTAAGCTCAGGTCTTCTCCAACAGCAGATGACTACAGATAGACTATACTTACAGTTCTTATACAGCATACACTGGGACATACTCTCAATTTCTGGCAAAAAGAACTTAAGTTTACTGACTCTGCACCAGCTGTTGTATATGGACCTTTGTGCTCTCTTATTATCAATGTTTCTATCTCTTATGGCTATCTGAAACTGTTTCTAAGACTCATAAATTATTGGTTTTCACAATATGTAGCTACAAGTTCCAAAACTTTTTTTTAAACATTGCAGTTATTTGTTTCAAATCAGCCATCCCAAAATGGCATGGTTTACCCTTAAATTTGGAGCAAAAAAAGAAGTAATCACTCCCTTTTTAAACTCACAGTTACAGAAATATCTACTGGAATCTCCTCCAGCTGTCCTTTTTCATATTGTGAGAACCTAAGCCCTTTTGCAAAGAATTGAAAATATTTTTTTAAACTATTCCTAGTAATTTTGCATCACTGAATTTTGTTCTGTTGCATTCCATCCCCCTTTCCTAGATACCCCAAACAGCTCAGATCTTAACAGTGTCKGCAGCAGGAGGTTCTGACAGACAAGTCACTTCCCCCCACTGTGAACACTGAGCTGTCCTTTATTCCTCATTTTTCTAACAGTGAAACCACAAAGGCATTTCTGCTAATTACATAAGGATTTAGTTACTTTAAGAAATGAAAAGCTTTTCTAAAAACCCGAGTAYACTATCAGCTGGATCAGCCACATCTATGAAATTGCTGATTACTTCAGAAGAATCCTTTTACAGTTCTTCAGAGCTGTGTCCATCACTCTCCAAAATGTCATACAAATATTAATATGTCTACTGGATGCCCAGAAAGAAGATCCGAGTTTTATTGCCAAAAGTTTGCCGAATGATGTGAAACAAATCCTTTAATCTCCCTGTTCTTCAGTGTGTCCACCTGTCCATAAAATGAGTATGATACCCTATGTAATTGTGTTGCTCTGCTGCTCTCTGTTTGAATGTACTGGGAGATTCCTGACAAACACAGCTGAGAGAGAGAAACAAAGGTCACTGCTCAACAGATGAAAACAGGGAGTAGAGGAACAGTGGGAAAAATACAGAAAATATCCAGGCAGCTGTGAGCAGCAGAACAAGCACTCAGCTGAATTATTTGACTGCTGCCCAGCTCTGATCCAGTGCCCAACCTGTAAATCATTAGTGGATGGTTTCACAGGGACAGGTAAATTGAGAAGGACTTCAGCCCCTAGAGTCAGGAAGCTTCAAAATCCCTCTTCCACCCCCAATGGGATGCTGCATCTCTGTCCATGGGATGCTGCTTTCTTCTCCCCAGCAYGCAGGGCAAAAGGGAAGTGCAAAATGCTCATTACAATACAGCAACTGAACGATGTGGTTCCTGTTGTGCTGTGATTGCCTCTCAGCCCAACGCTCCCTGGAGCACTGCAGGTGCTTTCCACTTGATCTGATCTGTAAGGAAGAGTCACAGCACTTATTCCTAGTTGCAGCACTTTATGGAAGGGAGGAGAGACACATCATGTATTGTTCAAATCTCCCAAATCTAGGCAACAAGCAAGTCTACCTTACCCCATCACTCATCAATATAAGGAAAAAAATTATCACCAGCTGCATTTCCTCACTAATTACAGAAGCAGGTTTAGGCAATTGATGACTGGGCTGGGTATTTAACACTGCCTTTCATAATACCATGCAAGATTTCTACTGCAGGAGATGGAAGAGACACCATCCTACTCTCCCCATCTCAGACAAATCCTGCAGGACAGCCTCAAGTGAAGACTGAATTCAAGTCAGGGCACACTTCCAAGACAGTCCCCCATCAGATACTCTCCACCTCTGGCTGTAAAAGCAAGGTCCAGAGCAARTGCATTTAGGAAAAGCCACTCTGGCAGACTCAGGGTCACACAGCATCTCACACAGGATTTCCTCCATCCCAGGCGATCCCCTGAACAAACCAGAAAGAGGAAGCACATGGAATTATGTCAACCTGCTGTGATGTCATCAAGCCTTCAAAAGACTGATGACTACGCAGAACCCAGGTTTGCTGGGGGAGGGAAAAACCCACGAACTGGCCGTCAGAGCTGAACAGAAGTGATTTCCAAAAGCCAAAGCATTGCAGGGCTCCTCCCGTCAGGATACACCCAGTGTTTCACCAGGGTTTGCAAAGGAAAGCTGCACACTTTGGGCCTGCTCACTRTGCTTTTAGCTCACCATTTCCACAATCATCTGGATCTGCACATTCCTATCATGTCTCATGCCTTCTCTTCCCTTGCCCACAGAATACTGCCTTCTGTTCCTTTATGTCAAAATTTGCCGGAAAAGAAGAAAGGTCATTTTATACCTGATGCACTCAGAGCGCTTTCATAGGAGCTGTTGTTCCACAATCTGATAAAAGATAAGGCCACTCAGCTCTCTTTACAGTTTATAAACACACAATCTAAGAACCTCAGAGAACTCCTTATCAAACTGCAGTATCTGCTAATACTTTTAGTTATACTGCCACAAAGAGCACCTTGTAATTAAAACATGAAAATCCTTTTTTGTTACCAGTGTGCAAGTTAACTTGCAATTCACCTACCAGTTCAACATGGGGCCAACCTTTTAAACAATAAACAATTTTCACAGATCTGTGGTTGACAGACATGTATGCACACAAAAACCTTTAGGCCATTCTGACAGCTGTTTATGAAGATTAATCCCCTCCCTTTCATGCCTCCAGAATGAAAAAACACCAACACCAGGTTTTAATCCACAAATGTCTCACCCATATCTAGAAAAACCAAAAGAATAATAATGGAATATTTAAATTTACCTTCAATGTGGCCGCTCTGTTATATGCAGTATGAAATGCACCGTCCCTGTCAAACGAGGAGTGGGGAATAGTGTTAACTTACAGTAACATTACTGGAATTCATACAGCTGCTCTTCCTGACTTCTCACTAACCAGAATAACATTATCCTGCTGAAGCCACAGAACTAAGCAGAATTTACAGTCCAGTAATTTGGGTGGGTGGGGGAGGGGTGGGAATAAGAGGAAGGAAAAAGGGAGGGTGCAAACCAGTGTAAAGAAAACAGTTTCCTAGTAAACAATTTCCTCCCTGACACTTTAACAAGAATATTTACTGAGGCATGATTTTTGGAAATGGAGATACAGCTACTTGGTGTACCTAACAGTACTCCCACTCATATTATTCTCAGGAAGAAAAATCTCTTGCTCTGTCACGACACTTGCCTTTCTCCACTCACATTATRAAGAAGTCTTTGAAAAGCACAGAGAGGTGAAGCAACTTGTCCAAAGCACAAGCCAGCAAGTGACAGAAGGCAAGAAAGTTCAAATCTGAGGCATCAGCCCTGTGCCCTGGGCAGTTTTAGTCCATTGGACATCTCTCCCTGGYCCCACTTGTGCTTTTAGTTTTCTCTATGCAACAGCAGAATAAATTTAATTCAACTTCTGTCATAACACATGCTTGCAAACTGAAGAAACAGCAATTGAGTTCATATGTCAAAGGATAAAAAAATAAGTCATCTTAATGCTGCGGCAGGATGGGGCTGAAAGGAGAATGARCAGTCTTAATGGGGGTATCAACAATTATGAACTACAAATCCCAGCCCAGCACTCACTTATAATGGAGTAAATCCACTCCCTTCTCCTTTGAATTAGGATCTACCTTCATCTTCTTGCATAATTTTCGGCTTTCAGTATCACTGCAAAAAACACATATTGGAACAAAGGTTACCAAAGAAGAAAATCAAATGCATTCAGTTCTGAGAACTCGTTGCTACTCTTCCTCATCAGCTTCCAGTAATTTGGAAGCTGGTTAGCTAAGTTTGTGGGACAAGCATTGTGAAAAGCCCCATTAGTCAATTCAACTTCTCTGTTTGTTTGGTCAGGACACAGTGYATTGTGTTAAATTTACAGACCAAAGCCAAGCCCTAACCCCTACAGAGACAGCTCATTCCAGCACATCCAAGGACCTCAGCAGATCTTCTGTCCCTGGGATTAACACAAAATGTAGAAAGTCAAGTTTCCAGTACAACCATACTACTGTTGAGGTGCTGGTCAAAGAGCACAGTCCTAAACAGTGGAAGAGTGAAGCCATAAGGAGACTTCAAGCTGAAGTGAATAAGAAGTTGGTTGAAGATCTGGGGASATGAGCAAAACAGAAAAGAGGATGATTCACATTGACAAGGCTGTTCTCTGCATTGACAAACAGCAAGATTAAACAGCTTGGAAACTTGTTCCCAGCAGAGGACAACTTGTACCTTTTACGCAGATAAATCAATTTAGAAAATGAAAACACTGAAAACCCATCAAGTTTAAACTGATTAGAGACAGCAAGATGCAAGGTTTGCAAGAGCCCCACCAAATTAAGTGCTGCTGCCAGTGCTGCTGCTAATTCTCTCGATGTTCTCCAGCTGCCTTTCTACAAATGTGAACAACAACAAACACCAAGCTCACAATGAGCTGCAGGTGAGAGTGCACCTCAGTGGAAACTTCCCAAATGCTTACGATAAATGGAAATGTGGAAGGATGTGTGTCATGGACACATCCAGCAAAATCAGAATATTATGCTGAAGATGGAAATGAGTATTTTAAGAAACTAACAAAGCTCACAACTACCACATCAGGAAGGAATACTTGTCATCTCCATAGAACAGAAGGATGTTTATCTGAAGAGTCTTACTGAATTCATGTCAATTTTGCATTTTCAGATCACTGTAACCCATAAACACACTCTTTGCCTCTTTGGGAGACTGGAAGTCTGAGCTTGAGRACTGAATAATGTGGACATGTGTCCTTGCAATAAAACCAGACTAACAGAACAAATGCCCTGGATTTGGAGTTATGCCAAAAAAACCATGTTTGCCACATGGAGCTCATACTGAAAGTCTCCAGCAACATCAAACCCAGGGGTCAGAAACATCCTGTCTTCTGTCACCTGTAGGTCTCCAGTGGTCCCATGGGCTAAACCCAAATGACTTGAAGGTCAGGGRATCTCCAGAGAAGATACCAAACTGATTTCAGATCATCCTCTTGTCTTACTCCAGACAGATTCAGAGGCACAGAGAAGCTCTTATGGCCCTGCTGCAGCTGAGTGCCAGGCAGTTAACWACAATCAGCCTGCAGCACTGTCAGCATTTGTAAATGCTCTCCTAGACACTCTCAAATGTTTCCAGTGCACACATGTACCTGTGGCTATCTTACCTTTGCCAAGATAAATGTCAGGTGGTKGATGTGAACAAGTGTAATGTTGAAAACCTACCTCGAGCAACAGGGTCTGTGAACCCCCAGGRTGTGCAGACAATTGTTCTGGCATCAGCAGAGGACTAAAATGACCATCAAGAGAATTCTGCTGCCTGTTCTGCTTCTATTTGGTGCAACTTCTAACCATGTGGGGAAGAAAGTGTAATKTTCCATTATGTGTCATTTATAGATCTGAAGGGATACTAATGTTCTGCAATGTTTATAGTGGAAGAAAACTACAAAGCATTAATWCTGAGCTATACCTGTGAGTAAGCAGCTAGCAATTCCTACCACTTCACYTCTCAGCAATTCATTTTCTGTTTGCACGACTTTCTATTAAAAAAAAAAGAAATATAAGAATAGCTATTTCATTGGATCTAAGTCTGCCCTGCTTTCAGGATTTCTCCAATTGCAGAGATTCACACAGCTGCCTGAATGCACAGCCACTATCACAGGAAAGAAAGCAGCATTTGCTCGAGTATGTCTCCTACCATTTAGTGGGCAGATTCTGCACCACTGCATTAAGAGTTTAGCCTATTTATGCAAGCTATCTATACTGATGCACGGGATAGAAGAGGAGCAAATTCCAAGAATAGGAAATGTCTAAATATGTATCAGTAACTTTTTCATGCATCAGTGAAGACTTTTGCACATGCCAGACCCACCAGCTCAGATGCTATACTAACAAYTCTTTGGAAAAAGCAGAAAAGGAGACATACAGAAATGGCAGAGATGGACCCGTTCCTCTTTTCCTTCTGGCCTCACTAACAGACAAAAATAAACTGCAAAGAGCAACCTGCTCTGATATCACTTGGTAATGACCATTATTCTTAATAAGAGTAAATATCAACACAGATGCAGCCTGCTCTGAGATTTGTCTCTTTTGAATCTCAGCCAACAGCCTCTCTCTGAAGATGAGCTCCTCAACTCTCACAGGGGAGAGTGTAATTAGGACTCCGGTTCTTGCAATTTAATTATACCACTTGAAGAGGCAGTGTAAGAGTTTGTTATAATGACTAAAAGTAAAAAAAAAACAAAAAAAAACAAAAACCAAAAAACCCCAACCAAAACAGGAAATAAAATGAAAAGGGAAAAAAACCCAAAACCCACAGGCTAAAAAACCTCCCAAACCTAAAAAGCCAGAAACCACTGCCAAAATCAGCACTCTACCAATCCAGGCCAAGCCACTCCAGACAAGGCATCAGGCTCGGGAAATAATGGCTTGAGCATGAGGTCAATAATGTGTCCCCAGCAGCCACCCTTGGCTGCCTCCTGCYATTCCTGTCCAGAGCAATTTGAATCCTGGCAGGTCCCTGCTGTGCTGCTGCTGAAGAGACCCTTGCAAGCAGCCCTACAATCATCCAGCATTATCTCCCCAGAAAATCATCCAAAACATCAACCTGTTTTCAGTACCACAAGGACCTAACCAGCAGCTGTCTATGTGGTAATAAGGTCAAACCTTAAATRGCACAATAGCACAGCTTCCTTCCACTCCCACAGGCATGATCTCTACCCTTCCCCTTCCACAAAACCAAAACATGCCTTTGCTGGAGAAGTGAAGACATATGACAGTTTGGTAAAAAGAAGAATAAAATGAACAATCCAAACTGACCTAACTAAGAAATCTAAATAATAACAAAGGTAGTGTGGATTGCAAAGATGGTGTGCACACTTCACCCCTTCCAGTCACATGTCCATCTCCTCTACCAGGACATATTTCTGTCACTGGGGGTTATGATGGAGCTGGCAGGAAGCCCAGCTGGAGTGCTCCCTGTAAATCTCTGGGGTCCCTTGTCAGGTTAGCATGCATGAATAAACAAACCCCTTAGCACAGGCAGCCAGATGTTGGCAGGGCACGAGGGGGGCCAGGGACTCGTGAAGGAGATGTGGCCTCCTTTGGCTCACCCCAGCTCTGAGGGGGAYGTGTCACAGCCCTTCTCCTTAGCAGTGCCACAAGATTCTCTGCCTGTCCAGGACTGTCCACAGGTCTGGACACTCACAGTCATGAGGATGGAGAAGCAGGGAGAGATACTGATGGCAGTYCCCAGTGGCATGAGGAGCAGCACAGAAAAAGGCGTTTGCAGCAATGTGWCAAGGTAATTTGGAGAGAGAAAGAACAGAGGATAAAGCTAGACAGGAGGCACACAGAGTAAGACCCAGGAGTTTTGCTGCAGTTAAGTCCACATGGTTTCTAAATTTTAAATGAGTCCAAGCTGGATGGATCTCAATTAAGAAATAGTGCAAGGAGGTGGAAGTGCAAAACTCCCTCCTTGGGGCAAATTCAAATATTATCCAGTCAGGTCCCAAAAGAGTATAGTAAGATCAAACATCCTCAACACCATTCTCTTTCATGAGCACAAATAACATCTTTTGCAGCTTTTTAATTATTTCCCTTATTATGTAATGCTGCCCATTGGCCTCTCATGAAGAAGAGAAAACAGCCCCACAATCACATCTCTGGRCAGGAAGGATCTGGAATGATTGTCAAACCCCTCTTTGGCAATGACAAAAATGCCATCCAAGAACGTTCAGGTCTCCAGTTGCCAACAGAGCAGCAGCACGTGCCYGTGCTGTGGCCACATCACTTCCATGCCACTGCCCTGGCATCCTCAGCACTTTGCAATGCASMCTGCACCCAGCTTTCTTTTTCACCYGTACCYACASTGTTTCCAGGCACAAGAGAAGTAATTAATAAAAATGCTGACAGAACCAATTTAAGTAACCAGGTCAGTAAATCTGCCTGCAAAAAAACTATCGCATTCCTCTATTAGCATATGATGCAACCAACATGCGAACCACAGATCTCACAATTTCTAAACAGATTTTCTCTTTTATCTGTACATCTTTCCATCTGAAACAAGGCTCAACAATCCACGTATATTATGCTTCAGCAGCCCCTTMTATCACAGTTGTACCTGTAGACTCTAATGCAATGGAGGCTCTGTTGTATCAGCAACTGTACAAACATTTGTCACTATCCCAAGAGCTGGAAGAGACAAAACTGAGCAGGCAATGAGGAAGAACAGGCTCCAAGAACAAGGGAATATGGCAAAGCAGAAGCAGAACTGCCTATAAAGCAAACCTCCTGACACTGGAAAAACTTTGGAAGGTACCAGTCAAAGCTGTCATCTTGTTACCAGCATGCTCGCTCATTTYTGTCTCTGTTGTTCAGGTGCTTTCATTCTTTTATGTTATAGTGAAAACCATCACAGAGAACTCCAGTTGTAACTTCAGGGAGTTCAACTGCAATTTCAGCCCAGCTATCAGAAGTGAATTATCGAACAGGGTTTCCCAGCTCAATGAACAGCTTCTGCAGTACCCTCTGGCTACCTTCCATAGAATACCCTCTTCAGACAACAGACTGATGAACATCCTGAGAAAGCATGGAGTTGAGATCCTGCCAAACAACTAATTAAGCTTGTGACCCCAAAAAAGCAGCAAAAGAAGTGTTAGCAGAAAAAATTTCCTCAAGCCTCCTAAAAGCATGAAACACATTTGCACTTACAAACCTAATCTGAAAGAGGAAGTCACTAACAGTCAGCTGTAGTTGGATGTGCTCCTAAAAGATTTTGAAAACAAAAAATGAAATTCATTAGCCATTGTTGGGGACAATATGGGATTTTGACTTACTCTCCTTGCAGCSACTGATCCCACCCTGCATGATCCATTTACAATACAGCAGTTTGTGTACTTTGCTGACCAAACAAAAAGAGATTGATTCTAGCAAAACTCTCCTCTTCTCAGACTGCAGGCATTGCCTGCCTTCCCATAATCCTCACTTCTCCCTCSCATCCTGGGCCAGCAGCTGCCACAACTACTGCTGCTAACAGTATGTCACATTTGTAAGKCTCCTCATATTTATAATGATCCCACACCTTCCTGTACCAGTCTCTCGAGACAGATCTGAAATCAGAAAAAAAAAAATTCCTAGGAAAAAAAAAATCACTTCTCWAACCATCAGGCTGGCTTGCACTTCTCCAAAGAGCTGGATGGTAATGACTTACACCTACTCGAACAGAAAACCCATACTCAGCCATCAGTGCAGAAATGCACTTTGATACTCTGCTCCTGAGTGGAGTTTAAGGATCTGCAGGAACCAAAAAAGGAACAGGACCCAGGAGAAATGGATGCAGAAGTAATGAGCACAGGAAGCTTAAATACAAGATTTGTCTTGGAAAACAAAGCAACGTTTTGCACCCATTCTGGGTTCCTGATGGAAATTATCTTCTAAAAGAAGTAATAATAGCAACAGGTTTCCACAGCACAGAACAAATGAGCCGCTCAAACAGTGCGGCAGATGAAAARCTTGAATCCTTTAAGGGATGGGGGAGTGTGAAAACCAAAAACAGAAAATGTACTCCTGGAAAGAATTAAAGATAACGGTTAGAGGATGAACAGGACAGAGTCTCGTGTGAATTTAGGGCCTGATTTTACCCCYTAGAATGCAGCAAAACCCCACTTCAAAGGGGGATTGCAATCACCTTGCAGGTGATTGCAGCCTTCTGCTCCAAACACTCCCTTGGAACGTGCCAGGAATGCAAACAGAATRATCCATGTGCTGTGGAGACCCAGCACCACTTGTCACCCAATACAAACGACTCCCTGTGCCCATTAGTCAATTAGAGAGGCCAGGGATCTAGAGGAGTAAGATTAAAAAGAAGTATTTTCTGAAAATTAAAACCCACGAGATTAATTCTTACTGCAAGCAAGAGCAAGCCAAAAAGCAGAAAGAAAACCAAGACAAAAAGGTAACACATATCATCATATCGTCAAGCTAAAACAATTAATGGAAAAAATTATAAGCTCCAGCCCCTATAAAAAGTCAAGAAGTTATAATGAATGGTACTTTCCATGGAAACATAAATTAGCAAGAGGCACTTGGCAGCCCACATACCTGCACAGAAATAAGGTGAACACATTCACAAGAGTTACCAAAGGCTTTGCAGGAACTTCTAAAAYCACTGAACACTCAAATTCTTTGCATAGCAGCAGCTTCCCTCATCCCACAAAAGGACAGAGGGGAGCACTGTCCTAACCTGGGACACAAGATGACTACTGCTCTGCCTTTGAGCTCACCMATCTAAGAACCCCAAAATGCAGGTTTTGAACATGTCACCCATGGGCACACAGATGCTGCAACCCCACTGTACATCCATTTGATGACCTTTAGCTGCAGCACAGGCCTGGACAGGATGGATGAGAGGGGATGTTTTAAATGAAGTACTGGGTGCAGGGAAACTGAGGTAACTTTCTTTACATTAAATCTTAGCTCGCTTACTCTTCATTTTGGCCTGAAAAGCAGCAACACTGAAGATCTGGTTAATGAGCAACCCTAGGCAAAACCCACAGAATACTCAAGTTTAGGATGAAACAGTATGAGCTCAGGCTCACAACTTAAAAAAGGATTTTTTTCAGACTSGCATAACACTTCCTGCATGGTCACTGTTACAGCAAAATGAAAGGGCTTTAATGTGAATGAGCATTAACCACACAGACAGGTTATGACAGAGACAGGAGGAAGGCATCGAAAATCTRTGCTATAAATGCATATAAATGGCACTCACACAAGGACCACAATGTCAGCATAACTCACTTGCAAAGTGTTCCTGAGGGACATCTGCCTTACCTCCCCTGGGCCAGCTGCAAACAGAGGCCCTGCTACCTCCTTCAGGCTGGCACTAACACTATGAACCATCCTCTCCTGAGCTGCCCTTCGCTTTCCAGGCTGCTGTAGAAAAATGCCAAAATCCCAGAYACCACAAATCTGCTTGGATGGAAAGGGCTGCACCAGGGCAAGGCAGCACTCCTCCTCTCTTTTTTCTCTCACTATTACATCTGGTCAGTTTTATTTGCAATTTCAAAGCTKTTCAACAGCTTTAAAATTCAGCTARAAGTAAGAAAGATGAGYAGACTTACTCTCTTAAATAAATCCTACTTCTRRGTRGYTTTAKAGGATGAAGGTAAAAACTAGAGAGCAAAATTACTCTTAACACCATCTGTACATCCARAAATTTCTAAAATTTCTCCCTGCTATGTCAAGGCATTAACACATTCATTTATGACAKTGTGGATAGGTAAAGCCTTTGTGTATCAAAGCATTAGGAAATTAGAAATTTGGSAAGACCTCATTTAAAAAGCAGAAAAACAGGGATATCAGGGAAAATCCCAGAAAASACAAATACTCATCAAATTTGGCTCTCTAGTGAACCAGCATGTTTAGCTGTGTAGGTTTGAAAGGCCTGCTTTGCCAGCCAAATWATGGTCTCACCTTTATGCTAAGTGTCATGGACTGCTACCATAACAAGCAATTATTGGGGACGGTGACTACAAGAATGATGCACATGACACACAAAAGGGACTAAAAAAATGACACACAAAAGCAGAAAAAGTGGGAYTAAAACCAAACAAAAATTAGTCAGACATTTTAACCAGATGGCATTTCCTCTTTCTAGCAGTCTGATGTGCTAAAGCCAAGCACACGCGCTATGACAGCAGATGGAAATCACACAGATTTGTTTATGTTTGGGACCTACAGTAAAGGGAACCATGCAAGTTTGAGCACAGAATAATTACCCAGAGCCAAAGAAATGGGTGGTTTTTAAAAAACACCAGTCCACAGTTGGGCAAGAGTTATAGTCAATAAAAACTAGAGACAATTCAGTAACTGGAAAACCCAGGCGTGTTCCCTAAATCATATTCATGATGGAGAGAGCTACTTTCAAGCTCTCAAAGCTGCACCTGACCACAATGCACTTCATAACCTGCCAAACACATTTACTTCTCTTCAACAAAGCCATTTTAYTTTCTTTCCAATTCACCTAAACTAGTTAGACTCTTCCAAGTAACACCAGACCTTGGTCACAGAGTGGTTCATCACAAAACCCACTTAAGAAGGTTAGAGAATGACTTTGTAATAACTATTCTTCGAAATGACACCTCAAGACACCACAGAGACTAGAGCTTTGTCTGCTTTAAAGACAAGCAACAGGAATTGTGTCTTTCATTCTAAAGGTAATTCCATCCAACTGTGTTCCCAGTTACATCACTTTGTGCTTTTTACTTGCCATCACAAGGATTTGACAGCAGTTTCTATTTTTCACAAAACTCCTCTTTCAGTTGACCACATCAGTGCTTACCTCCAGGCCTTAAAAGATGGAGGTTTTGGGAGATCGGGGGGACGCAGAGGCTCTGCAGCCCAAACCTCAACCTGCTGTCAGGTAGCAGCAGCCAGAAAACACGATGTCTTTCTGTGCCTTTTTGCAGACATTGTAAGCTTTCAATTCCCTATGATGCCCTTGAATTTTCCAAATTTCTATCAGCCTAAAACTAAAAAATAATTCAATACCAACCTTCTGCTTTCTTACATGCCCATTCCAATTGCATCTGAATGCCCTGAAGAGCACTRCAGTCCTGCTGCAGCATTTTTCCTTTCAAAGTTCTCCAAACTCTTTATAAACATTTACTAATGAATAAGGCACTATTTACCCAGTTGCCTGGAAAACAGATACACCTTTTGTAACTAACTGCACAAAGCAACAATAAGTGACTCATTAGCAGAGCCAGGAAGAGAAGCTGTGACTCTCAGCTCCCATTAACGTGGCATCTCCCCAGACACCAGTCCCAGAACATTTGCTCCCAAGATGATTGATCCGTCTCTCTGCAACACTGAAGATTTAGCGACCTGCAACATCGTGCTCCATCCCCAATACCACACATCTCAACAGGCATAATTAATTCAGTATTCTCTTGTCTCTCACACCACCATTCATTCAACATCAAATGCCTCAGCAAGGACTTCCTAATTAAAACATGGGAAGGCTAAAATAAAACATATTTTTATCACATCACTGCTGGGTATTTTACTCACAACTGAAATAGCTTCKTGTTTAACTGTGCACAGAGCCACACAGGCTATCTCAGCACACAGCAGCAGTGACCACTTCAATGCAGTGAGGAATTCTCGAGCTGCCCCTTCATCTCCAGAAGGAGGTATCCATCTGCCTGCAGGAACTGACTGATATCACCCCAATGAGGACTTTATCTACAGTGCCACATGCAGGGGGTCACACAGCCCCACTCCAGCATGGCACCTGGCACAGGTGAGCTCAACTGTGCAGGAAAGGCAGGCACACAGCATTCCCAGGCCTCCATCTCCCAAGCCTCAGCACTCTGGGGATCTCTGCTAGCCTGCCTCAAAGTGACAAACTAAAAGGCAACCTCCTCTAGTCCACACCAATTGTCTCAGCAAGAAACCAAGTATTTCTCTATATCATGCTGAAAAACTAACTTCCCTGCCTCCCTGAGACTAYTCAATCTGGAACGGAAAGCTCAAGGCTAATCTCTGTCTCATASCACAGATCCAAGAGAAGCTGAGGCCAAGGAGCATGGTTTCCATGCAAACCAGCATTCAGGAAGTCCACTTCCAGCCACAAACCTGCACCCTGCCCTGCACTGTACGAAATACAGAATGCGCTGCCGAGACTTAGCAATCCACACTGATCTCCCTCAGCACAGCAGAATGTTCTTGCCTTCTGAAAATGACAGGGAGGAGAATGACAAGAAACAAGAGAAGCACTGTCAATAAAAAAAGGAAAGAAAAAGACTGCTGTCATCGCCACAGGGAAGCAGAGGCACAAACCACAACTCTGCATGTATGCCAGCCTTGCCAATGCTTGGATCTGGAGGCAAAGAAGCCCAGTACTGCGGGATGTGAAGAGCAAAGCCAAAATTTCCTGCTAAATATTGCTGCCAAACAAGACATTTCTTGTCAGTATTTGTAAAACAAATTGAGCCTGTGCTGTAAATATCCCTGCATCTGTGTGCTGTTTGTTTCAGCATGAAGACTTGCAAATAAGCCTTCCAGCATATTTKCTGCAGGAGAATGCTTTGAGCCACTCTGGTAGGACTCAGCTGTCCAGGCCCTACAACTGGCCCTCTGTGACCTGGGACAGACAGCACTAATGCAGCCTCTGGTATCATCACTGCAACAAGATGGGCAGTGATTTGTAGCCACCTTTATAAATAAAATCTTTAAAAAAACATATAATTTTTTTTTAAAGCAATAAGCAAAGGAAAACACCTTCCATGAAAAAAAAAATGTTTAAAAGTTACCTCGACACTACTAGATTGGTTTCAGAATGCTTAAAAAACTTAAAAAGCCAATCAACAACAAAACTTGGTTCAGGCTCAAACTATTTGTTTAGGGGTTTTTTTGCATTCCCCAAGACCTCCATTATCACAAGCCAGTCTTCCAGCTCACCTTGCCCCAAGAAGCAAGTTCACAACTCCGTAATGGTATCTCTTTGCTGGAATGATAGAAGCCCACCTCTGAAAAATRCCCAGCTATTTTCTCCAGGTTCTTCCCAAGTAAGTGATGTGAAATACYGCACTGCTTTACCCTCAAAGAAAGAATTATACCTATGGCCACGTCACAACACCCTGGCCACTGMCTGCCACTTGGAACAGTTCTGCTTTCTGCCAGCAGATGACTTGGAACTCTGTCCCCACCAGTTGGGCAGAGATGAAAGGTGTGTGCACTTGGATGAGTCCAGCAGAATGCAAACAGAAGGCAGAGGCAGAGGACTCTGCAGGAGAGATACCTGYCTGGTGGCAGGGGGAGAGCAGGAAAGGTTGACAAACACAAACCCACTTATTCTGGGTCACTGCTTGATGGATGGGGTTTATTTCAAGAGTTTAATTTTAAGGGAGCCACACTWTGGGCAGAGTTGACCTACATTGGTGCACCATGTACAATCTGCTCACACCATGGCAATCCACCCAAACACACAGGTAGGCAGCAAGCTGCTCCTCTGCAGTGCAGGAAGGGGAACTTGCCACCTGCAGGCAAAGCCCTCAAAGCTGCAGAGGCACTACGATCCACAAGCTAAAACCACAAGCAATGTGTTATTGAGCTGAACCGCAGCAGAGATTTTCACATGTGCAAACCAGAAAGCACCCACCTGTTCATTCCTCCCCACACACACAACCACTTACAAAAACAAGTCTCCCTGCCTTCACATTAAAAACTGCCAGGAACTTACACCACCACAGAGCAATGTCTTTAAAACAAAGCATGTTTYATTGACAACACAAATGGGTGGATGCTTCAAAACCAAGCACACAGCCTTACTGCTCACACATTTGCTCCCAGAGAACTGCATTGCCCTCCAGCTGAGGCACATGTGGGATTCATAGGGGACACACAGCACSCAAGCTTTTTTCCCACAAGCCAGGGGAGGAGAAATCCCACACGTTGTGCTCCCTATGAATGGTAATGTTAGCTGGGGTTCAGCTGAAAAAYGTGCTGTCAGAGAAGTAACAATAGCCATAAGGGAAAAAATTATTCCCCCCCACTCATTCAAAGGAAGAGAGGACAGTAACATATAGGCTCCCTACAGAAGAAACTGCAAAGAATTATGYGGGTCCAGTTAAAAGCAGGAAGTTTCGGAGCCATCAAAAAAAGCTAAGATAGCAACAAAACCCAAAAGGGGGAAGGGACAATAAGGAAAAGAGCATGGCACATACCCACAGTCTATCCAGCTTATAGTACCTCGTCCTTTCACCTCCTGGGCCACGCTGGACAGTAACCTGAGAGAGCTTTCAGCAGCAGCGGCTGGAAGACAAAATTAAGTAAAAGTAAATTAACAACAGCATTAGTAATCCACACAAAACAACGCAACGTGCATTTCTATGTCCTGAAACACTCAAAGAACATTTTGTCTCATTTGAGGAAACTGATATAACAGAGATCAGTAAAAAATTCTGTAAACTAGAAGGAAAGCTGGCTGTAGCCGACTTCCTTTGGCTCTAACCTCCTTCCTTCCAACCCCCTTAAACTACACATTGAAACTGATATTTCCAGAGACGTTCCCTGAGTTACATTTATGGAGCTATAGTGTGTCCTCTCCTACAGCTTCCATCCCAACACTGCCTTTTTCCCTGTGGCTGGGCATGAACCAGTTTGTACCACTGCCTGCTAATTAGAGCMATTTCATTTAGGACTTTCATCAGCTGTGAGGGCAAGTAATTCAGCATCTCTGCCTCCCTAATTCTACCCCTGCCATACACAGAAAATAACACTTTATTCTCATAATCACCCTGGGAGATACCCAAACCAAYAGTCATGAGCAGTACCCGGAAAAGGTCCTTCCAAGTACTGGCTGTATCATAAATACCCAACAGAGGTTTTTATAATGCCATGCCACATGTGTAGATTTTGCAGAACTCTACCATTCCAAAAGAGTCTTATAAATGGTATTAAAAATAAACACAAGAGAGAAAAATATAGCAGTATAAATAAGTACTCATTCCCCCCAAAAACCTAACAGGAACTGTTTCCTTCCTCAATAAACAGAAAATAGAAACTCAGCACCTCTTCCAGATCTCCACAATTATTTCAAGTAACTGAATGTAAGAATGGCTATATTGGGTCAGACCAAATGTTTCTAAGACAARTATCTTGCTTGCAGCATTTGAGGAAGTGAGGGCCTGTAGATGTCAGAGTAGACAAGCAAAGCCAGCGTGTAGGGATACCCCATCAAATAATCTCTAAACCCTCACAGTTTTTACCTCAACAATCTCCTAAACCAGAAATAGCCTCTCTGTATTTGACAGACTTTGCTTGGGCCTGATGCCATCAGAGACACCAACCCACACACATCAGCTCTCAAGAAACTCTCATATCCCCAATATCCTGAACATGCAATTGCCACCTCTCTCCAGCACAGGGGCTTAGACAGGTGGGRGAATTCTTTACATGTACTTAGAGTGGAACAGCTTGACAAACACACTTTGAAAAATTCAGGGACCCACTTGTCCCAGAAGACTCAGCAGCTGAGCAGCCCTGGCAGGATACCCAGCTGGTAGGGGGAACTAAACATCTACAAATCATGACACCTCCTGTAAACAATGAATTTTCTGCTTGCAATAGAAAGTGCCATCTAGTTCTGCTCAGCTGGGAAGCAAAGCCTTTGTTCCAGCAGTATGACCAGATGCCAGCCAACATCTCATCACAGCTGGGGGATGTATATCTGGGATTGAAATTGCACCTCCAAATTCCCATCTCTTTTCTCCCGTCCCCTCTTTCTGGGTGACAGCTGAGCAAGAGAATTTCAATTGTGCAAGGATCACTGTTCTAGGAAGAAACATTAATTCCACAGTCAGCTTTGCATGCAAYGCTTTAGACTGCTAAAACCAACCAATTAAATAACAAAAACAGAAAAGAAGAAATCTCCATAACATGGCTTTTGAACAATGCCCATAGGGCAACATTTATTAGATGAGTGTCACAGCTGAAGTGTTCTGGTTGTGCTGCTAAAAATGAAAGCAACCACCACTTAAAATATTAAGYGTAAAAAGAAATTTTTTCCTTTAAGAAGCTGAATAATACAGATGTCTTTTTATCTAAAGTGTTCCTTTCAAAAATCAAAAAGCATTAGAAACTCTTTTATGATTTTCATTTGAACCTGTAACTACAAAACCACTTGGGCAAGTTCAAGCACTCAAAGTTCCCCACTATAGCAAAACTTTAGTATTTCAACAAAAAATAAGGCCTGTATATAATTTTAACTGTTTCAGAATATCTTTAAGAAATAAAGTTGATTACTCCACCAGCACATCATTTCTGCAAACTTCTCTGATGCTGGGAGGGCAGGGAGAGGAGAGGAGATTGTTGATCACCATATATTGCTCCAATTTGATACACTATAAACCCAGAGCAACTCTCCCATCACTGTCTTTAATTGACACAAGACCTTTGCAACAGGTCAGAAACAGATGATCCAACATCCAAACAAGGCATTATCTTGTCCTGCCTGCCTAAAGAAGGATGCAACAACAAAAAAAAAATACAGCATTAAGAAAAATAATCTTAGTGACACATTTTCCTTCTTGCTGTCCGATGACCTCCACATTCACAAAAGCATTCTGCACTTGGGCGTGGAGTTTAAAGATAGTTTCTTCATTTCACATGATATCACACAAAACACCCCCCAAAAAAGCAAGGCAACAAAGGAGAAAAGATACAGCAGGAGCAGAGCAGAGCAAAGGAAGAGCAAACAGGTACATAAACAGGCTGAAAGGTGAGTTTGAATGACAGAGAAAACAACAAAAAGATTCAAGGGGACAGGTGGCATAATGTGAAATGAGTCATTTTCCATCTTACACAACAGTTCTTTTTTATTTTTATATTTTGTTAATTAAAGCTGAAAGACAACCACGGGACACTCAAAACTGTCAGAAGCAAAGATGGATTGATTTCAGTACTGTAACTATTCATTAAGCCTTTCAGTGTCACCAGGAAATCGAAACTTGCAAACTACTGTGATAAACACACCAGAAAGCTCTTATTACAGGCAGCCAATCCTGGAGACAAAGGCAGAATAAAGTACATTTTTGCCACTGTGACAGAGTAATTAGAATAAAGATGTCTCCAGTCTTGAAACATCAGGAGCCTCTGAGYTAGAACAAAGCACACCAGTCCTGAAGAAGCCCTTGCAGGCACACAGAAGCCCCTTAGTACACATCTTGCTGGCCACAAAGAGCTGTGACATAAAAAAAATAAAAACCAGCAACTTACCAGATTTGGAATAGAGCACTAATACGTTATTCCGTGTCCTGAGAAGCTTCTTAAAATCCTTATGATCACTTATTTTTTCTATGAGTGGAGACACCTTCAATGAGTACACAAAAGCTGGCAAGAATGCCTAGGGAAACACARAGACAGAAACATCAGTCACAAAGACAACCTGCTTTTGCAAATTGCTCTGATATTTTTCCATGATCCTGAGACATGGCGCCTTAAATAGGCTATCACATTGATTTGATCAGCAAAACCAAAAGAAAAAAAAAGCCAGGCACGTGATTTATTGAAACTGGGCCAATACCATTCCTAACGAGCAGCCTTAAATGGAAAGATGAACACAACACCAAGAAATCCGTTTTACTTAAAATGCCACCCCCTTTGAAAGTTTGTTCCCTAGTCAGATAATCAGATAACAATTCTTATGTAAATTTAATATACTTTCACAAGAGAAGCCGAAAATTGCCACTTTGAGAGCACTCTTGTCCCTATATCTCAGAATATGCTGCAAGCTCAATCGAGTACTTTGATACCCCACAGAAGACAGCGAGARCCATGAAGTTAAAATAACCCTCATCTCACTGACAGAGAGCAGATGTAGGAAATGAGAACAGAAAAYGCACGTAATCCAGCATCCGCATTACAGCACTAAGCACAAACCTCTCCCACCCACCCTTCCTAAGTGGAGCAGGGCTCATGTTTCCCAGTGCCAACACCGTGTCACACACACAGAGCAGTGTTTTGTTCAGCTTCCACTGGCCACATGGAAGGCACAGCATTTAATCTCTCTGCATCTCAGTTCTCTATCTATGCAAACAAGTTATTTTCCATTGCATCTTCCTGCCTATTTAAATCACGACAGTTCCAGAGCAGAGTTGGTCTGTCATAAAGCAAAACTCCTATCAAATTATGACCATAACCTCAGCTGGGCCTTTACTGCTTATTCTTACAGCARTAATCTTCAATACTAATAATAATAATAGAATAATCATCTTATCCATCAGCCTATGCTGCTTCCCTTCTGCACTGTACTGAATTTGTGCTAATGGAATGATTATGGGAAGCTTAGCTTGGAGAAATTATCTAGTTTCCATTCACCTTACAGTAAAACCTTTACACTTAATTGCTTGGCTAAAAGCTTTAGCTCATTTGCCTAACATACACAAGAGGTTCAACATTTCCTTAATTACAGAATTGATTTTGATCGTGCCTCACTCCAACCAGGCTGGAACATGCATCCACAGTGCATGKGAAGAAGTAAAAGGCTGTTTTTGCATCCCATGTATTACGTCACGCAGGATTTAAAGGATGGACTAAGCCAATGAAGTCAGGACACAGCCCAGTCACACACTTCATCCAATTTCAGCTATTTGCAAGCACCACTGTCACTAAGGCACAGAAATAAAACCCTGTACCTATGAAACCTAKATGAAACCCTATACCTATGAAACAGACTGTATAAATGCTAGAAGTCTTTACATATGGAAAAGAGAGGGGCACGAGGGGAATCCTGGAACACACAAGGTGATGGAGAGAAGCTGAACTGAGATGGAGATCATCCTCAAAACAACTAGGCCATGTTTGGGAACTTAAAAGTTACCAAAAAATACACCTATAACATAAAATCTAAGAGTGACCAAGTTACCCCGCTCTACAGGCAGGAGTCCCATCACTGAGCCCTACTGACAGATGGTCAAATTGTGAGAAGGAAGTGTGCACATCTGCAAGTCAGCCTCTACCTTCAGCATAAATGTCCTTGATGCTTTAACTCGACCAAAAGACATGCTTCTAAATCCAGATGTCCAGAGCTCAGCCTTGCTTCTCCAGACTGTGCATCATTTGTGTATTTTCTGAGATGAATACATGGTGTTTCCAATCCATGTTCCCAAGAGTAGGCAAATACAGTTGTGCTAAGTGAGGTGACACAAACATGAAAATTCATGCCCAAAACCATCACAATCAGGGGCTGCACAAAAGAAATTAATCTAACATTACGGGCAGATCTTTTTCATGCTAATTATTTTCTTAAAAGKTCTTCCCTTCACCTCAATTTTTGTAAATATTCAAGCATCTTATAGTTTTATTCATGCCCTGACTTACAGAAGACAAAAACTAAGCTTAACTGAAACTAAGGCTGAACACAGGGAAAAAGTGAAAACTACAGGTTGCTTGTTTGGTTTATAAAATTGGACTTAATTAAGGCTATGAACTCTCTATCAAAAAGAAGTAACTGGAACTWAAAAAAAAACCAACACAAAAGCCACTTTCAACATGACACTAAATCATATTGTAAACTTTGTTTAAAGAGTTTACCAATAGCTCAGAAGGATGTTAGAGAYGATCTTTCAGCTCCCTTTCAACTCACATCATTTTATGGTTCTAAGTACAAGCATTCCATGCCTTTTCCAGCTAGAAAGGCTGGTTTGCCAATTTCAGTGAATTCTCCCCTTTCTTTACCCTTTCTTTCCTTATAATGGCAGAGCTGCAAACCTCTTGAAAAATTGGATTCTGAAAACAATGACAGCTTTAACTACTGCCTTTTTGGTGTTGCCACTAACAGAAAACCCGCTGCGCTGGTGGAACAGCAGGCGCTCGGAGGGAAATGCATGTCACATTGCATATATCCACTGCTACATTGCCCAATTCCTCTCCAGGTATCAAATCAATACATGTTACTCATTTTCCTGCAGTTTTACTACAGTAGCTCTCTGTGTTCCTACAGTTTAGCCCGAAACCCACTGGGAAAGGCATTGTGCACACAAGTACACCAGTCAGCCCAGCTGAATAAATCATCATTTCCCTTTAATTAAGATTAATGCTGCAGCCTTTCCTGGTTACAAAGCCCAAAAGGTGCAAGCCACAGGTATCGAGTTGGACAGAAATGCCCTGCCTGCACATCTAAGGCAGCCGCAGCAATACTGGGAGGTTATCGGCTGAGCGGAGTTCAGCAGCTCCAATTCGCATTTGCACTACAYGGTGTTTGCAAACTGATAAGAATTAAGTACTTCCGTACTCTCCAGCTTTCTCTGGCTGAAATTAATCAAGACCCTACCCAGGAATAAATGAGAGGCTGGTTTATGGTTAAACCTCCAGAAGAGCCTCTGCCTTCCCCACCAGCTCCACTGAAGGCAAGGGATGCCAAGGAGACATTTCCACCAGATGCCCGCCCCAAACACAGGGCTGATTTGCCCAGCTCGAGTCACTGCTCTGATGATTGCACCAGCACTGCAGCCTCACCAGGGCTACAGCCAYTACTGCTGCCAACAATATAAAATTAAGAGGATGGGAAAAATAATTCTATGGAAGCAGCTACAGTCTTCCACAGAAACTCATATTCACAGCCCGTAGGTAAAGCAGCAGCAAAGATGAAGCTAATTTGCATGTACTGTACTTTATGAATTTAACTGTAAGATATGACTCAGGTAGATTTACTCCAGACATTTTGCAGGAGAGCTCATCAGCCAAGCACTGCCCGATCAAGCATACCATTTCTTGTTTAAATCCAGGGCACAAGAGAAGATGAGCGCATATTAAAAAAAGAAGAGGTCAAGAAAGGTGACAGTCCCTCCTGGGCAGGAAGCCTCTTTTCATATGCGTCAGGAAGTGCTACATTCACACATATGGAAATCTATAAATAAGAAACAAGTGAAACTCTCTTGTCACTTGAGCATCCTAAAGCTTTAAAATCTATTCATGACCACCACTGAAAAGTTAAGAAAGGCTCCAACTATTTTTCTCAAGAAGCTGCCCACTTTGATACCTGCTAAAGTAAAAGGCATATTAGGACCAACATGTGCAAAATCCCTGCCACCCTTGCCAGCTATGGCAATGACAAACCGCAATAAAACTGAAGGAAGGTCTATTTTATTTAATGCTGTGTTTGCACAGTTRCCTATCATAATAGGTCCTCATCCACAGCTGATGACATGACTGTCACCTGGTGACTTCAGATGCAGGAAACTTTGTGGAGACCTTCAAAAAAAGGCAGACTACATGTGGCAGACTATGAAATGCAAATCTCATAGCAATTCCAGTCTACAGATTTTCCCCAGCTCAAGATCACAATCTGAATTTATTTTCACAGAATTTTTATGGTGTAGGTCACACATCAGTCATGTGACCATAGTGTCTGAGATGCATGAAAGACTCACAAGTAAAACATTAAGTGAACCCAAACCCTCAAGACACTCAATTCAAAACTGCTGAGACACTGCAATTCAAGAACAAGGCATAAAAACCCCATGTGTTCTAGCTCTGTCTCTGCTCTTCAAACCACATATTTAAATACATGATCTTGCAAGCTTGCAAGCTGGCAGAAGTCTGATCAGTCAAAAAGGTTTAATTTTCCCCACTCTAGCAATTCCTTGCAGAGCTGCTGAACATATGCATGTGTTAAAGAGCAGTAAACATGCCACAACCCCACTCCTTAGAACTGGTACCCAAGGAACATCCGAGCTTTCAGAAACCCAGAGGCAAAGAGTTACAGGCAAATAACTATTTGCTAATTATACTTCCAGGACTGACACTTTTGAAAAATGTGGTCATCCCTCAGGCCGTGTTTTCTCAAAATCATCAAGGATCTGAGAAAGCAGGGTTTATTTCTCAAGCTTTTACTCTTTTCTGAATCTCATTTTAAAATGAAAAAGGGAGTATCTTTCAAACAACCACAAGAATGTATTTTCATATTTTACATTTATTATTCAAATTAAATGTGATAAATGCTTAACTGCTTCTCCCACAGAACCMAGTTCAATTTATGGGTTGCTCCCCACAAAAGCTTCGTGACAGCACAGTCTTTTGCTGAGGATAAGCAGAATATCTGGAGAATTACTTATGTATTTATTTTATATCAAGGGCAACAAAAGCACATAGTTTTAAAAACAAGAAAATRTATCTTCCTTATTTAATTTTGATTTTTATCAGAAGAGTAGCACTGTACTCTGGACAGAAAAACTGTTCCCTATTTCTCCTATTTCCAGCTCAAGAGCCTGAAATAYATACTTCCCTGGACACAAATAATGCATAAAAAGTATAAATGGATATGCAGCTGAAACAGTGCTTAGGTGCCTGAATCCATATGTCAACATGCAATTTTTATGCGCACACTAACACATGTATAATTAGGCAGCCAATTTGCACACTATTCATCAAGAATAGCTGGGGCTGTGACAACACTGATTCCAGCACAACTGCCACTTGGCAGGGACACAGCCTTACACTCAACCACAATTTCAAAACTCCACCTTTTTAGCAAGATGCTGACTTTGATTTCTGTCTTAGCTTATCCACCCACTGGTGTCATTCTCATTTTGGGACAACAGCACTCAACCCACTGTAAATATGATCAATGAGCAACYCTGTGCATATGAGACAGATTGTGTCTGACAAGGCATTTTATAGGAGACTAGTTGAAGAGGAAACCTGCCTTAAAATTCCAGGGAGTAATGAAGATGACTGGATTTAATTTAATTATTAATTTCCTTAGGAAGGGAGTAGCTCACCTTCTGAACAAGGGTCTTGTATGCCACATTAAAATGGGGAAGGGAGGACAAAGGCACGAAATCCCAACAAGACAGAATCCCACCTTTCCTTTCCCACTCAGCTCCTGAAACGAGCCCTGTGATAGACTGTGCACTTAACTTGAGAAGGCTGACTTAAAGAAGCACCTCTCCACTGTGGTAATGGAGGTTTGTAAACTCGCGTATCAGTCGGTGACACAGCCAGGTCTCATGTACTCCTACTGACAATACCCCGTCTAAGTCATCTCCAGGCAACTACAAAGGGAGAAACTAACCCATTGCTTCCTTCCCCTCAATTTCTTCTCACTTAAAAATACAAGATTTTCAAATTCAAAGCCACCTTGTTTATAAGAATCACAGTTTGACTGCACATGTTTTATCTTCCTTGTTCATCATACTAACCACTCTTGACCTTGTGCAATAATTGCCTGCTTTTCACTCAGGAGCCCTCCCTCTGCTGCTATTTACATTCAGGGTTGTGCTGCTTTGATCACTGAGCCATTTGTAACAAATGCCTTCCAAGATGGATAGTGATAAGTAGGACAGTCCTCTTTTTTCATTCATGATTAATATCTAAAATAGCTGTAAAAACATTTTAATCAAATCAGATGGGAGGAGACATGTTAGCTCTGTTATCCAAAGGTACCTCAAGGAAGCATGGTAAAAAATTATGCGGAGAGGGGAAGAGAAAGGGTAGTAGCACTTGGGTCTCAGACTTCAAGGGTCACAACCGAAGTGGCCCCTGYAGCAGACTCTGCAATCCCACTGGAATCACAAAACCATCTTCTGCCACCTGCCCCTGCAGGGGTTCCCAAAGTGCAACCTGCTGAGGATCCTGAGTGCAAACACTGCTCAGTGACGCCTGGGACCCATGTGAAAAGCCACCTATGGTCTGAGTGGGGAGCGGTGACCCCCACACCTCCAGCAGCATGGGATGGCCAGGGGAGGAGAGCTCCAGCAGACACACAGGAAAATCAACAACTTCTGCACTGCAAGACCGACAGCATTTCAAAACCCTGGGCTTACCTGACAGATTTACATTTGCAGACATGACCACTGGACACTTCCTGAGTTTTGTTCATTCCCACAAGATCTGTGGAAGAACGCATTCTTACTGCGGACATAATCCAGATCAGTTAACGCTYTCCACAAGCTATTCCAGAAATTAAAAAACTGAACCACTACTGAAGCACTACTGACATTTTGTTGCGGGGGGTCGTATCTGCAAAGAGGCAAGTGTCGTATTTTCTTTTGTTTTCAAAGGAAGGAAAATTAAAATCCTGACACAGAGTGTCTTAGTACTCTTTAACTTAGGCTGAAGAATGCTACAAATAAGGCATTCCACTTAACGTGGTGCTTGCTATGTTCACTTTCCAAATATAGAAGGTAGCAAAAAATACCATGGAGACGTCAAGATTTGACTAGACTCTACTGTTCATATTGTTCTTAAACAGTGGGGTTTAAGATACAGGCATAATAGTCTATACTAAAGGATGTTCTTAAGGGCTCTGAGTAGCAAACTAATTGTATGGTTTATCACTGGGTTTCAAATGCTCTGTGAAAGAAAACCTGTGCAACCATTTGCTAATTAACAACTGACTGTAAGAGGGTCAATTACTAACATTGACAAAGAACCTTCCCCTTATTATGAATGTGAAGCTCTCTCTCTTCAAGCCAGGCACTAGCACCATACATGTACTAAACAAGCTGTTGATGAAATAATRTTTCAGACATCACTTCTGAACAAGCACATTTGACTACAGAAGTTAAGGGCATGAGCAAAGCATATGCCACATAATCCTCCACTAAAAATTGGGTTTTTGAGAAGTTTAAAGAAATACCACCTACTCAAGAAGCACGTAGGAGGTACTATAAAAAGAAGACAAAAACACTATTAATGGGATTTATAAGGAAGAGAGGGCAAAAAATGACATCCAAAAATCTCTAGCATTTTATATAGCACTTATCTTCAAAGCATTTCACAAGTGTTAACTAATTAATCCTCACATTTTTTCTGCCAGGTGATAGGAGACAAAGCTTAATTTTAATAGTTGGAGCAAGATGCACACATAAAGGAAGTGATCTGCAAGAGCCAAAAGGATGRCAGCACCAGAAGAAACCAGCACACAGCTGATCCTAGAGCAGCACAACCACACAGACATGGTGTGCCATATCATGGAAAAGTGAGGAGGGAGAGAGCAAGCGTCTATTTGAGGTCACCCAGGGAACAGGCTATATGACTCTAAACCCAAAGACAACAGACAGCACATCATCAAGACAATCAGAAATTAAATTACCTTTATTATCTGTGCTATGCAAGCATGTAATTCACAGTCCTATTGTGCTGTCCATCAATGCTACCAGCCACTCACAGCTAGCCCAGAGCCAAAACTGAAGACTTGCTCGGCTATCACAATTTTTTGCCATACACAAGCTTGAAAAGGTGGCAAGAACAAGGTAAACAATAACTTACTTCTGAAGTGACCCTGCCTGCATCAAGAAATTTAAGTCAATGCTACTTTAGCACAATCCAATTTTCCACCAGAATCATTGAGTTTTTCCCTTCACAGACTTCAACCATAGATCTCAAGAAGTATCTCACTACCTCAATTTTACTGAAACAGAGGAATTCAAGGAACTCCATCACCAAAAAGCAAAAGAAATATCAATAACAGAACAAGCAACTCTTCCATCATCAATTGCTCACAACACCATGAACTCACCCCTGGGGAGAAACACGAGTTCTGATGACCACACCATGCTTATATCAACATCCCAAGGCCTCTGAGGTAAACAGGTGCTGTGGCACCAAAATCAGTGCATTGAAAACACCCCTCCATAAGGCCCGGAGTGGAGTAACAAAACCCAGGTTTGATTTGGGAARAGCATCCAAGAAGACAGACCATAGTCCACGTCACAGTTTTACAAATCTGTATTTTGAAGAGGGAATGGACAAAGTAGGAATGGAGTGGGGGGGACAGCAAGTAAGGGATTCGTCTCTGCAACACCCTCCCTCTGACAGCTAGGAAACACTTTCCAAAGRGGCTCCTATAGTACAAACAATAACTGTGTGGGAAAAGGCACTCCTGAATTCAAGCCCAAATGCCACAACAGAAAACAGCACCTAAGCACTGCAGTGGTGAAGCAGTGCTCGCAGCATGCCCGCAAACCCACCAGAGGCAAAGCCTTGCCACCCTACAGAGCTACCTGCAACACAGAGGGAATCACATCCAAGCACTCCCTGCAGGCCTGGATGCACAAGTCAGCRTCAGCACTCATTAGTGCATTCCTGTGACCCCAGTGGCAAAGATTTAAGAAGTCCATGAGAAGCTGAAAGCCAAAAATGATCCTTTCAAGCCCTTTTTTGAAAGTACTGGGTTTGAGTGSCACCAGGTCACAGTCTGCTTCTCAACAGCGTTCAGTCAGCCAGACTCTTGACTCAGTTTCTCTGTCATTAAGCCAACTCTCGGAAGACAAACTGATCTTTGCCACACTGCCCTGAGATAATAATCAACGGTGTTTGCAAAGCAAACGGATCCAGATATGTAATCCTGTTGGAAGCAGTGGCTGCCTTCKGCTAGGGAAAGCAGAGCGCCTGATGCACCATAGGAAATGTTAATCCACCTTAGTGTGAAACTCCTTTCCAGTGCCTCGAACTGTAAATTCAGTCCTTTGAGCATGAAATACAGTCAACCACTTGATAAAGTTAAACCACAACTTCCACTTGGCTGTCCAAATCATTCAAAAAATAAAACCTTACAGCAGGCAGAGAGCACTCCACCATCTTCTWCACACACCCACCTTGATGCTTGAAGATAACAAATGAACAGCTTACATTAGAAGAYGTTTTCTTCATCCAGCCTTGTAGGTTCCTTTTTACATATGTAGGAAGTTTTACAGAGATAAGGTTTTGACTCTCAAAAGCCACCTCCAATTTTGGGTCAAAAAAATGAGACCAATTTTTCAGAAGTGCTATGCATGCACAACTCTAGCTGCTGCTCAGGCGCACTGCAAGTACTCAGCACTTCCAGAAAAACAAACAAACAAACAAAAAACAAGACACATTTGGGTACATGAAAAAGRACTGGCTGGAAGGAAAAAAACGTTTCTCACTGACCTACCAAGCAGCTGGGTATTACCTTCACTTTAACTTTACACACTGAGAATTGCCTGATTTAACAGCCTAGCATAGGCTCAAAAAAGACACTAAAAGCACGTTTTGCTATGTCACAGCTGTAGGCTAGTTTTTCAGTCGTGGAGTACAGCGAGTTACATATTTCAAGATGAAAAATCACACCTTCAAGTGCAAGATAATGCAAATTGGAAGAAATAATTTAAACTACTTGTACACAGCAAAGGGGAAAGAATTAGCTGAATCAACAGCTCAATGAAGACATCTGCTCAGCACGCAGCATCACAGAGCAAATAAAACGCTGTGCAAATTAAGAAAGGTAAGAAAGAATAATGTGAATAAATTAAAATGGCTTTGTATAATTTCACTGACAACAGCAGGCCTCCTCTGCTCATCTCTAAGACACCAGCTCTGCAACATAAAAGGTCAAAGAGGGCAACTAGAAMAATTAGGAACAACAGATTTACATGAAGAAAGATGGGCAAAAATCCTTTTAATCTACAAAGAAAAATCACAAGAAAATATTTACATTAACATAAAATGAATGTTACAGCAAGATAAGGTCTGACAGTCACAGTGGATATAGTAGGAAATACCAGAAATAACTCCATGTGCTTAGCTATTTTGAAGGGAGGGAAAATTCAGTCCACTTCTAACTCCACTTAATCCACAGTATATGCTCAATCTCAGGAATGCACTGCCACAAGTATCACTGAGAACTACTACGTATATTATATATGAGCCACAGAGGGAAAAAACCCACACTTGTCCTCTCCAGCATTTAGGGAGAGTTCAGCTTGACTTCAGTTTCACTTGAAATCAATAATGTGCAGATAGCAGAGGTCTGTGATTCTAGATCAAGCCTAAAACAAAGCAAAAATTATTCAGAATGCACAGCATTTCTTTTCCTTTCTGAATGAGCCGACAGCTATTGCCCTGCCAGGGGCAAAAGGCTACATCAGACAGGGCTGAATCTTTCAGTCCTGCAATGGTAATTCTAATATTAGTACAGAACAGGCATAGGGCAATTAGCAATTCCACACTTAATTTGTATGAATTAGATGAGCACTTCTTGGTCATGCATTTCCAAATACATTTCAGATCACTCGTGCATAAAAAAATTAACGTAATTTTTTATTGATTATTAACTCCATTTATCCAGGCAGAAGAATGAACTGTAGTTCATGACAATGAAGTGAATAAAGCGGTGTTTTAAAGCATGCCTTCACCAATCTTTTGAGCTATTTACGCTAAAATTGTGGATTAAAAAAAAAAAAAAAAGGAAAATCAGACTTCAAAATATTTCTGGAGGTCTAGGAGCCTCCCTGAAGTAAGCAGTGCTCTACTTAGCGGTAATGTCAATGAAACATACCCCGACACTCCGGAGCGCACCGGGATGGAGAGCACCACATGCGAGGGGCGCAGGGGCGGGGGTGCCCGGGGCGGGGGTGCCGCACACAGGTGCACAAAGCCGAGCGCGGCAGCTCCCCTGCGGCACAGCCAAAGCCGAGGGAAACCCTCTGGAAATCCTCTGCTATCGCACCGCTTTTCACACAAAACTTGGGACCGAAGCGCCGCCGGTCGGAGCCCTCGGGGCCGGGGCAGCCGGGGGACCCAGCCCGCAGCCGCTCGGGGAGGCACCGCCGCACGCCGGGGTGCGCTTTCTCCGGGCGGTGCTTTGGGAGACGGAGAGAAAGGGAAAGGGGAAGCAGGAGAGCAGCACACGGGCTGAGCGCTGGGAAGACACCCGGGAGGAGCGCTGCCGGAGCCCGGCCATGCCGGGCTGTGCCGAGCCGAGCCGAGCCGAGCCCGCCCGCGGCGGCGGCGGGTGCTGGCGGCGGGGGAGCCGCCGCGTCCGGCTCCGGGGGCCCGTCCCGCTCTCAACTTTCGCCCAACTCCGCCGGCCGCGCCGCGCCCCCGCCCCGGCCCGGGGACAGGGGACACCCCGCGCCGCCCCAGCCGCCCCCCGCCGCCACTCACCGCCAGGCCGAGCAGCAGCAGCGGGAGCGGCGGGAGCCGCCCGCGGCGCCGCGCAGCCCCCGCACCCTGCCCCGGCACTGCCATCCCGCCGCCGCGCCGGACCCGCTCCGGACCCGCTCCGGACCCGCCGCCGCTGCGGCTGCTGCCACGTCTGGCGGCGCAGGCGCGCTCGCCGCCACCGCCCGCCCGCGCAGCGGCATGACGGGGGCTGTAGTCCGGCCCGGGCCGGGGATGCTCATTTCCCCGAGGGAYGGTGCCGCTCCCGCAGCCATCCCGCGCATGGAAATAAACCCCCAACCCCCGCCGAAATGCTGCCGGCAATCACTCAGYAATCTCCGTCTCGTTTGTTTCAGCAGAAATTTAAAATTTCCAGTTCTTCTCTCACGTCCCACTGGCCTCCCCTTCGGGGTTAGTTCTTTGTGCCTCCACCTCTCTCCCGTCTCTTACTCCAGACTAACTTCTGGCACATGACCTCTTTTTTGATGCTTGTTTGTCAGAGATTTTAAAAGCTTTAAAAGGTCTTAGATCTGGAATAAGAGAGGAATAAGGGAACAATAATGAAAGGGGAGAGAAAGTTAACTGGTAGAGAGGCTTAGAAACTAGGACCTGTTGTCCTTGTAGGTTGTTCCCACTCATTAAATCCTCAATGTGAAGGCTGTTTATCCTCACACGTTGGCAATGATGCCAAAGTGCAAGCAAATAAATAAATACACAGGATCAATTTGTGCAGCCTCCATTATAATCACAGTATTGGRATGGTTGCTGCATCCAGACGAACAAATCGGTCTATGCCCTGGGTCTGGCACATCCAGTGAACCAGCTCTGCCTCGCAAGGACATCCCAGATGTCCTGCCAGTAATCTTAAGGTCAAGGCAGGTCAGCCGTGTTATWATTGGCTTCCCACAAACAGAAGGGATCTTCACCTACCGCCCAGTGGCTGTGTGAAATTCTTCCTTGGCTCAGAAACATCAAAGGAAAATCAAAGGCATCTTGGAGTCTGATCCTTACAGCTGACTGTCACCCGAGCATTAGACTAAGAGGCTGGCTGCAAGGGAGCAATTTGTAGATCCACACAGCTGACTGATCACTTCAAGTGGTGATCATGCAAACTGAATGACGTTGACATTAACAAGTCCCCTGGTGGAGATATAATTTTGCAAAGCAGAAACACACATAGAGAAAGTTATTAYTATTAACATTTACACTTTTGTGGCATCTTTTGCAGCAGAATCAGAGCACACTTTCTCAGTCACAGCTGGATAACCTTTAGCAAATCATTTCACAGTGCTATGCCTCGCTTCCCATCTGCAGAAGGCCTCGGTTAGCCTGCCTTAAAAYGAGGTTAGCAATCCTCAGCTCTCACTAAAATGCCAGTGAAAGCACACATGAGGCACAGCCCAGGAGCCATCAGAAGGYGTTAGGGATTAGAAGGGATGGATGGCTGAAGGGATACTTAGGGAAGGAAAAAGTGTGAATCTTTTCACTTCACAGTTGAAGGACCCAAAACGGAACATCATTTGTGTCAAATATCTGTAGCCCTAACACATGTGCTATTCATACTGCCACTTCTCACCTGCACTGGGATGGATGGATGGATGGATGGATGGATGGATGGATGGATGGATGGATGGATGGATGGATGGATGGATGGAGGGGTGTGTTGCACCTGTTACCACCATTACTGGTGCCAATTTCCCAGTCTGTAATAATCAGTCTGCTAGTAAAAGGTTCTGGATCCCCAGCTGAATCCCAGTTCAAATATGCTACCAAAACCTCCAGGAATAGGTAACCTCTTCTAGATGCTGTTCATCTTCAAATCCCCAGCCTAGAGCTGAAARGCTTCTGCATGCAACTACCCTGACTCATCCAGACCGCTAATCTCAGCTGGATATCCAGATCCTCAAAGACTGTTTGAGTCCTCCTGTGACTCTTTTGTGTAGAAAAATGTTATATCTTCTGACGCTTCACATCACAGTTACCATTATCAGGCAATGTAAAAGAAACCTCAGTGTGGTAGAATTTCTGTGCCGTGTCATAACCATATAGGATGTSCTGCCATTGTGATAGGAAAGGATAAAATCATGGGAACATGGTTGTTTTGTCACAGCAGTACATTTTTATCATGATGGCAAGAGGAAACATTCTCAGGAAGAAAGAGAAAAAGAAGACAAGCTATTTCAAACTGAGCTTCTGAAAGGTTATATAAAAAATCCAGTTTGGGAAGCTGCAGTTTTTATATACAGAAGAATATAAAAAAGGTATCCATGTGGCAACTACAGCTTCTTTCGTTCAGTTCAGCTCAATAATTTGTATTGACATGACAGGCACTGCCAAAACGTAAGAGACAAGATCATTGAGCATCTGTCGCAGGTCAAAATAATATATCAAGTATCAGCTCTAGACAAGGCTTTACACAGTGGCAACTACTTAATCAATCCAGTCGTGCATTACTAATGAACTCATTACAGTTGTATCTCAGTGCACTGCTATCCAGCATCCCAAGTTTACCCTGTATCTGTTTGACATTAATATCRTATGTTGCTTGCTTCTCTGTAATTGTAATATGTATATGGCGCTGCAAAACACTGAGAAAGCATGCATTAATTCACCACTGAGAAGCAAGAAAGCATTACTACCCTTGGATTATAGATCAGAAAACAGTAGCAGAGAGATTATATGATTTGCTCAAGGCTATAAAACCAGACAGTTTCAGATCATGTTCATTTCCAAAGCCTGCACTGGGTCTGCTAATCCTTACTTGACTATCTACTTTCAAACACCTCTTTTACCAAGAATAAAATACAAGACTGGACTGACAGTAAGTATGTCTGTAAGGAATTACACCTTCCACATTTTCCSTATGTTTCTGCTTTTTTGACAAGCTTTATTCTTTGTTCTCTTTTTAACCTGAACAAGTCTCTGTTGGCTTCTCACAAAAGGTAAAATGAGTCACCTTTACCACAAAAAGTGATAGCAGAGCAGACAGAAAAAGATACAAGTCAAATATGCAAGCCATACGGAATCCAGGGGCAACACAGGCTCTGCTGGGACCAAAAACTACATGTCATTTGCCCAGAATGGAAGCAAGATTTGCTCACTGCCTTAACTACACAAAGTTCTCTTCCTTCCTTCCAGCAACATCTCTTCCTTCTTTAGTTCAGCTTCAGCCAACTGATTTTGATCTGCAGGCTTATCTCCTGTAAGTTTTGTGACATCTGTGTCATGGCACTGATTGCATCAGCTGAAAAGAGACATACGAGCTGGTTGCCATCAACAGATTGATGGTATAGCCCTTGGCTCCTTGTGACCTTTCCTACAGCTCTTCAGCACATGATGAAAAGGAAAAGAGACAAGACCAGCCCCTGTAGGACTTTATGTGGGAGTGGTCTTAGAGAAGAAGCACAGCTGTACATTGCTTTTCTCCAGCTGATGTCTGTCAGCAGGGAGAGCCTGAAGGCAGCTTTCCACTCCTGCAGCCTCCTCAGCACCTGACAGCAGGACTGCAGATGCAGCATATCCATACACAAAAACTAGCAAGTTCCACAGAATACCATTAACACACCATAATAATGGATACAAAGGTGCAGCTGTTACATAAAGGATCATTTCTTAGGCCACACATTCTAGTTTCATACTGTTGCATGGACTTTTTTTAACACTATTTTAAAATACATGATGAGTCTCTGCTGTCTGTTATTTAAGCTGTAATACATTTTGCTTTTCACCTGGTTTGCTTGCTTCAGTCAATGGGAATAGCATGGAAGCCAGTTGGGATGGAGTTTAGTCTGAATCCTTCAGTAACAATGCTCTGCAACGRTATTCTATGCAGCATAGAACTCTGGGCCTCCATTTGGTGCATCATACMCCTTTACATTTCAGAGACCTAGAAGGACTCTGGACTTTTGTACAGACCTTGCACAATACAAAGTGAAAATATACACATGTACTATGCTTTCATGGGAATTTTACTTTTGTACTTTATGGTTGTTGTTTCCTTCATTGTGGCATAAAAGTACTTTTGGACCACAGGTAGACAGATGGTCGTTATATATGWGAGGAAAAAAACAGTACTGCAAGAGTCAGTTAAAAGTTGAGTACAGATACTTTCCAAATATTTCCTCCTAGATATTTTCCATTACRGTTTTTATTGCTTTCTTTAAGTCTGAGGTCTGCATGCCCCTTTACATTTAAGAGGCCCTACTGTTAAGGACACTGTCGTTTCTTTGACTGAGTCTCCAAAGCTGGATATAATATGTTCCTGAGTAACATAAAAACCTTCTACAGTACAGGCACCTTGCTGGCAGCTAGTAGATAATTTATGTCTCACAGTTACCTGTGGAGAGAATAGTTACACAAGATTAAAACAACCATTGGAGTTAGCTGTTGTGCACCGACTGCAGCACTGCTGCATGTTCCCCGGGTACTGTGGTCAACAGTTTTCCAGTGATTTGCAGAAGCTTTATAAAATATTTAGGCTGCTTTACCTTTACTGTATCATCAGGAAAGTGGTGAACAATGAGCTTGGGAAGAGGGCTGAGATCTGAATTCAATGCAGAGTCCAACCACATGTTTCCCTGCATGAGGATTTACGTGTCATGTGATTTGGTGGGGGTTGACGTCTCCACCTATAAATCAAAAATAGGTGCATAAGTGGAGTTTAGCTAATACCCCCTGGATTGTGATGGCCTACATACTCTAGTAACAGAGGCTGGCTGGTTATTTTTGAACAATATAGGTCGCTATTCTGCAGGCAAAATGTTTGACTTCAATACGCAAGTTCATATAATGGGACTGATTCTCCCATGTTGGTCAGGGGTAGCCTCACACCAACAGTTGACAGCAGAGAAGTAGATGGGGCATCTCCTGTAAATAGAATTATTATGCCTCTGATCTGGGTGTACAAAATATTAATCCAGATGAAGTACCAAATATTAAGTCACAACTATAAATATGCAATCAAAATACTGTTTGCACTACTGGCCTCAGTATTTAGTGGAGCAGTATCCATTCACAGTAGCTGTGCATCCATCTCCATATTATATAAAAAAATWATTAACATTCAACCATCAGCATATATTTACTGCAGACTATGTTCTACCAAAGTATTTTTCATACATCTACCCTATGAGAATATAAACAATACATCCTATATATATTTTTATTCAGTACTTTTCCGTCTCCATGTGTAGGTAGATAACTTGCTATCTGCTTTTTTTACACAGGTGTAAAAACACATGTGCACCCATATACATGGCATGTATTAGAAATGCTTTGTGTGCATTTACATGATTTTATAATATACTAGTAAATACCCAGTCAATACTGGGTTTTTTCCCTCCATTTTCAGGTTTCCWGGGATTAGTTTGTGTGATTAAATACTGCCTGTTTGAGCTCAAGACCAGCAGACTAAATTAAGTGTATGACTACRCAGTCACTAGCTACAAAACGTAATATGGCAAAGTTTAATGAGAGAGATTTTCTTCCTTGAAGACCTTGTCTTTGCAAGRACCACTACTCAGAACCATATGAAAGAATCTGTGCTATGATGAAGCAAGCATTAAAAAAAAAACAACCCTAATCTTATGATCAAATCCCTTAGCATTCTGCAGCTGTGCACTCAGAGTAGCAATTTAACAATCCTGTAAGGAATTTACCAGGTCCTTAGGATTTTTTCTCTATAAACCTTCTTCCTTCCCTGCATATTGCAGTAACCCATCTTTTAGAAGGAAAACACCACAGAGAATGCTGCATGGGAAAAGAGATTGTAGAAGAAGCAGAGAAGCAAGCAGGAATAAGACCTTGATCCTAAATTCTTTGAAGGTAATGGATTGACTTCAGCAGGCTTTGGCTCAATCCCCAGCTGTCAGGGAGAAAAGTCAGTTAAAAGAGGAGAAAAAACAGCTGAGAATCAACAGGGAAACAAAAGAAGCAGAAAGAAAAAGTACTGAAGAGAAAAGGAAGAAACCAGAAAGGGTAAAAAGTAGAGTGCCAAGGGAAGAGAGRGAGAGGAGAGCAATAGTGGACACCATTAAAACATAAGCAGAGAAGAGTGAGAAAAAAAAGTGAACCATCTGTGAAATGGATTGTGCAGGAAGCTGATTTGCTCCTGGTTTTTAAGCTGGTTGCACATCTCATCACCATGATTGCCACTATATTTGTCTGTTGATGTGGTTCCTGTCGTGCCCTGTGTCCCAGCTCACCTGGGCACCAGGCCAGCACTTTGTAGAGAACACCATGGTTCCCAAGTGCTCTCTGCCTCTAGGTTTCCTGTACATGGAGCAGTCTGGTGTGCACCTGGGTCTCCCCTTAGGTATGGGGGTGAGCTCCTGCAGAAATCAGTGGGAATGAAAGGAACTTATRTGTCAGAGTACTATACAGTCTTGCCTTTTGCTTCCACTGCAGAAATGAATAAATAATTTAACACAGATCTTATAAGCACAAGATTGTTTTGCAGGCCAAGAACAGAAGTTAGGASACCTGAATTCTGTTTCAAAGAACATGGACTGTTGCCTGTCACAAAGCTCTGGCAACTGTCAGTAACTCCATATTTCTTTTCTCATTTTCTTCTCTTGAAAAATGCTCCAAATTTGACTTTGGTTTTGGCCTCCTGGGAGCCCATAGGCTGAAAARTATCCCCAGGATCAGATCAGAACTCAAATAAATCTGTTGGAGAGAAGGATGAGCAAGGAAACATGACCAGGAACCAGTGTGAAGGGCAGCTCTAAGAVAGACTGTGTAGAGATGCAGGTAGGGATGGTGGGCAAAACTCACGGGTGGATGAGGAGTCTGTGATTGCAAGAGGACATTGGGAACAGAGTCTAGGACTGAATGATGGACTGAATTACCAAAATGCAACTGAATTTTCAAAACTGGTGGGTGAAGCCTAAGGTAACAAGACAGGAGCTAGCAGGACAGCAGAAGCTGTAGGCACACCCTCCCCCAGAGCCATTAGATTCCCAGATTTCTGCTCTCAGTCAGTAAGTGCCTCAACACACTCTTATCTACAGATGGCAATTTGCTATTTCTATGAGTTAATTCTGGTGTCTCAACAACCAGGATGGAGATGTGGAATTTTACTGATGTCAAAGATAGAACATAACCTGCAAAATGGAAATCTTTTTTTGTCTGCATTGCTTTAAAAAAAAACAAACAAAAAAAAACCAGGAGATCACGTGCACACAAAATGGTTCAGAAGGAACAAAGTTACTCACTCAAATGCTAGATTAAGAATGCTTGAAAAACTGTAGTAGCCTTGTACGTGGTTTGTGGAATGGGGTTTTTAATGACACAATTATTTTTTCCTCACAGATTGCCTAAGCTGTTTGTTGCAATCGTTGGGAGATGTATAATTAAAGGCAGGAGATAACTGAAAGGAAAAAGATGGTCTTATCGTTAATACAATGTGACCTCTGTAACATTGGGCAAATTGCTTAAATGAAAATTTCCCCACATTATCTCTAAATGTTCATATCTCTGTTTCTGAGTATCCAGCTTGGTATCTGAACAGATTTGTAGAAATGCTGAGCATTCATAAGAGAAACTGAATTGGAGCAGTGCAGTGAGTACTTAACGCTCTGTACARCTGACTATTCTGAAATAGGAGATCTTTGTTAAACTGTACACTCAAAATAGGAAACACAACCATATATTCCCTATCTGWGAAGTGGAAAGACATCCTGTTTTGTTCTACTAGGTAATGGAAAGCCAAGCTTATCACAGACATGAAGCATCCATCGAGCTCTTAAATGATAAACAACATACGAAGTATAACTCACATGAAAGGGGAGCCTGAGAAGCATACAAGTAGGGAGACAAGAGACATATATGAATCATGGAAGTTGAATATGAAAATCTGTGCACCTACTGAGCATCATCTATCCTGTACACTGAAAAAGGAGAGGGATTATGGGAAAAAAAGGATGGTCAAATATTAACAGATGCTTGTTTATCTAAGAAAACAGTTTTAGAGGAAACGAGCAGTGACAAGACAAGAGTGTGTTCAGAAACATTCTGTCAAGCCTAAGCAAAAATGTGTTAAGGACCTATAAAACTGAGATAATGATACTTTTCCTTGCAAGCAAAGTGTTTGGAGAACTTGGTGAAATATGCTACAAGACTCAGTGCATTTTTCTTTTCACAGGAACTATAAGATCTTACCGAGTGACTTCAGGATAACTCAAAGGATGAATCTGAAGACATTTTTAGTYGGTGGGAAGTTAGTTAATTTCAGGGGTTTTGGAGCAAAATCCGTGAGCCATCAAACCCAGTTCAATTTTATGAAGTGACTTGATGTCATGAACTGTAGACCCTAGAGACAAAACCACAGAGTTGAGGTTATTAGGGTGACATAAGCCAAGATCTGGATTTCGTTTATTTTTTAAACAAGTCGTGTCTTGGCAGCAACCCAGAAAAAAAGCAATATACATAAAGACAATAAGAGAAAGGATAGCATGGTCATAAAACAGCTACTGAAGTCTGTGAAATATAAGAGGGGGACAGCACTGAGTCTTTAATAAGGCATTGTCCAGCTGAACTAGTATAAAGCAATAKAATGAGGCTTAGTTGAGGCTGACGGGGTCACCTCAAACTCATATCCCCACACATGCTGCAGAAAGAACTCAGCCAAAAGGGACAGGTTTTTTCCCTTCTGTGAGTTATCCAGCAGGAAAACTGAGCACCTGGTGAAGGCTCTTGTCAATGTCAAGTAGCGAATGGTAGCACTAAAAGTGTAAGGCAATGCAATGAATGCGACCTGGGAAATACAGGCTGACAGTGAAAAACGCTGCAGATTTGAAGAGTGCCATAGCTCTCTGAGTTTATGAAAGCAGTACATCTGGGCAGCTCACACAGGAGACAAYGACAGAGCATGTGTCTGTGAAAAGACAGCAAGTGCAAGGTACTGAGCATTATTTAGGAATGGAGTCTTACTATGAAGAAAAGAGAACCACATTACCCATTTTTGTCAAATTCCTGGGCCAATCCTGTTGCCACATTTCCAGGCACTGCTCTAAGTCAGCTGGACACACTGWCCCCAGCACTGTCAAAATACTACTTGAAGAGGCCAAGTAGCCAAAAGCTTCTGCCTGTCACGGCAGAAGATCTATTCCTCAGTGAATTCCCATATTTAAGCTTTTATCTCACTTTGCATATGGTTTCTCTGAGCCCCATGGAAAAGGGCTATATGTACATTACTGCTGTAAGAAACAGGGAGTTACTGTCACTGCAGCRGGGCTGCAGCTCTTCTGTGTAGGTGGGGGTTTGATGGGCTGGGTGTGCAGAGTCTCCAAGTATTTTCTTGAGTATGAGGTTGAGTATGAGTATTTTCTTGAGGTTATGCTTAAAGCCTGCTCCGAGGAGAACATGAGCAATGCTGGATTCAGTGAATTTGTCTAAATGAAGAATTACCAAACATGTTCTTCCAGTAAACCTCAAGACAAGAGCTCTAAGATATAAGCACTTTTCCCTCGCTGTCATCTCTTTGGAAGAGGAATCCCCTTTCCTCTAGATAACATCTTGCACCCTAGTGTTCTGATCTGATTAGAAGATCTTCACATCGGTGTGTTGCAAGTAATTACAGTAATATTTATTTTCCATTTCCTCATGATTCAGTCCTGAGGTGGTCAGAAAAAGACAGAAATGGAAATGTTCAACTATGTGTGATCTATGAATTTTTCCTCACCACCTCACCTTCTACCTTCTTTACCTTGAGTTTGTGCTTTTCCCTGTCACATTAGTATCTGATAGGTTATGTGTGCATAAATGCCAAACTTCTAAGTGGGAATGAATTTATTTTTAATATTGTGTACTTACAAGAAGATTTTAAGGGCAAGAACCTTTTCTTTAATTGGCATATAGATATAATGTAATTCTGTGATAAGGAACATGAGTATATTTGGATGACATAAATCAAAACACTCAGTGTCTGTACCACAAGAGGGATGATATGCCTTATKCAATGGAAAATCATGACTCTCAAATCTTCTGGAATTACAACTTTAATCAACAGCTGTTGGCTTTTCCCTGTTGATACTTAAACATTACATTACATACAAGAAAGATTACATATTGAGACTCAGCAAAATAAGTTAATTTTTCTGCAATGGCAATTCAYGTTTCTTTCTTAAGGCATGTTTTGTGGGAAAAGTACAGCTGACTTCTGACACAGTTTTGCTTTTGTAATTGGATTTACATACTGTAGTAAGATGCCCTTTTAAATTTCCTTCTTTTCAAATCTGTTTATTGTTTTTCGCTTATCTTGTTGACAATACTACCACAAGGCCTATTTGATTTATAATTGCATTTTGGCAGACAAATTTGTTAACATAAGCATCACATTTATTTGCCCACATTGCTAGTAAAAATATTTAAAATAATTTTTTTAATTCCATTTGACCTTTCACTTTTTATGTGTTGTGGAGTTCTGAGGAATTTCACCAAGTATWTGAGTAAGACAGCTTCCTTCCTTTGGAGTAATTTTATGTTTTATGTAATAAGAAATGCAGAGAAAATAAATGTTCTTTGTTTACAAACAACAGACTCCCATTCAAGTGTTGAACAACTGTTATTATTAATTATTTACATTGTGATAGCTCTGCAGAGACACCAGCATGGAGCATGGCTCTGTTTTGTTAGCTGCCATACAAACATAGATGAAAAAGATGACTGTGACTATTTCATATGCCCAATATGCTAAGCTGCTTAAGGTAACAATGATTTGTCTATAAAAAGCAGGAAAAGGCTTGGACTAATCCAAACAAAAAAGCCTAATTGTACTGCTAAAATCATTTGTGGTAAGGAAAAAGGAAACACAGCTAGAAAAGAATGTGCTGCATTAACCTCACATCTGTTTACTGTTAATAGAGGGATCAGCTATGCAAATCTTCAGAAGAGCCATTAGAAAAACAAGACTGAAGAAGATTCAAGGTGGTCACGAAAGGAAAGTGAGACATTTTTTAATGGCTGCTTCCTACATCACCTRTGTGCTGAATTACACCAATGCACTACTGGAGCAGATCAGGCTCTAGAGGAAGACCTTGGTGACTCGTTATTTTTGCCAGCTTTGGCTTAAACCCAAATAAGCACTGTATTCTGGTTCATTGAATCATAGAACCACCGAATCACAGAATATCCTGAGTTGGCAGGGACCCAAAAGGGTCCTCAAAGTCCAACTTCTGGCCCTACAGGACAACCCAAGAGTCACACCCTGTTCCTGARAACAATGTCCAAACACTTCTTGAACTGTCAGGATTGGTGCTGTGACCACTGCCCTGGGGACCATGTTTCAGTGCCCAACCACCCTTCGAGTGAAGAACCTTTTACTAATACTCCTTGGACACTGTTTCATGCTGTTCCCTCAGTTCCTGTCACTGGTCACCAGGGAGAAGATGTTAGTGCCTGTCCTGTTGCTCTTTCTGTTGGATCTTTTTTCTCTTCTGTCTATTTCTTCTGTATTTTCCTCTTTTCAGCTTTTTTTAAGGAAGGGTTTTGCTTAGTTAGCTGAGATCTTATGCCTTGTTGCTGTGACATTAAGAAGGCTGAGACTCTTGCATTCAAAATTCTGTGTTGTATTTAACTTTTTAAAACTGGACGTGAACACACTTTTGAWTCACTCATCCTATCAAATTTAAAATAACAGTGATGCAGAAATCTCCAATCTAGGAACATTACACGAATCTGAATTTATAAAAAGACTATTGTGCATTCTAATTTTGCACACAGAATGATTTGAAAGTGTTTCTATTATTAATAAAACCAGCATCAGAAGGTGATAATCTCTTAGAAGTTACAGGTTGAAAAGACTAACACAGGAAATCTGCAGCACATCAGGACACTGCAGTCTGTAAAACTAYAGGCTAGCATTATCATTACTGGATTATGTTTCTTCCTCCTAGCACATTGCTGTTTCCAGTAGATTTGATTCATTATTGTTGCTTCATTTTCAGTATTATGCCAGTTTCCGGGACAGCTGACACAATATACTGGGTTCCACTGAATTCTCCAGAAACAACAGCTCCCCACAAAACCTCACTCCATTCAGAATGCCTATTTAAAATGAGATTTGTATGTCAGAAAACAGTCAGGCATGCCTTTTTCTGTGTGCTGGCTAAATGACAACCTACTGTGCCAGAGTCTAGAGAAAGCTGTTTGCTCCTATAGAAGTTTTCAGAGGAAAAAATTGCTTCCTTTCTCTCTAAGAGGGTTGTTTCCATCAAGTTTTTGGAGAAGAAATCTCTACTAGAAGGCATGATCATGATCATAAAGGCATCTCAGCACTGAAATTCGTGTGTGAGAATTGCAGGGAGCAGCCCCTGTCATTTAATCTGATTCACAGGGGGCTGAGAAAGAAGCAGGCAGAAACAGTGTGTGTTCAACTTGTCAGCAGGAAATCTGACCAAAAAAGTACAGTTCTAGTCTGGTTTAGATGAAGAGCTCAGCTTTTGATAGAACTATTTTGATTCAAAATATTTCTGGTCAGTGGTGCTTGTTCTCTGCAGAAAACTGCAGCTGAAGCAGTGGAAATAATCCTACTATTACAATTTTATAAYATTACTGAGTCTTTCATATATTTACTTTAATTGTCTTATGTTGTTCTTTTTAGGCTTTGTTATCCCTTTGGTGTATTGTGGAGTGCTGTGATGCACCATTTCCCTGTACAAGTAAAGTAGAAGAGGAGGGCAGGTTGATCTATTTATTTATTACAAAGAACCCAACCTACAATGAAAAACCTAATTTTACAATACCTGGGCTACAGTTCCCAGGAAGCAGAGCAGCTATGTTTAGGAATCAAAATATTTTTCTTTTTCCCTGCCATTTCAGGCTATTCTGTATAAAACAAGGTCTCCTTAACTGCCCATTTTCCAGACAGCGCTAACCAAGGATCCACAATGACACAATAGAGGAGACCTAYTTAAGGAAAAAAAGGAAACCTATACGTTTTTCATATTTCATCGTCTTCTAATGAGTTTATTTTCTTTTATGTGAGGTACTTAAGCTGATTCCTCAGAAAAATTGCAAGTTAATAATGATCAATCTACATTTACTCTGCACATAACCATAGAGGTTATGATGCATGGCATAATTGCAGTGTACTGAATTTTTCCCTTTTACTGCTGGCTGCAGAGACTGTAATAGCCTGTTACTCATTTCTAGGTGAAGGAGTTCCTCCTTCAGTTTAGGAATTTGTGCTTCTGCTGCTGAAATTTTTGAACTTGATCCCAACTGGTAGTTGTASACTACTACATTTAATTATCATACAGACAACATTTGTTTATAGTTTTCCTTTTAAAGCAACCCCAATACACCTGACAACAATACTGTATCAAATAAGCCAAAGATGCTCTTGGAAAGGAAGTTTTCCTAAATGCTGTTCTTTACAGGTAGCAATTTATCACATGCTTTAAAACTTCTCGTTTCTTTGTTTCATTTCTCTTTCCCTCAAAGACAATAAGAAACAGAGAAACCCAAGGTTAGATCTGGCATTACTCCAACACCAGTTTGTCTCTTACTCACCAATTAATAATTTATCTATTTTCCCGAGAAAGACAAACAACATGCGAACAAAATCAGGATGTATTATGTGTATTTACAAGCAAGTGAAAYGCAACAAAGATAAAAGAAAGAATTGAAAATTTAAATTATTCTTGAGGAAAAGRCACCAGGGATAAAGTGAAATTTCATGAATGCATTCAAGTACATTGGCCCAAATCCATGCCAACTATTAATCCATAGCTCACAGATGAATTTGTTTCAYTGTTATTTAAAAAGAACAAAACCTGAACCGGAGCTGTTACAATGAGCTGACAACYTCGATTCAGAGTACAATGTAGTGGATTAGACCAGAGAAAACACATTTAGTTAGAGAGCTGTCACAAAAGGGTAAGTATGAGCCTGTAGCTATGGTTTTAGTAAGACTGAGAAGCTGGATTCACGTCTTATGATGTGAAAACCCCCTMCCCTCTGTGGGTCTGTTCCCTGAGTAAAATAAATCCATTTTTACCATTCTGCACCACAAAAACCTTCTGTGAAGATGTGCTGTGCCGCCATTTGAGACYAAACCTGGGCCTTGGAGAGCAAAAGCCGCACACCTCTTCTGCGTGAAGGACAATCCCAGCATCCTCCCAGGTTGCTGTGGCCACCTCAGCCAAAACGGGGGTAAATTTTGAAGGGAAGGACGTAGTGATGCTGCTGTCTGTGCCGACCCACAGATGGCATGAGCAGACCTCGCAGGAGATGACCCTCAGGAGGAGTCGTCCCTCAGGAGGAGATGCCCCTCAGGAGGAGTCGCCCCTCGGGAGGAGTCGCCCCTCAGGAGGAGATGCCCTTCGGAGGAGATGCCCCTCATGGGGAGTCGCCTCTCAGGAGGAGTCGCCCCTCAGGAGGAGTCGTCCCTCAGGAGCAGTCGCCCCTCAGGAGGAGATGCCCCTCAGGAGGAGTCGCCCCTCAGGAGCAGTCGTCCCTCAGGAGGAGTCGCCCCTCAAGCGGAGTCGCCCCTCAGGAGGAGATGCCCCTCAGGAGGAGATGCCCCTCATGGGGAGTCGCCCCTCAAGCGGAGTCGCCCCTCATGGGGAGTCGCCCCTCAAGAGGAGTCGCCCCTCAGGAGGACGCGCCTGAGGGGCAGCGCTGCCCAGCCCCAAGGCCCCGGTGGGCTCCCTGGGTAATGGCTGTTCCCCGACAGCCGTGACCGCCATCCCCCTTCCCTCGGGGCTGGTGTGGTGCCCTGACGATGCTGGGCGTGCATGGAGGCGGAGCCAGATCTTGCTGCCGTCCCAGGAGCTCTCTGGTGGAGATGAGGTAAGTAAAGGTGGAGGCACGGGCTCTATCATCTTTGGGGTAATGGCAGATCATGGTGTTCAGAGCTGCACGTTCTCAYTTACAACTGATTTAGAGAACCTATGAAAAGGTTTCCCGGGTTCTTCAGGGGAAACTTGAAACTGTCCCTTCTGAGTGAGGCTGGAGGTCTCCGGTCGGCACCGGSTCCCTGTCACCACCCGCTTGACCCAGAGGTGAAGGAACAGAATGATTTTGGGGAAGGTGCTGCTCGAAGGTCTGAAGGCCCCTGGCGTGCAAAGGCCCTGAGGGGACTGTCCTTGCTTGGCAGAGCGGCAATTGGGAATGTCCCACTAGGGCAGCCATTAGCACTGAGGGAGCTGCCACTGGTGGGAGCCCGGGCGCGTTACTCATTGTCAGTTTCTCTGTGGATTCATMACAAATATTTGAGGAGGGGAAGGAAAAGACAAACTTCGTTGTGCTGCTTCACAGGGGACWTTGAGTCACGGAGCCTTAAGAGATGGCAGCTCCCCTGTGTTCTGGAGGTGGCAGGACATCCCTATCCAGGGATCAGAGCAGTGAGGGATGCARGGCAGCTCCAGCCCCAGGCATGCAGTAGCTCCCTGAGCACAGGGATCAGCTCAACAGAACCCATGGACAGAGCCGTGGGGAGCTGGAGACCAGTGCTGCTGCACCACCACTGGGGCAGGAACTGAGGGCTCCAGGGTTGATCAGGGCATTCGGGTCTGAAAGTGCACTTCAGTGGGCTGGAAGCTACTGCACAGCAGGGTAAGAAAGAAAATTAAATATCAGAGAAATCCACAAAACACAGCATCTGATAAAAAAAAAGCACTTCTGCTGAGCATGGAACATATTGTCACAGGAAGCCACTGAGGCCAAGACCTTAAAAAGATTGAAGAGGGTTTGGTCAGTTACGTTATAGCAAGATTGCCCAGCTTTGGCATTATTTATGTCAGATTTCAGAGAGATTTTAAAGCATGTGGTCCAGAGAAGTATTGAGTCTCTCAAGAGATTAACTTGAGATTTAAAGCAGGAAAAAAAGTACCAGATTATGGCACTGGCCTCTTAAACTACAATTAGAGAGGATACTGATCTGAACAGATTGCCAAGTTGACAACATATGACAATTCCTATACTCTGGGCTGACTYCAGCCCTGGAAAACAGCAGTGTGTGTGAAGGGCACGTGATTTTGCATTTTGCAAGGGCTATACCAACTTACCTGCTGACAATTGAAAGCATATCTGACCTGAACATCCTTCAATCAGTGAGGTTCCATCCTTCAGGAAAGAGGAATAACTGACMAAAATGTTATTGCTTTTGCAAATTAATTCAGTTTCCTGCTCTTTTATCTGGTACATAGTGCTTTGTTCTCTTTCTCTCTCCTTCCATCCCTTCTTGTTCTTGCGTGCATACGAGACAGGAATCCTCCATCACTTAGATAATCTCTTGTATTTACAAAACCAATCCAGTCTTTTAACATTTCTGATGACACATGAAAAATCACCTTTGGATGTGCCARTGTATCAGCACAGCAAACAATAAGCAAGCCATAGAATCCTGTGCCAACTCACATAYGCGTTCATAAGTCACAGTTTGTGAACATAGGAAGAAAGCTGGCAGCTGTCCTGCTGCCATTCCCAGTTTGGGCAGTAATATGTGGTTCTTCAAAATATACAGACTACAATTGGWCCTTAAAGAATTCCTGGGTGAGTCATAAAGAGAAATTTGCATTACTTGTATCAAGCCTTTCCCATRAAGCATACATCTGTGTAAAAGGTAATAAATTAGAAACATATTTCTTTATATACTTTAAACTCCAAGTAGCAAAATGCCCAAGCACTTTGGGAGCTATTGGGATCCTTTGCCTGCCACTAAAGTGCAGTCATTCTTTGGTTGCAAAACAGCAGCTGCTCCAAGATCCACTAATGAACAGTTTGAACGTTGTGTGGGAAGAATACTATCTCTTGCTGAAACCACATGGCAAATATGATCAGTTAKGCATGAATTTAGTGATTTTCAAATACTGTATCATCACAATCTGTGCCTCAGATCCTTCATGGATTCTGTTTTTCCTTCCAGTGTCACAGTCGTTTCCTCAATACTTTCTAACATACATTGGAGTTACCGTAAAAATGGTTAAGCAAAATTAGAGTGACTATTGGCAACAATATGAAACTGAGCTTCCTTCAACAGGAGGTGTTCATCTGCTTTGCTGCACCCTGTCATTGCACATTCTCTTGGCAGAAGTGTTAGGAATTTAAACTTGTTATTGGGGACTTTTTTTCTGTTGTATGCAGGCATATAATTTTCTCTCCAGGTCACTCAGTTTGTTAGTTCTCTCCTCTTACTTGTTTGTTGCCCTCTTGTTTTCAGCAGTGGCTGAAAGTTTACACATAGATGGATTTTTGCCAGAGATACCTGACACAGAAAGAGCTCAAAGAAATGCTTGGAGTCTAGTTGGTCAAAAGAAACCCCAAAAAACCAAAAAACCAAATCCCWAACAAAACAAAAACACTAAACTCCAAGCCAAAGGAGAAAAAATACTGAAAAAGCTTTTGGAAGTCTTAAATGAATCTTGACCTGAGCTCCAAGCAGCRGCAAAACATCACAGCTCTGAGACTGACAGATATTATACTACTCTGACAGCAGCAGTCTTAGTAGCTTGCAGTTTGAGAATTGCTGAATTTGCTGGCTGCGTGGAAACTGAACTGCTAAATACTTGAACACCTATGCAAAAATCTTGCCATGCTTCCTCTTGCTATTCAGAGGAAGAATTAGGGATGGAACACAGATGAAAATTTGGATTAAATTGAATCTGAACTTCTATAAAATATGTCTGGCTTTGTCAAAGGATGTGATTATTCAGACCTAGCTTTCAAACTTGGGAGCTGAGCGAAGACAAATTCTAACACTGTTATTCAGGCTCATCAGTTGATCTCCTCTRTGTACAAGTGGGTGTAGGGCAGGACATGCAGGGAGGTAAAGGATGGTGTTTCAGTGCTGACCACTGAACCTCATGAGCCCTCAGCACCATCATTTCTAGCAATGTGGCATCAATCTCCAAAGCTTGTTTCAAATCGTGCAGTGAAAAATTATTGGTACTTAGGTTGGATAATCTTTTCTCTTGTTATGTCAGGAGAAAATGACAGTTTAAAGTGAGTACTGCTGCTTCAGCTCAGCATCTGATGCATTTGCTTACCTGTTGCAGTGTTCTTAGGMAGTGATTAATGACAGCTCTTGAGTCAGAGCTGGTAACTGTGATGAGCATTAACAGGTAAACCTACAAACAATAAAGAAAAAAGCTCCTGAGGGAGGCAAAGGTACTGACTGGCATCTCACTCTGACTGCCTATATATTGGTCTCAAACAAATTGTTCAGAAGTTGTTACATTTCAACCAATGCAACTTAAGAGTCTAATTATATTTATTCATTAGAATAAATGTTTWTAGACCAATCTGACCCTACAGAAACTGGTGACTAACTTCTCTGATTTAATCAGACCCAGGCTGACAACTCATATTGGAATGCTCATTTTCTTCTGTTGCAAAATCAAAAGTGCCAGCAGTATACTTCTGTGTAGAAACAAGGAGATGCAGAAATGCCTGCAGTGTTAATAAACCTAGTGGAAGCTCCCTATTTTATACTCAGGGATGTACAAGTAAAAATACCCCAGATCATTATGCATTTAAGTATATGCCTATCTTTAAGCAAGTGCTTGAATATCACTGTCCTTCTCTGGACTTTAATGGGACTTCGGGCCTCTGTTCAAGGATAAATCTATATTTATGCTCCTTGAACACCTGAGATGGGCTTGCTCATGACTTTTTTGCTTTGCTGGATCAGGGTTTATAACCGTGTAAGTTGATTTTTATCCTAGTTTGTTTAAATATTTCAAACACATACACAAAAATAAACCTAATCTTCTGCCAATATTCCACCTCTCTGGTCTCATGACATCCAGGAAACAAACCACTGATCTTTCCAATGATCTGACTTACAAATCTGTTTTAGGAGGCACCGGCAACTAATCACTTCTGCAGCTGGAATACCTACATTACTGCATCTCTGTTGCATGTGACTAGCTTGGAAAATGAAGTTAAACTTGTACAATAGAAGTAATTTAATACATGATTTAGAACTTTAACCATCTTAGTACAAATTAATTTGCATGCCTACAACCCTTTACTTGTATGRGTAACCCTATGTGTTTTGATGAGGAAGGAATATTATGAGCCTGTTGACTGTAGAAATGATTGTATCAAAGATCCGTGATAATATTTACATGAAATGTAGCAGTTCCACTCATTATTCAGGGGRAAACAGTTYCTCATTTTTATCTTTTTTTCCTTCRTTATCACTGTTGAATCTCACATTTTTGAAGAAAAGCAGAGCAGAGTCTAGGTTTGTGTATCTCACGTGTTACAACAATCTGAATAGGCAATCTAATACTTGATTGCACTTAGTCTGATTATATACCAAAACAAATCATAGCTGAGATTTAGATAGGTCACTGCTGTAAAAAGCCAGTTCTCTTGACCCCTGACGAAGACGTGAGCATCTTTACGGTTGGTGGAAAGAATATCTAGTGTCTTATGGAACTGCATTTTGTKAGATACATTCATAGAAAAAWTTAGGTTGGAAAGCACATCTGGAGATCTGTATTCCAAGCTTCTGCTGAAAGCAGGAACTAGCTTCAAAATCAGATCAAGTTGCTCCAAGCCTTGACAAGTTTTGAAAATCTCCCAGGGTGGTGCTTGAACAGCCCCTTTGGGCCCCTGTCTCAGTGATACCCTAGTCCCACTGAGATGATTTTTTTTTCCCTCTTTCCAATTAGTATTTCCCTTGTTGCAGCTTGTGACTGTTGCCTTTTGTTCTTTTGCTGTGCACCTCTGAGAAATGTCTATGTCTRTCTTCTCCAATGGATTAAGGTAGTGGAAGACTGTAGCTACATCCTGTCTTAGCCTTCTTGTCCCCAGGCTAAGCAAGGCAGTTGCTCCTGCCTCTCTTTGYACCTCAGGTGCTGTGGTTCCCTTATTGCCTCAGCATCACTTTCTTGAAGCCTCTCCAGGTTGTCAGCAGCTGTTGTTGTGAGCCCCAAACTCCAGTTGTGGGGCYGTTTGCTCAGTCCTCAGCCTGGCCTGGCACTTGTGACCCCAATGTATAACTTCAYGTGCATTTGTTGAACCTCATGAGTCTCCTGTGAGCTTGCTCCTCTGGTTTGTTGAGGTCCTTCTGCATGGAAACCCTGCTCTCCAGAGTTCCACTCCTCCAGTTTGGGTGTCACTTGAGGAGGTTGTGTTTTGTCTCAGCATCCAGGGCCATATGGCATAGCAGCAGGGTAACATATTGACTTAGTCAGCAAATGATAATTTTCAGCTTATCTGGCAGGAATAGAATTCTTGATAATTGTTGACCAGAATTCGTGGAATATTTTTGGCCACTAGACTAGACTGAGTATACAATATACTTTGCAGTACATGTAACACTAATTAAATAGAGAGAGAGAGAGAGAGAGATTCTATTTTGATTATACATTCCCAAATGTGGTTTTATCTACCAAAGGTTTTTCTGATTAACAACTTTGCATGGAAAAGAAATGGAAAATAGATAATCAGTAATATATAATTGCATACAAATATAGGAAATGGTTGCAATTATCTGAGTTGRGTAACAGCACACTGCTCAATACCTGGGACTCAATACTTGACTCAATACCTGACTCTGCCCACTCCAACCACCCTGATCTGTSTGACTGCACCATGCGCCTTCAGAAGGCACTGTGAAGCTCTTGCTTGCTATTGTGTTGTTCCTTGTAATTGAGATACCACCACTACATGTTGTGATGGTCAAGCTGAAGGAAAGATGTGATGTTTTGGAGAAGTTACAGTGTTTTTATTAACTGAAAATACAAAGCAGAAAGCTTCTGTCAGTGCACTAAGCCACTCTGCTGCAATCATTTTCCTTTACTGACACTCCTGGCTATGCCGGTGAAGGGGAGCAGGCACTCTCCCTTAAGAGCCTAAWGTGACAGTGTGCTTGTCTTTCTGTYACTGCAATGTTTGCAGTATCCCACAATCTCTTTGCTGAGATACTGCAAGAGAAAAAGCTGTCTATCTCTTCCAACTTTTTTCTTTAACAAAGGCCACACACTGTAGAAACATCCAGTGTTGATTAGGTTTACCAACAATAAAATAACAAGGAATATTCATATTTCACATATTACTATTCAGCCTAGGCCCAAAATTCTCCTTCATCACAGAACTGCTTCCACCACTGTTCTCACTTCCATGAAACAAAGAGTGAATAGGGCAAAGGGGGCTGTCTGTGGGAGACCTCCAACTCTTCCCTAATGCAGGGCCTTCCATTGCATTGCCAAGTACAGAGAGGGACGCTGCATTTCAAGAGGGAGCACAGCTACAATGTGCTACATTTCCCTAAAGTAATAGGAAGAGCTTTTGTGTTTAGGKTGACATTTCAGGTTTGTTGTGGGGAAATGTCTCAACCTGTGAAATTGTAGTGAACCTGTCTACGAATTTGAAACCACATYTCCCCAAAAATCATTGATCTGTCTGCATCAGTTCCAATGGGCCTCTTTCTTAAGAGATTAAAGACATGAATGACTTCATCAAAGTTATCATAGATGAAACTACAATACAGTTTCTGCTCTAAGCCCTTATTTTTAATAAAATCTGAAAATCTGCAAAATGGAGGACTGAAATTTAAACTAGTTGACCCCTGCTTAAGGATAAAAACATGTGTGTGAAAGGACTTTATATTTTGATTGAGAAGAATAAAAAAGTTCTATTTAWTTTTTTTTCCTGATCTTTTAGTTTAGACAGCCTTGTGGCCAAAGTGGGTGAGATTTGAAAGTTGATTKGTTTTGGTTTGAATTATAAACATCTGAATATCACAGACTGAGTAGGTACAGCACATTTTCTAGTTAGATCTATTAAAAATATGCAAATATGTAAGGACACTGTATTAACTGAATGCTATGAACTTCTTAAGTCCTCAGAATGGTTTTCCAGGTCTTGTGTTGCAAATACTACAACAGAATTACAATGTACAGCACAGGTATTCCATTTTATGAGCATGTTCACATTCAATACACTGAAAATTGTGTTTTCCAAACCAGACACTGCAAGTTGCATTATCAAGACACTGGTCACCGTATAAGCAAATGGAGGAAGGAATAGTAATACTTTCAAAACCTACTCACRTATAGACTCAGACTTTTCAGCTTGCTGGACATAAGTTTGTTGTATATGGGGTCCCTGTAAAGCTTTTTAATTTAGCTTTTTAAGGAAAATTATGATAGGACAAGATACTGCAAAGGCTGCAATGGGAACTTGCAGTATTGAGCTCATCTTTCAGCTGAAYTGCTTAAGGTGAGATATGAAGTCAGCAGATAGGCTGTCAACAGTCCTGAATTCACTTTCCATTCAAATGTATTTCTCGAGACTGTGTAGTAAGATGTCTGACATTCTAAACAACACATCTTTAAATTAAAACTTCAGGCTAATTGTAAAGATACCTTTACTTCCCAGAGAAAAAAAAGTCCCACTTGTATTTACCAAGGGAGTTTTGAGGCCCACAGATAATATATGTCTAGGAGTACTGTAAAGGTGTTCCGTGCTAGGTTTTACACTTCCAGTCTCAAGGTAAAAGTAATGTACAATAAACACAGTTACTAGGCTCAGAGCTTGAGTTACAGGAGGGGGAAAGAATTTTTTTATGTAGTATTAAACCTCCTAATGGTGTTRTTAAAAAACTAATTTTTCACTGCTCTTTTTATTTGCCAACAAATAGGTCAGTGCTAGGTGCYGTATATCTTACCTCAGCGTGGATGCTTACTGGGCAACAAGTGTCTCAGTTTAACATTCCCTTCCTCCTAGTATATCATTGTGTTAACACAACTTCTATGTTTCACAAGCCTTTGTCTGCAAAGACAGAACTTTCTACTTCTGTGAGACTCAGTGGAAATATTCAGGCCTGCCTTTATGAATTGTGATGACATTTGCTGACTTTGTCATGTTGAGTGACATATGAAGATCGGCCCCTGGCTTCAGGGGGAGAAACAACTCTATAGCACTTGTCTGTAGGCTTCAGATACAATTCTCTGAAGATAAAGCAGTTGTCCCAATTTAAGCTCATTTAATTTATTTCCAAAGAAGTTAAATACAGTCACTCCAGTGACAGTGTCAAGTCATCCCTATATATTATTCTATTTGTTTCATCACAGCATCTTTTCTCCAGGGAGCTCATTTGTATTATCTTGCTTTAAGGTCATCTGACTCTTAGTTTGTGTCACAGATTTAAATTCAATTTATCTTTAGTATAAATTAAAATGTTACTGTCACCACCAGACTGAGCCCAGAAGCCACAACTATGGCTATTTAGCAATCTATTTTAAATTCAGGAAAAGAGCCATATACCTAAATATTTTATGGCTAACTAYCATTTGGCTTCAGACCTAGATCTCTGTATTCAGGATAATGCTTACAATTGCTATTGCTGCATGCCATTGCTTCTGAGCATTTGCTGATACTGTTTTTAGAAATGTATTTTTCCTCTTTTGAGGAAACGACACCATCTAGAAGGGCAGTTTGGGCTCCACTCRAGGTCAGTCATTTGAACCAGCCTAAAGATAGTCCACTGCATATATTCTGTCTGGTTTTTTTTTTTCATGGCAACTCTGCTCTGCCCTTGCAGTGCTGCAGGAAAATAAAAACTTGCAGTAGACCAGTGTAGTGATTGTCTGAACATATGCGTCCAGTTCTGAAATCCTGCATAATTTAAATTTTTTGCCACTGACATATGCACTTTCAGTCTGTATGAAATGGTCTAGCCATCTATAGCAGAAATAATTTTCTAATGAGACTGCCACTAGTGTGAAATCATGGTCCAGGATCGAGTGTGGGTCAATGTTGTTGCCTAGCCTCCAGACAATGAGGCTAGGGTTGATTTTCCTCTAGATCACCCTCTAAAAACATCTACCAGGAAAACTTATCTGAATGCCCAAAACAGCCTAAGCTCAAGCCAGTCTTTGCAAGACAGTTGAGTCATAAAGAGACTGCCTTGTGTGCAAATGCAGGCTAACACATGCAAAAATACCAYGCTACCTGCAACTTGGGGCACTGTTTTTGGATGACCCGACTCAGTAAAAGCCTGGGTTTCGTCTCTTTTTTCCCCAGAGAGCTCTGTTCTACACTTCCAGATCCTCATCCCCACCAGAGCCCAGCAGTACCTGTTATCCTGCCTCCTTCTACCCCACAGCCCAAAAAGCTCTCATCCCTCTGAGTYCTGTTCCTCTTCCCTGAAGCATTTCCGCTCTCTCTTCCCCGTCCGTCTCCGTGCTCTGCACCGCTGAGTTTGAAGGCAGCAAAGGCGGCCTCTTTTCCCTACAGGCAGTGAGAGCCCCTTCTCTCTTACAGTGTTCTCTTTCCCGCCACTTCCCGGGAATGTCTGTGCCAGATCCGCCGCTGCCCTGGCTGTCCAGACAGGCTGCTCACACGAATGCTACCGGAGCCCACCCGGGGTGCAGGCCCCGGCTGACGGGGTGCCCCCGCGGTGCTGCGGCTCCGTGCCGGGGAGCGGCGRGAGCGGGGCCGGCTCACCGGGAGGCACCAGCAGCACCTAGCGGTGACAGCCGTGCCGAGCGCCCCGCACCGCCTCAGCCWCAAACGGCCGCGGCTCTCCCCCCTGCGGAAAGGGCGTTTCTCCAGCGGCGGTGACTCTGGACTGGGTTACAGTTCAACACATCTGTGAGCAACTGTGATAAGTTTTGCCGTGACCTCGGCCTCCGCCAAGCCCAGAACAGGAATCCGGTACATCCTCGCCTTTGGAGACGGGAAACAAATTGTTTGATACAGATCACTTCACATGCAATACCCTGACTTTTCCCATGACATTTCTCTCTTTTTCATAGAATTGTAACTGCCTTGTGTCACAAGCCCTTTACTAAAAGGAATTGAGTRGTTTCCCCGTCTGGCCAGTGATTTCCCAGATACCATGCTGTGTAAAGGCCTTAAGGTGTCAGGACCTGACTGTCCATGGAAATATTACAAAACTTTTATTTATGTGCACATTTTATTAGTGAGTCTTTGAGCAATGTATACACACACATGACATGCTCTTTTTTTGCGGGAAAAAAGCAATATAGTAGCAGGGAAATGTTAAAAGATTTTAATACAAACAATCTTTTCTTTAATAGAAAAGTACTATCCATTATATCTTTAAATGTTAACAGACATTTGTYTATGTGGTCTTTTGCTACTTATTGTTCAATGTTCAGTGCTTCATCTGGAGGTCTGAGGAGAAAGAAGGATTGAGCTGCATTCTGGAAATTACACATGCCATTGTGGCATTTGGTGAGGTGTTCTATCCCTGCGGCTTGGATCATCAAATTACTYGCTCTACAGTAAAACTGAAAAAGAGGGCAAATACTGTCCCAGCACAGAGCACAACCTTCCTGTGGCTGTAGAAGGCTGTTATATATCATTATTTAAAATTCAATTCACTATATTGAAAGATATAATCCTCTATATTGGGAAATAGAGAAACAGTTATTTACTATTCACATGTAAATTAAGATAATACTCTAAGAAGATACTATCACAAGAAAACTCAGCTAGAGGGTAGGGGTGTTTTCAGTTTTAGGAAACATGGGGAAGAAAAAAGATGCACAGATGCAATGCCACTGTGCATAGGGCAGTTTCCTCAGCACCTTTTAGACTTTGCCTGACTCAAGCCTTCCTCCAGAGTTTTGAGTTTTGAGCAGAATGCATAGCTACATTGCAATTGTTTTGTATCCTTTACCTGTCCTATGCGTTCCAGGGTGAGCTTTAAAATAGAAAGCAGATATATTTTTATGCATGTAATGTATTGACTGTTTCATTCAAGGTAGCACATAATGCATGAGCAGACACAGTGATATAGTTCCTTGATTAAGAAAGAACTGAGAAATTCTGAACAGGCAAACAATTACATGTTGTATAATGATCATCTCAGGGGCTCTATGCTTTTACTTCTCTGAGACACGAATTGGGAGCACACCCACTGCCACCACAATTGGCTGTCATAGCATTGATGAGCCATCATACAATTGCACTGTTTTTATATAGCTATAACATACTGTCAACATGAATGACAGGATCAGTTTGCAGAAGGAAAAAAAACCAGCCTCATTACGTATGCACACATACATATGCAACGGCATCAGTGCAGGCCATTCTATCTGGGGATTCAGATGATAAATAACTGAAGCTCTTATCTGGAGATTTTWAAATGTCACTAGACCAGCCCAGATGTTTTTATCCTTTGACTGCCGGGCTGCTTGTCCATCAGCAGGGTCCATCCTGTGGCTTTCTGCCGGTTGCCGCTAACRGCGTTCAGGCGCTGTGCAACACCGCGGGGACAGCGAGGCACATCAGCCTTCCCGAAACCACGTTTGATGCAGCTTCCCCCGGCCTCGCAGCRATTCCCCGCGGGCGGCCTTCAGGCACTGGCGGGGCCGCGGAGGGACAGCGCTGCTTCTCCCGTGCGCTCCGCGCCGCGTACGCTCCGAGTCGCGGATTTTCCGCTGCTGTCTGCGCTTCGGCGTGAGCAAATTGCCGCTACCCTGCCCGGGTTCATGACGACCCCATTAGCCCCCGGCGAACAAGGGGACATCGCGACGGGGAGACGCGGCCACAACCCCGGGCCCGWGTAAGGGGCTCAGTCACGGGCAGGGGATCGCGCTCCGCTCCGGGTTTGGTGCAAACCTGGCCGGGCAGCGTGTCGGGGCGGCCGCTGCCGCGGGGTCTGCACGACAGCCCGGAGCCCCGCGGCGCCACTCCGAGCCCCACTGCAGCCGCTTCCCTGCGCCCCTCTCCCATCACAGCCACACAGCAACGCCGCCAGCCAGCCCTGCCCCTTCCAGCAGGGAGGGAAGAGGCTGGATTTAAACACAAACATCGCTCCACCGCTCGGTGTACTATTTTCGCTCTTGTCTGGCACCTCTCCTGCACCCTCAACYCTCCCCACGCCGTCAGCACTTGAACCTGCCGGCCTGAAAAGTGTGCCATCCCCCATCCTCGACCCCCTCCCCTCCGGGCCAGCCCCACCGACCCCCCTCTGCAGAGTCCGGCTGGGAAGCGCCGCTGTGCTCCGCGGGACCCCCCACCGGCCCAGGGAGGCTGGCTGCGACCAGCGGGGAGGGCGGCGAGGACGATTCGCTTGCTAGAGAAATGCCCTGTTGAACTTTGAATATATTAGTTGACATCAGTGCGAGTTGGGGCTGCCAGCCCCTAGCTCCCTCCTCCTTCCCTACCTCCTCCTCCTCCGCCTCCTTCTCCTCCTCCCCTCCGTCTCCGATGGAAAGAGTTGAAGCCGTGCTGATAGGAGCCGCCTGGAAGAGACAGCGGAGCGCYCGGGAGGACTTCGGTCCCAACTCCGGCCGCGCCGCGGGGACGCTGCCCGCCGCCGCTTGCATGGCCCGAGGCGGCACTCCCTGAGCGCCGGGCTGGGGAGAGCCGCCGCTCCGCTCCCCTGTTCGCCCCGAGCCGAGCCCAGCCGCGCCGAGCCCAACCGAGCCCAGCCCCGCCGAGCCGAGCCCAGCCGCTCCGCGGCTGCCCCYACTCCTGCGGCAGCCGGAGCGCGATGTGCCGGTGAGCCCCGCACCGGGAGCCCGGCGGCCACCCCGTAAGCGCAGCGCGGCGGCGGCCCGGGGGGCGGGCGGCGGGACGGGCCGGGGGGCGCGCAAACTTCCCAACTTGGCGGGGTCGGGGCGAGCGGGCGGCGCTGGGAAGGGGATCCGGGGAGGTGGGAGCCCCAGGGGCTCCTGTGCGTCTCCTCCGCCCCCGGCGGAGCGCCCGGTGATGGGGGGCCTGGGGCAAACTGCGGGACGTGGGGGTGTGTTTGTGCCCGGCGCTGGTTTCGCCGGCCCCCTGTCCGCCGGACAACCCAAGGGTTTTCTTTTTTTTTTTTTTTTTTCGCTGTGTTCGCACTCCGGCAGCGCTGGAGACCACGCTAGCTCGGAGGTGGCAGTGGAGGTGCTTTTTTCCTCTTTCTCTCCCCGCCACCTTCCCAGCTCTTCCTAAACCCGCTAAGTGGGGCTGTGCAGAAAGCAAAGGGGTGCAGTGRTGGGAAGCTGGATAGCCTAGACGAAGGGATATTAATGATTTTTGTTTTTCAGATGGTAATTTGTCTTTGTGGTAGGGGTGGCCCATTAAATTTCAGCTCACGTCCTGATGGAGATCAAAAGCGAAGGGGAGAGGAAGAGGGAAGCAGAGAGCCTTGTGCAGCTCCTTAGCTTCGCGCATTGTTAGAAACTTACAGGGAGTGTATGGGGGGGTAAGATTTCCAACCTTTGTCCATCCAGCTCTAATATCCACACCAAAGCTGGCGACCTGTATTTTCCAGCATTACCATCTGCTCCCTGGGGYTTCCCAGGAGCACACTTACTGTTACGCCTCAGAGGAAACAAACAAAAGGTGTGCTTGCCAAGTCGGTCCTGAACCTGTCTCTTCACGGGCTTTTAGATGGAGCATAAGTATCGAGGAGTATCTGTGTTCTAAAGGTTCACTSTCCTCTGTTGGCTCAGTTTAGACTCTTAGATAATTTCCTATCCTTAAAAAAGACATGGTAGATGACAGGTCCTGTTTTATAGTTTGTTTTGGGGTTTTTTTGGGGGTTTTTTTTTTCCCCCCTAATTTATTTGTCTATTTTTGGTTGGGGTTTACGTTTATTTTTTTCCCTTTTTTTTTTTTTCAAACTATTTATGTATGGATATATTGGTTTGGGTTCATAGTAAAGTTTCATTTTTTGTTGTGCAAGTGTTCCCTCTCATTATAGAAAATACTTCTTTTCCTAAATTATAGTCTGAGCTGCAAGATGTTTGATGTCTTTGCMTCTGGATGGGTTCAGTGGTAGGCTRAGACCCCAAGCTGACTGCACTGTGAACAAAATAGAAACCAACTAAGCTAGAAGTTATAATGGGCTTTGATTCTTACTGCTGCTTGAAATCAGTAGAGATCCCAGGTGAGTGAAGGCAAGTAGGAGGAGTGAGGGTTGCTGTAACAAACTACTCATACAGAAAAGTACTCTGTTGATTATAGATCTGATTTGTTAGCACCCAAGGGAGAAAACTGGTCATAACTGCAGAGAAAGTGGCAATGGGTAAGAAAAATTCTGTGGATACTTAACCAGATTTTAAAGAGCGATTTAATTTTTAAACARTCACTTGAATCATCCATATCTTTAATTTTTTCTCCTTTTGCTCTAAAACTTTTCTGCTCAGATTGGATTGGATGATAATTAGACTCTGCACTAGGCAGGCAATAATAGGGAATCTCTGTGATTTATGTTATGCCTCTTGCATTTTCAGTGAACTAGAGACAAATTGTCCTGTTTTTCTCTCTATCTTGCTTTCTTTCCTTAAAGAGGCCAAGTTTTTGTCCTCCTCTGCCAGGAACATGCTAATCCTGAAGTTGTTGGGGAGAGCGAGATYCCACCCTTCAGAATCTAGATATTTGCTTTGTTCATCCCCCCAGTCTGTTATGCTGATGGAATTGGCARTGGCTGCCCTCTGTGACCTCCCTCCCTTCCTACAAAAAGCTGGGGCAACCAGGGAGGAGAAAATGTGCAAACTCCAGCAAGTGAAAAAGCACAACCCCAGAGGACAAAAGGCTTGAACAGAGAGATGCGGGGGATGAGGTTCTGCGTAGAAAATGACTTTGAGCAAGCTGGCCTTGATCAGTTCACATTGACTGGAAAAAAATGGCATGGGGATGCGTTCAGCAGGAATGTGGATAGCCCAACAGAAATTCAATACAAGTGGTGCCATGGAATTTTAGTTGCTTTGCAGTAAGATGAAACAAGTTCCCAGACGAAGTGGTTTTGGTTGTCCGTTGTGATTGCCCTTTATTCTCCAGGCTGACAGCTGACCAGACTATAAACTATATACCACAGACTATACCCCCAGAAGATAAACTCCTTTTACCTTGTCAGCAGTTGTAAAAGTCCTGCTTGACTTGGGCTGAGGTACGGTAGGGCCCTGTTAGAGGGAAAGTTCCTGGAGAGCAGGCTCACTTTGTGATATTAAACATAGCTCGAACAATAGATTTCTATTTTAGTCAGAATGAATAAGCATGTGAACAGACTTACTAGGGTTAAATAAGACCATCTGCACGAATATTATTTTCCTGAAAACAAATAGATGCCGGGCAAAGTTTCAGTGTGCAGCCGGGGCTGTTGCCTTGCTGTTCGGCAAAAGGGGGCAGTATCCAACAGTGCCAGGGAGCGATGCGCCGCTGCCGCCTCCCTGTCTCGAGCGCTGGTGCGTGCTCTATCAACTAGGAGCTGGCAATTTGGGGTGTTATCCGGTAGCCCATATTCAGGTGATTCCTTGTAAAGACATCAGAGAGATTCATTGACTGTCTAAAACGTGCAGCATCAAAGCTGTAATTGTTTTACTTTGTGGTTACATCACTTCCATATGCTGATGAAAGATAGGAAATTAAGGACAATGCTGTACAATTGCAAAGCTAGTTTTGTTAAYATTTAGTAGGCTGACAGAAGTAACCTTACCATGTTTTTACTGTGCTGATTTTAGGGAGAGCTTGATGAAGCCCTAGCTTTGGATTGTTGRTATAAATGCCCTCCAAGGAATTGTCATCCCATGTTTTCCGTAGTAAGAAAACCAAACATTTTCTTCTCTAAATTTAACTTTCTTTGAGAACTCATTTGTTTCTAGCCTAGAGAAATACATTGATCCATTTCATAAAATATTAGKTTTAGAATGCATTTAAAAGCCTTTTCACCTTTCATTTATCTATATGCTTGGATTATTATACTAGCATTTCAGTTATTTTTTTACTGAGARCCATGGGCAATTTTACTGAGCATCTGTCATTTGAAACCTATGCACTGAACTCCAGCTTTGTCACATCTAAGTGTTGCACACTGCCTTCATGACAGGAGCTGCAGCATTAGGGGCAGACTGGCCCCAAGTGAGGGGACTTGGCTGAGGAATAGAGAGTCGGTCGTTATAATGTGAAGTTGTTCCACTGCTGGGGTAGTGCCGAGATTCAGAGTTTAGGGGCAGTCCAGTGTGAAGTTTTCAACTGGATTTGCCTTGCTGCAGATCATTTCTGGTGTAAAACTGAAAAAGGGAAATTTAAGTACCTGCACATAGTAGTGGACGCAGTCAAGAATGGTTCTCTAGGTGTAAAATTCATTGGTACTCTSTGTCTAGCAGGTGTGCAAGTACCAAATCACACTGAGATCATGAAGTCAGTCTTAAGTGATGGACTTACCTTTTATAGACTGAATGCTGTGGAGGTGAACTGCCGCTCTTTTGGGTTGGATCCTTGTGATGTAATCCGAGAGAGTACTGCACTCTGCCTGCTGCACCTTGAAATGGGCTGTGTCCAAGCRTTGTTGCTTCTGAGGATCAAGTCAACAGCTCTTTGTTATGGTGCTGTTACTTAAGGAAACAAAAGTAAGCTCACTCAAGGCAGCATGTCAGATAGTTTTATGGTAGGGATTGTTTCTCTTGATTTTAGACTGCTGACTTGTCCAGTGTGCCCAGTATCAGGACTCATCCCATCTCTGTCCATGGTGGCGATTTTCATTAATTTCAGTGGGAGCTGAGTTGCAAGCCTGCAACTTGTATAGACAGCACTTTGCTTGCTGGAGGTTATTCTTCAAGCACAGTTAACCTCAGTATTTATTTCACTGTTGTTCTCATTGTTGTCCAAAAAAAAAAAAAAAAAAATACTGCATGACAGCAGTTATTTCTTACTCCAGGCTCAAACCATGTGAGCAGAGTGCAGCAGAGCTCCAACAGCACAACTGTGACTTTCAGCACGCAGGGTCTCCTTGACTACAGTGCCGCGACTCGCAAAGTTACCTCTGCTTCAGAACTCATATAAAGCACAATTTTTTTAAGGTCCACAAAAAATAACTCAAGGTGATTTTCTGAAGATGAGTATATGAGTAGTAATGCTTCAGAAGTATTACTGTTACCAAATGTGTCTACAAACCAAGCAGGTTTGTTTTGTTTCCAAATGTAATAATTCTGGGAGGTAATTTGCATGTGAAGGATGTTACCAAGTTACAAAGTATGACTGAATTTGTGGCAGGACTATTCATGTGCTTGTAATTAAACCAAATATAAACCGAAGCACTATGCTGGTTAAGGACTGGTGTGTCTTTATTTACTTTTTACTGAGCTCTAAATGAGACAATAAGTAAACATGTTGATAAGTAGTTTTAATCCCCAAATCAATTGTGAACACCTTTGGACTTAATAAATAATATGTGTAATTTCACTGGTGTTCAAAAATGGGTCATTTATGGAGAAAGCACAGAATATTTTCTTCCCAGAAACTGCTGTGAAGGAGCTTGATCTTACAAGGTGCTGCATGTTCTTCATTGTTGTTAATGTGTCTCCGGGAAACAGCACCCGGCATGACCAGACCCTGATAAACACAAACTGCAGCAGTGTCTGACCTCCGTGGCTTTGTTGAGCAGGCRAAATGCTTATGGGCTTGTTAGTCTAGATAACATACTCCCTATTACGCTGTTGCTGGAAATCAAATAAATTGCAGAGTGCTAGTTTCAAAGATTTGACTTTATCCATGGTGCAGCAATGCATGCCCAGCTGGGGCATAGCAACCTGCACAGAAAAGCCAGAGTTATCCAGTTTTATTTATGCCAAATATTGTGCTGCATTCTGAAGCTTCATCATAACCTGAGACCTGTGAGGCAAACCCATTCCGTAACTGGGAATATCACGTGAGGATCTGGTGATGCCAAATAGATCCTTCAGTAGTCCTCTGCCCCCTGTGCTATGGAGGATATACCCTGATGCCACATGCTCTCARGTGTTAGGCAGAGATGCCACCTGCAGTCCTGCAGAACAGCCCAGCTAARTCCTGCATAGATGATCTATAAGCCATTTGCAGTTTAAGGGTTTGTGGCTTCTGAAGTTTGTATGTTTTGCAGATCGTTTGTGGTATAGTCTTCAAAAACTGTTAGATTTTAAGACAAGCAGATGGCTTTAACAAAATATATTTGCTGGCACCTGGAACAGGTGGATCTGGAATCAATTTATGCAGTGTAATTTTTTCCACACCCCTTTTGGAATAATTTTGTACCCTGGAGCTACCTAAGGTGCTTATTATGTCGCCAATAGGGAACAGCTTCTGTCTGACTACATAAGATTTTACACATCTTTTATAGCTAATGCCTAGATGGAAATGCAAAATTTAGTGCTGGGAGTGCATGTGAATTTGTGAAATTCCCTGGAGAAAATGTGGGTGCATGTATCAGTGAATGAATTACGCTTCTCCATAGAAAGAGAGAGCTTTTTTTTTTTAGTGGTAACAAATGTCCTGTTTTCAGTGCTTGTCATTTTAAAAGCAGTATTTTTCATTTCAAGTGCAAACCTTGTGCAAACCTTGTGCAGGTTACTGATGTAGAGTGAAAATGAAAAAATARCTTCAATTTTATTTGAAAGGATAACAGAATGAAAATTTCTTATGTGGTATGAAAGTGTCTTGACTCAGAGATCAAGTTGGCAGTTTCAAAATATGGCTGTGATAGTTATGACTAGTTTTGTGGGAAAGGAGAAGATCCTGCCTCTCTTCTTGAAAGGCAGGAAACAAACTTCCATGAGACCTTGGCCACATCCTCATTCTTACAGCAGAATCGGGGACAGCAAGCTTACCCAGCTGTGTGGACTCAGTAACTTCAAAGAGATTTTGAGTGGGTGCTGTGGAACCATCTGCTCAACTCAGTGGAAGGATTAGGAACTAAATCTGGGAATACTTTGGGGCCAGCCTCTTAAAGGGAAGAGGAGTTTAAGGATGGCCTGTTGGGCAGGTTTAATTGCTTTGCTGTGTTGCTTGGCCACGTGGAAGTTGTTTAGCCTGCTGTTTCAGCTAAAGGTTGCTTATTTATCTCCTATGGTGCTGATTTACAGCACATCAATGATTAGGGAAAAAAAATAAGACAGGAAAGGAAAGGGTAGTAAGTTCACTCTAGATAACTCAGTACAACAGGATAATATAGTAAATTCAAGAATGCAGAAAGATGCTTTTTGGAGCCTGTATATATATCAAATGGAAGGAAAAATTGGCTAGGTCTCAAAAGTTTGTTAGAGTGATTACAGATCCCCCTGCCTTGCCTCATGTTTCTTTCTCTGCTCTCCCTTCCTGATTGAAGATGATTGTCTGCCAGAATGAGATTTTCAAACACATAGTTTGGACAGGGCAATCAGTCTGTATTTATAAAACACTTAATTTTTCACTCTCTGACATTTTTGGGGTCCACTCCACATATGAGGGGCATTTTCATTAGAAACACAAAGCTGAAACTCTGTTTCTGTCTGTGTCCAATATGCTCCTCCAGTCTAAGAGAGCTTAGCTTTTTGTTGTAATTRCAGCTTGTAACCACCTACTTAAAATAAAAGACAACAGTGGGAAGAATATCATTAGTGGCTTGCGGTAGGAAAAAGATACACGCTTACTCAACATGAGCAAAATAGGAATATGCACTGCAACCATGTGCTGTTCCAATACTGACGAAGGACGAGGTGAAGTAACACATAATACGAAAAATTTCACAGTTCCTGCTTTGTGAGGATAATCAAGTGATATAATAGTACAACTTACCTTTATTTCCATTTTAACATCTGYGCTCAGCAGTCAGAAGTAATAATCATCAGGGAAAGAAAGCGAAGTATAAAAGGACTGCGGCCTGGAGARTTTTGTGCTCATCTGTTAAAGATATCATGAATAATGATGCAGATGGGCTCCAGGTAGGGTTKCCAGTGACTGAAATCTGTACAAATTAAACTGTGAGGTCTGTGAAAAGCTGGTCTTATGTGACTTGCTCAAGGTCATAGAGTGTGTTAGTGGCAGAGGCAAGCCCTGAAAACACTTACTCACATACTTTATTCTATATGTGCAGTTAAATATTATGAATGAAATATTTTATCTCATTGCTTTCCTGCATCAAAGCCCTACTTGTGCCTTATAAGACTATTTATTTCCATGCCAGACATTGCCAGTAGCTAATTTGATCATGTAAATCCTTTACTCATCTAAACAGTTCAGTTTAAGTTAGTGAGACTACAGTTTGAAAAAATAAGTACCCTGATTGCATGTGCACTATTGGTCCCAACATTTTTAAGATGGACTAGGGATTATTCCTGTATTTTGCATTTTTGTATGCATTCCAGACATGCATCTATACAGGTTGAAATAAAACAAAAACAAGTGATTAACATCTTTAAAATTTAACATTTCCCCCCCTTAACCATCAGAAATTGTTCCCAGGAGAGTAGTTTACTAGATATTTTATGTATTTGTCTAGGAGTGTACATCAGGAATACAAAATAGGATTTTCTAATGCTATGTGTTCCCTCTAATGAGTCTTTGAAATATTAAACCAGTTTATATTGGGAATGAGTTTTGCACACCTCCTTGTCCRTGGTAGCTTTGCAAATCCAGGCTTCACTGTTTTGCCTCAGAGAATTATGAGTTTATTATACTTCTGGAATGCTAATTGCACTTCATTTTTCCCCTAAATTTCTTCTTCATATTTATTTATTGATTGTTCATTTGAGCACAGTTTCACAGATAATGATTGTACTACTGAGAATAGCTGGCGTGAGTTAATTTTAAGAAGGCTGAAGTTACAATGCCATCCTTTTTTGCCAGAATTTTCTCTGCAGAGTTCATAAGCTAAGGCATCCAAAATGCTAAATTAGTTAAGATGACTGGATAAGATTACTGCCAGTGCTGTATTTCATTCCTGGTTTCATCAAAACAAAGCACATCAAAGCTGACAAGTCAAAATTTAATTTTACATTGAAAACTCATGGGCAGATTTGAGGATGATGTGCTTTGGGCCAGCAGTCTTTGGTCATTTGGTCTTTAGTTTGGAGTTCATTGACTTCTGTGTGAGAGAGCACATGTGAACAGGGTTTTCAGCATTTTACCCTTTAGTTTGCATTCGACTTTTGATTCCTGGGATTCTTCCCCATCGTGTCCCTCCTCCCAYGGTGATGGACTCCAGAAAGTTGCTTACTGTCATTGTTATCTSCCTTCCCTGAAGGCACAGAACTTCCCTGAGTTGATTCATGTTCAAGTTGGTCGACTATTCTAAACAAACCTCCAATTTTGAATTAAATATTTATGAAGGAAGAGAACATACTGCAATTCTTGGTTAAGTGTTTAAAATTCAGCAACCTTTGCGATGATGTTGCCTCTTAGCTGCTAGGTTCTTGATCCTGTTGTGCCCTTATCCAAAGAGGAGAGCATCACATTTTCTTGCTGTGGAAGTACTCGTGAACTGCAGTCAAGTAATATCTTAATTTTTCTGTGATAGTTCAATATGATACTGGATTTTCCAATGTTTTTTCAATCCTTACTGCTTGATGGCTTTTCTCTGAACTTTCTAAGGATGCTACTGGCCAAAGAAGACAGTAGTACTGACAGCTATGAAGGTTTGGGAGAAATGGAACAGCAGAGGTTGTAGAACAAAACTGAGCAGATAGCAGGAGATAAGGACTGTAAAGTAGGAAGGCAGAAGAGAAGGACAGTGATACAGGAAGCTCTTGGCATGAGGAGCTTAGTGTGTTACATGTCTGTTGAAGAACAGGAGTAGCTGCAGAGGTAAAAGGCAACAGCARGTTTTTACTGGCACAGGAGGATGGCTGGGAGCAGGGTAGGGACTGCAGCAGCAGCACTGCTTGTAAATCACAGCAGTGTTGTATCAGGGAAACTCTGCAGGGAAAAGTCAAAACATCTGTCTGCACTTTGCCTGGGCATAACCAGATTCTTGTTCAGGAGCACTGCAAGGCAGGCAATGAGAAAAGAGATGGTTTAAACTGACTGAGGGCAGAGTCCAGGTAGAATTTATGGTGAGGAAGACATTCCATTCTTGCAAGTGTAGAATCTGAGCCTGCAGAATCAAACTTACTTTTGCAATCTGTACAAATTCATGAATGTGCTACTAATTTCAGTAAAATGACCTGTGGATAGGAGTTTACCAGCATGAGTTCTTGATTGCTAAACAAGGCAAACGGTTAAATTATTTCCCAAAGTTATACTAGTATAGGGTTCAGCTGCACTAACCTTAACTGTGATACTTGTGGTTTGAGAGGACTAGAATCTTCTCATAAGTAATACACGTTCTGTTTTTAGTTTGGAAAGATGTTATCATTTAATGAAAACTCTTTGTTTTCTGGCAGCCTACCCTGCTATCCATTTACAAAGCTCTCAGAGGGCTTGGATGTCCATGAAAAGTTCAAGAGCCCAATTCTACTGCCAGATAGGCAAGTGCAGCCTCAGTGAAGAGCTGCGGTTGTGCTTGACTGAGGTCTGTAATGCGAGCCCAAAAAAATCAAAGACAAGTTTGTACCTATGGAGCTGGATTGCATAGGGATGGTATTGGTCCAGAGGCACTCTCCAAAATGAGGTCTGCAAAATTATGCTGTTGCAAAACCCAGCACCTAGAGAAGCATTTTCAGTTTTAATTAAAACAAAATCTAAAACAACATGATCTCTATTTCTGCTGAATTTTAACCTTCCACATTTTTGAGCATAAGATGGAGAAATAATTGATAAGAAACAGAAGTAAAATAATGAGACTTGCTTTTTTTCCCCTTTCCCAAGCTGATTCAACTGAACAAGGGGGAAAACCTCTGAAGACTTTACTTCAGTTGAGTAAGACTTTTTCCACAAATAGACCAAATGAGCTACTGAAGTGCTTCAGTGAAGTTATCACAACAGCCTTGAGCCAGTGGGACTATTTACATGGCAGACTTTTACCTGATAGACAACGGGGGTTTAAATTAATAGTATAAAGAATTGGAAATAATCTGATATATGTAGTTGTAATGGTCTAAGACAGTTGTGGAAGAGACAAGAGCCTGATCCTTCAACAAAGGACATGAGTAGGAAGTGTTCAATTTATGTAAGTTAAAATTGRATTTTTCAGTTAAAAAAGAACCCCAAAAAGTTCACATTTTGCTGTTCTTATCTAAGGAATATTTGATTTTGAAACTGGCATACTACCTGAGTCAGGGCTACAGGATTAGCCCCAGGTTTTCAACCTGACAGTGCCACTTTGAAAYGCAGCAGTATAATTTAGGCATCTCTTATTTGTTTTGAATAGCAGAGCTAACATGTCTGTCAGATACAAAGACTTGATAGACATGATTAGAAGGCAGAAGATCAGGAAAAATGTGTGCTTACCACAGCCAACTCTCCCCAGTGAAGAAATGAGTGTCTCGGTGGCATATTTACAATTAAGGTGTAACTGAAAGCTTTTTTAGAAATGTGCTTTGTAGACTGCTTTCAAATGGTGTTTTCTATTATGACCAGTTTCTGGAACAGATTATCATGATTGTAGGAAGCACTTCAAAGCAGATTGATGTAGGAAGATCTTTCACCAAAAATTTCTACTTCTCTGTAAAACAGAAAGCTACAAATGTGTCTGCAATCTGTGTTGTTTCAGCTACAACAGCAGTTATTTGATAGAAATGGTCTGCTCTTAATTTCCAAAATACGACAAAGCTCCTTTTATTTTGCTGGCCCCTCTGTTTCACAGAGGGGTTCAAAGGTTGTGTTTCCTTTCTCCCATATCCTTCTAAATTTCTGTTTGGTATTTTTAAAGGCTAAKATTTAAAAGTTAAAATGAAATACTGAGCTACATCTGATAAAATCAGTCACTAATTTAATACATTAGCGGCCAGACTTTCATAGAACAGACCATAATACATTGTCTGGTTCACTCCCCCAGCTCAAACAGCACCAACCAAACCTTCACCATTAAGCTGAACACATGCTCAGCTGAACTCAGTAGTAGCTAAACCATGGAAATGCCCTTAAAATATATTAATTTCTGAATTTTCATGCACAAGGCTAGTGATATTCCATTTCATCAAGATATTCCATTTCATCTGTGTCTCTGAGAATTGAAGTCTTCTGCTTACTGGCAAACGCAGGAGCAAATGTTAAAAGCCATCTTTCTGGTTGGGATAAAACCAGGTGGTAACCACACATCAAACTGTGGTGGGATGCCTGTAAATTCTTCTTGGTTTTTAAGGATGTTGAAAAGAGAGGAAGCTTGTGCAAAAAATGAAAGGCAGCCATAAGAACAAAGACAAGAATCAATTAGAACTGTCTTGCTCCACTATGTTTAGTACATGCAGGGGACAGGAAGAATTTATGAAAAAGTCATGATTGTTACTTTGTGCCTTATCCAGCTGTAATATAACACACCCATTGCATTGTCCTTTMTGATTCTTAAGTGAACAAATTGATTTTTTACTAGGGAAGAAGATGAGACAAAGAGAAGTCAAGTCCCTTKTCTAAGCTTGTAGAGGGTGGCAGTGAAAGACAGTCCGCCAGCCAAAAATATTTTTTTCTTGTTTGACACCAGAAATATGATGGATTCTTTATGTTAAAGAAAAAGGGCCTTGAAATAGTCCCTGTCCATTCTGGGAARTTACTTTTTCCTATAAAACAAGGCCAAATTCTATCAAAGGATATGTTATGAATACTTATGCTAAGTATTAAAAAAATAAATGTTTTGTTATCCACAGTGTCATTAAATGAACAATTCTGACAATTCAGAATACAATTTATTTATAAAATATGGTGAGTAAATGAAGTTATCTTATATGGAGGATTTATTTTGGTTCTTTCTGAAAAAGTACGTATCACACTCAAATACGTTTCTGAAGCAGACAACTCTGTGAACACTTTCTTACCCTTTCTTTTCTCTAACATRGAAAATTAATAGCCAATCACCAATTTATCTGTATTTTTAGTGAGCATAAATTAATCTACTTAATATGTAGTGTGCTTCTTGCACTTACACATAATTAAATAATATTTGTTCTTAGAAACTATTCATCCTGTGTAAACCTGCTTCCTGAGTAAATATTTCTTTAATTACAAGAACAAATAGATTGTGGGATTTGGAGTCCATTATCACAGCGTTTCTTTCCCTAATGTRTGCTTCGGATGTGCACAGCAGAGAGGTCTAAATAGAGCCAGGAAACACAGCAACCAGCTTTTTTTTTCAGTTTGAAAATAAATACATCTTATGAATACTTCACACCTCCAGAATCCTTCATTTGGGGATTACAAAGTGCTTTGCCGTGCTTTGTGRGTATTATTTATTTCCATTTTAGGGAAGGATAAAATGAAACTGAGAGAGAGCTTAGGGCCCATATGCAACATCCCCACGTTGCATTAATAAAGAGAGCTAGACTAAAATGTATATGGTTGTATGCTAGTTGTGTAGAACAGCAGAGGACATGGCTTTTCCTGCAGGCTAATGAGGTCCGGTCTCTRTTTGTGGATGTCTGGTTGTGCATTTCAGGGGTTCTAAGAGCTCAAAGCAGATGGAAGTCATGGAGAGTTAAAGACACTAGGGATCTCAGAACTGTGCCTCTCCAGCAAGGCACCTCCTTTTCAGATTGGGCTACTGGGGTTCAGTCACTTAGCACTGGGGTGTGCAGTCAGTGGCAGAGCTCAGAGAGAAGCGCAGGTGGTGTAGTAGATGAAACCACCCCAGAAAATGCTAAAGGGTTAGACAGTCCTGAGATATTCAGCACACAATGGTGGAAATAATTTGATAAGCCCCCTGGGAATGAAATGGTTCTTGCCATGAGTATGTAAATCCTGATGTCCTGGTTGGATTTGATGTGATCTCTCTCTCTCCGCCTACCCCTTCTCCTATTGGTTGTTATGTTCCCCTTTACCTTCTCTCCCCGCCCAGCTCCTCAGGTAACTGGCCCTGAGGGATATATCAGTAGCCAGGTAACGCCGGAGCTCCCTCCTTCGTCCCTGGGCCCTAAGGGAATAATGTCCTGGAATAAACCACACGGCTGAGCACTCTGCTTCTTCATCTCTRGTAACGTAGGACTGTTAGTCCACTGGGGAAGTTGTTTCGCTAGCCAYCAGCTCAGGCGTGGGTTATCTCCTGCACAGCACCAGGAAGTGCCAGCCAAGGCGATCTCAAAGGCAGGAGACGCTTGTGGTACCCGCAGAGAGACGAGACCCCCTGGATACCCCCCAGCACACGTTACGCAGGTGTCCAGTTTTCTGGACTTGCTGTGCCAGAACAGAACAATTTAGTCCCAAATGCATCTCCTTGTTTTCACTGCACAACTCTTCTAGGAGTTTGGAAGCTCTGTGTGAATAGTACAACAGCAAAGCCATGCGCCTGTCCTCAGTGTCTCTGTGCTTGCCTCTGGGAAGGTGGGTGTRTATGTGGGTGTCACTGTTTCCCAGGATTTTTTATGTTGAGACTCTATAGGAGTAATTCCCCAGAAGTATGGGAGAAATAAATTTCCTGTGGGAGGAGTGTTTAAGAGTTGTCAGCACCTTCATGTTCCTTAACTGCAGGGTAAGGAGTTTCTGATAGGGAAGGGTAGATTTTGAGCTCTGACTTTCTCCTGCTGAGTTAATTACCCAGAGTTTAAAGCACTTCTTCTCCTGAGCTGGAGTTTCTTATGTGGGAAAGAGGKAAGAGGCCATAGCCAAATGAGATTGCCAATTAAGGATACAGGTGAACAACGCTTGTAAATGACTGTCTTGAGTCTGAGCAGAAGATTGTGTCTGCCGGTAAAATACTGTTTGGATAAACCCTTAATGAAAAGAAAGGGTTTACTGTGGAGTCAACAGCCAAAACACCCTTTCTGCTGTTAAGAGTACAGCTTGTCATATGTACTGAACTTCCTCCTGGCTTTTCTTCAGGATTGCAGGGAATGGAATAGACATTTGGTGGAGACTTTGGAAAATCAGAGCTGAGAGGGACAGTGAGATGCTGCATGATACCATGTTATTTGGAACAGTTCTTGGCACCTGCTTATCTTTGGATGGGTTAAATTCATAAAACCATTGCCGCTCACACACATGCTTCGAAAGTCCTGTCTTCTGACASTTGCTGGGTTTTTTTTTCCTCACTGGAACTTTTGGATGTAGCTGAACCTGGTCAGATGATAGACTGTGAAGGAACAAATATATCCCTTAAACAAAAACCTCTTTAGCATCTAATAGGTTTMGAGTTTTATTTCTCTGTGCATATTTACTCTGAAAGCTCACTGTTCCTTCATGGCTCTTGAGGGCTCTCTTATAACAGCAAAAGTGTCRAGTGCCCAAGAAAGTACCTGGATATTGAAGTGCTAATACTGCCTGTGCCTTGTCAGCTATCATAGGTGTGCAATGTTTGCGTCTCCTGCCTCTGGTGAAATGGCAACTAAAGAGTACCTTTATGTAGTTTAGTGCAATCCTCTTAACCACAAGAAGATGCTCTCACTGTGCAATGCAGTATCCACTCCGGGAGTAAGTAGGAATTATCCACTGCAATTTAGATTTACATCCTGGATTATTGGGCAATAATTTCCTTTTTGCAGGAAGTTCTAATTCATGCAGAGGTCAGAATGGTGCAGGGACAGGAAGTTTAGACCGGCTCTAAGAGGATGTCTGATGAGTGCTCTCTGCCTCAGTTTTCCAGTGTGAATGAGCACTAGAGTACATGTAGTCTGTTTTGTTTATTGAGTTCAGAAGTTCTTTGGGGATGAGAAGTTACTCCATGGATAGCAACTTGTGCTGTGCGACTCATGTTGAACCTCTGCCTGTCTCTGTAATTCAAATAGCAGTGGGAATCCATCTGAGATCCAAGTGCTTTGTGGTTTAAATGCTATCTCTGTGTTTTCAGATAGCATTCTCTTTAGCTTTTTGAGGCATTTAATGAAAATTGTTTTAACAGGACTGCAGTATCGTAAAGACCACTGGGTGTGTTTTCGTGTACGGGGGGGCATGCAACCATACAGTACAGCTGGAGCTGTAGCATTTTACTGTGCTGTGACAGGTAGCATCGATTTTACAGTTAGGTGAGACTGATTTCAAATGTTCCCTTATTGAGTTTATTGGCACCTTCAACTAACAATGTTAAAAGGTTAAATGGTATGTACATTACACTGCACACAGCCCCAAAATTTGTTTAGAGAACAAAACAGTAGTCTCTTGTGACTGGWCTCTTCACCCTACAAAATTTCTCTATGTGGATGTCTAGCCTAGGCTGTTTGAGAACACAGTCTTCTTACATCTTCTTTGTGTATCTTTTGGAGAACATTTCTGACTGAAAACCAAATTGAAGCAAGAGCAAAATGGACTCTTGAACTGAACATTGGCTGAAGACTTGGAGGATATTTGAAACATCTGGGAATGCCCTGGCATTCATAGCTAGCATCATCACATGYGTATCTGTGAATATGAACATGTTCCATGAATACTACATGGTTCATTACTCAACCCCCCTACAAAGCAAATAGTACTTCACAGGGATGTTGTAAAGCTTTGGTAACTGGGATCTGTAAAGCTCTGGGAACACCTAGTCTGGGCCAGAGATAGAATTGCAAGTATTAATATTGCTTGCATTCAAGTAATTCTGTATAAATGTCACCTGCTTTGGTCTGTGTTAGCAGTTAGAAAGGGACATGAATTGACTGAGAGAGTCGTGTGCTGYGATTGCTTAAATACAAACATGGGAATTGGTGAGTTTTAACTTATAAACTCATCTCTACCAGCTCCCTCAATGCCTTAGGCAAACACTGGGAAGTCAGTATCAGGCTTCTCTGTTGAAGTAATAATGCTTAAGGAAAAAAAAGAAGACAGACAGCATTTTCTAGAGTTGTAAGAATTAAAGATTGTTTTAGAGGATTACCTGAAAAGTGCTATGTATTTTGAAGGGTTTTTAATCCCTGTATATTAGTTATATGAATCGGAAAAAATCAGTCAAAAGTGCAGCTCCCATTTGGTGATTTCTGTTTGAAATTACCCTTTCTTTTATCAAAACACCAGAAAGGACAGATATGTGGTATTAAAAACAGTATGTTCCAGTTCAAACTGGCAGCATTAWCTCTGAAACCTGGCCTGCTGGAGCAGTGCTTTCAGAAAAAATAGATTTGCACCAGTTAGCTACTGCTAACTCTTTCCCTTAATTCCCCCAAATTATTTGCAGAACAGCTGGCATTAGCCGCCCTTACTTCCTTTGATGCAAGAAGTTTGCATTTCCCATTCTTAGATTCCTCCACATCTGTGCTTCCAGTAACAAGCAGTGATCAGTGGTGAGTCACTTTGACACATCGAGTGTCTAGTGTTGGCTTAGCTCCTAGTGACATGTGCCAGCCTGTGTGGAAAAAAAAAGAAATTCAAAAAACATAGACCCTAAAGGCATGATAACTTGAATTATTTCCCTTCACCTCTTCCCAAAGTGAAAATCCAGCTTGAATATGAAGTTCACGAACTGGAAACAAGCTGCTGACTCTGTGGCTGCTGTTGGCAATGAGCCTCCAAACCTCAGCATTCAAACTGAAAGCCAGATCTCTCTGGTGCATTAAGGCTTGCATGCTAGCTTTAATTGTTGAGCTTCCTTTCAGGACTAAGAGATTACAAAAGGCTCTCTTGTCTGTGTTCCTTGTTCCTGTGAATCTCTAGATAACTTGACTTTGAAGTGGATTGCAAATGAAGATGTTCCCCATTCTCTCCTCTACAAATGMACATCCAATGGTCACTGAAGTTTCCATCAACTTGATTAGCTGGCACTGGTTTTGATGTGCTCTGAAATGCTGAGAGCAAATTTTCTCTTTAGACTACCCCTCTAAAAGTTACTCAAGAAGTTACTGTATTTGTTCCTCCTGAATTTAAAACCTATGGATTGGCTGTGAACTTCCAGCTATGGACGTGATGTAAAGATCACTGACATAAAAGGGAGAGAGTGTCTTAAAATTTCTTCTGCTGGTTTTGAGTCAGGCTGTCTTTTGACGATACTTGTCTTCTAACCTGAACCAAGTATTCTTGAGGACTGTGCATATCATTACTGTTTTGGAAGTTTTATTCATTTCACTCTTACTGGTATGCCCAGTTCACAGTTTCTCTCATTTAGAATGGCTTGTGGTCTGTAGCAGCAGGTTGGTTTTCATTGCTGCATCCAACATGGATGGCTACCAAGTTTATATTTTAATAGAAGGTAGAATAGATCAATGTTRTGCAATCGAAGTTAGAGCCAATAGCGTATTTTACCTTTAAACGAGTRAGTCTACCAAAGCCAGCATTTTTTAAGTGGAACAGGGTCTGTGCAACTGTTGCAGTACAGCTGGAATATGCATTRTTAAGGGCAGGGTGTCCTCTCCAGGGCCTGGGTGTAGCACTTTATATGCTGTCCACCTGCAAGGGACTGTTTTCACTTGGCTGCACTGAACTGTGGTCATGGTTGAAAATAAGCAGATTTGTTATTTAATACCTTTGGCAGTCTGACATTGAGTTTTAGCAAAAAATCTAGAGTATGCTTGGTTGGCATCCTGTTCCCATCAGGAGGGACTCATGTAACAGCAGATTCCTGTGCTTGTCCTCTTCTGCTGGGGGTGTCATACCTGCCGGAGAGAGAAGGACTTCTTGGGTCTTGCTGTTTGTTGAAACCAGTCTGAGAAGGATAATCACAGTTAATGCTTCTCAATCTTTTGGCTCTGGCTGCCGTTTTTGGTCAGGGGTTTGAGAGTAGTGTTTCTTAGCCCGGAGTTCATGGGCTCCTGATGCATGGAAGTTCTGCTGTGTTAGCTTCTCCTTAGAGGTTGCGGATCTCTTCTGCTGAATGCAGGAGGGCAAGTCTCTGCTCTTTCTCTGTCAGAAATCCTCCCAAGAGCAAGAGCAAACTTCAGTTGAATTGCCTCTCTTACAGGCTGGTAAATTATGCAGCACTTTTGGATAGAAATGGGCTGAGCTCCAACATTTCTCATGCTGTTTGCCTGTAACCACTGTTCCTTTCCTGATTCCCATCTGCACTGTCAGAAATGGGCAGGCTCCCGTCCACTGCTGGCTGGGCYGCTGCTGACAGGATTGCTGCCCTCCCGGCAGGGCAGGGCCCTTCCCTCCCTCTGCCCAGTCCCTGCCGGCTGCAGTGCTTGGATGGTGTCCTTTGCTTTCATCCTCAGGACCGTACCTAATCCAGTGATTACAGCTGTTTGCGTTTCACCAGAAAACCTCTCCATCTGGCTGGGGGGCTGGTCAGGGTGCTAAGGGAATGAGTTTTCAGCTACTCCAACCTTGGGCTGAAATACAGACTTTTAATGACATTTTCTCCTGAATGTTAACGTTAGCTGTTTATGAAGCCAAGAATGTGTCTCTTCATGCCACTTGAACACTTTACTGAGGATGAGGGCACGATTAGTCATTCAGCAGGCAAACRTCTGGTGCTTTTGTGTGCCCCGCAGCTCTTCCTAGTCGGGAGGCCTCACCTTGGCCTGGCTAAGCCGGGAATGTGTTACCACAGGCATTTTAATTTTATGCTTTTAACCACCATCATAAATGAGCAGGGAGTAAAACTTGGTTTCTCATGTGGTCTTTTTCAGTYCTGTATCCTTGTATTTTTAGATCCCAGCTCATTCTGGATGACAATTTGTCTCTCTAGGTATGTGTGATAGATAAAAAATAGGATTTTCAGAGAATTTCTAAGCCTCTAGCTCTACACTTTCAGGCAAAATAGGCATCAGAAAACCAGGAAGGATAAAAAATACCCTTATACAATCTCTGTTCCTTTCCTTACTATGCTTGGCTTCTCAGTCCGAGTCACCTTCAAACAGGGCAATTCATGGCTGATTGTTGAATCATTGCAAAACCTCCTCCTTTTGTTTCTTTCCCCTGACATTGTTTCCTTCATCTGTGGCAACCCACAGGCTTTTAATTCTGGAGTGACAAGAAGTTTCTTTGTTTTCTACAGATGGGAAAACTTCCTTTTCCAAATGCTTCTCTATGTTGCTCACCTGAAATAACTAGCTTCTCCAACTCTTCCACCTCTTAGCACATCTTTTGTCCTGTCTGTGCATAAAGTTGTTCACTTTGTCTTTTGTTTGTTTCAATTCATCTTCCAGAAGCAGTGTGAGATGTGCAATGGGCTTCTAGTCCACCTAGTCTAGGGCTGATGCAAAGTGCCTTGAAGTCTGAAGCCTGAGCTGAAAGTGCATTACAGCTGCTAGGAATGCAGACAGTGTTTGTAGCCAGAGCCCGGAATTGCTCCAGGTATCTCAGTWGATCTTAATCACAACCTGTTTTCTTCATCCAGGGCATAACTTCCAGGCATACTCAGTCTCAGAGAAACAAGGTGCAACTTCTCTGTTGTTTTGCAAAGTTCAAGAAAGTCTAGTTAAAGTGATCCAYACCATCATTTGGCAAGTGGTGAAAAGGCTTCACTGCATGATATTTTGGTAACTACAAGGTGACAGTAMAGCACATTGTACAGGGAGAACTTTTACTCTCTGTCTGTTGGGCAATGCACATTTACAAAGAATAGTGGGGGTCTTCACCTTAATGTGGGATTGTTCCCTACAATGCATTTTCTCCTGTTGGCTTTAAATAGCTAAGCCCTTATTGCTTCYCTGGGGAAGGTGTATCATTGACCAGCAGTGAACTCTGTCTAACAACCAGCCTAAACTTTCCTTACTTTCTTGCCCCTTACTCCAGTTAATTCTTTCTAGATGTTTACWCTTTTCCAGTATTTGTAGATGGCTGTGTTGCTCCCATACATTATGTCAGTGATCAGTAAGCTTCATGCTTATAAATTGCAGTTCAATACTACTGTGAGTTTCATTCTGGAGATGTACATCTTCCAGTGCCACTACTTAATGTTCAGCTCAAACTCCAGCATGTTCTTTGTTAAACCCATTTGTGCATCTTATGGGCTCTGCATAAATCTGTTGTTTTGGATACCTTTGAAGATGTGGCACTACAGGCTCGGAACAAGATGAGTCCGTGCAGTGGAAAGCCACTAACCCCCTTTTTTGATATGTGAATACCTGTTAATTTCATTGCCCTAGGAAAGTGATTTCGCTTGGTAAGTCAGGCCAGCTTCTGAATGGAGGCTTGTGCATCATTAGTACAGATTGCTGTCCCCAAATTGTGTTTGGGAGTGTATGTGTGTGTGTGTGTGTGGTATGTGGGTGCACATGTAACTGAGACATTTCAGACTTCTCAGCTGTGAGTTAGGGGTAATGCCAATTGCAGGTACTGTTGCAATACTTCACAAACCAAATACTAATCACTGCTGTGATGAATAGTGCCTTATCTTCGAAATAAGCTCAGCTACCACCAAATCCTAGAGAAGCATTTCCTTTCGTCTCTACCAGATCTGAATCGGAAAGGTTTCAGAGGCAAATACTTCTTTTTAGGCTATCTTTGCCATCATTGAGCTTGATGATTAGGCTACCATTTTCTTTTATTTCAGTTCAATGACCAAGCAATCTGGAATTACATATCAGTCCCTGTTTCCTATATTTTATGAGTCATTGTAATTTAAAAATAACCTTTTTTTGGAAGCCTGAAATTTTACTAGGGGCTGAAGATCCAGAAAACCCATTTAGAGGAAAAAGACTAGTAAAAGTAAGAGAGGATAAAAAGCATCACTGGCTGTGTCTTTTGGTGTAAATCACATTCATTTCATAAAAGTCTTGAACACATCTCTTAAACTTTAATACCTGAATTTCAAGCCCAGCAGTCAGTGGAGTTTTTAACACCAGCCAGAGAATGCTCATAGTTGGCAGGCAGATGGTCCTTTCCCKTCTTTTACATTCTTTTAACGCACTATTGCTGCCAGTTGGGCATTTGAAAGCCTCATTAATTTTCCTTGCTGTTTGGCAATAAGACCTTGCTTGTTCCTTGCTGTCTTCCATTATTGAAACCTGTGCAGTTTTCAGATTGCTCCTACTTGTTGCTTTGATGTGGGGCTGTGTTATTTGCCTTGCTCAGGAACCAAGTGRTGGAGATGTTGAGTGATGTAGAAACATGCTGGGATGTGGTGTCAAAAGCACAAGTATTTAGAATGTGCAGAAGAGAAGTTTGGTGTGTGGGTACAAGGAGGGAATTAGAAATGAGAAAGAAGGGGACATGTCAAGACAATTGTGATGTTAGATCCAGCAAATTCAGACTAAACTCTTTCCTCTGTTTAAATTACCTGTGCTTTGATGTTGTGGAATACCCAGTGATGTTTCTCTGTACTTTCTGGCGAGGTTTCAGGTTTCTGTGAAGCTCTGAAAGCACACCTACCTACTAAAAATACTGGTTTTGCCAAACTTCTTCTCCCCCCTGCACCTCCAACAGAGAAATGCTTTACAGGTGTAGCCRTCCTTAATAAAATGAATCTGAGAAGTGGCGTCATGGGGCTGCACGTTTGAATGACTCTATATCTCATTATCCAGGTTACAGAGTAGATTTTTGATTGCCTGCCCTGCTAACTCATTTTGAGACAGGTGTGTTAAAAATGCATGTGTCCTTGGTTACCTGGAGAGAGCAGAGGTGCTTTGTRGCTCAGAGTTAAGTTAAACGACTAAAGCCTGTATTATTCATCAAGACAAAATCATTTTCTGTATCTGGAAGAAAAGAAGCTGTCTTGTCTTTGAAAATCATTTATCTGGCCTTGATTTTCCTCAGGGCAGTAAGTAGAAGTCAAGTTTAAAACAGAGATTAAAACTCTTTTTCAGTGGGATCAAGAAAAGTAAATTGCCAGCAGAGCCATTTTTGATCAAATGAGTGTCTGCTGCAGGAATTGACTGTGCTGCCTGTGCAACACAATGTTACAGTGTTTATCTGCTCTCCAGTCAGTTAGCACCGCTTTGTGCTCTTGGTGTGCCTGGCAAATTGAGAAAGATGGATGTGTAAAAGGTTTTGTCTTTCTGATGTGGACTTCTTGAAAGTGAAGAGCTCACTGATAGGCAAACAGCAGTTGCATCTGTCAGCATGTGCACAGAGAAAACAGGGGCACTAGGGATTTGTGGTACCAGCACCTGTGCTGATAGCTTGGGAAACAAGAAGTGGCGTAAGGAGAATGTGACGGCATTCTGCAGATCTCAGCCTGGGGTGTGATAGTCTGGATTCTCACAAGTGGACTAGAGTCAGATACAACCAGATCTTCAGTGCAGAACTGRGGGTGATAATCATCATTCATGTGTTGAGTTCCTCTGCCAAAGGGTAGGATGTTGCTGGATTCATTATCTTAAAGGGACAAAGTAATTCTGATAATCCGAACTGTTTTATCACAGACAGTATCYGTCCATTTCATACCTCAGTGCTCTTTGCTTTTGAGTCCCTGAGTAGTGACAGGTGGCAAATTGGATCAATTTATATTCTTGGTGCCATGGTGAGATACAGAGAAGAATAAATCTCCAGAGAAATGTGTCTTGGGCTTATGTGTGAGTAGGCACTAAGCAACGTCTCCAAGGGGACCATGGCAGCCACAGCTGGGGGAATGTGTGTGGCAAATAACACAAGTAGTATATTGATTGATTTTCCTGTACATTTTCATCAAGAGAGAGGGGCTGTGAAGAAATTTCTCCATACAAAGAATTAGGATTGATGAGTTTGGAGAATCTGGATCCRTATTGACTTTTGGTCTATCAGCCAACTCCTTGCCTTTAAATGATCCTTCTCAGACTTGTTATAAGTAAGCTCACCAATCAGCTTGTGACACACAGCAAAAAAATATGTGTTGTTTCCCTAGAACTGCAATTTATCTCTTTTAATCCTTGATTCCAGTGACATTGCTGTTATTTTTTCACTTATTCTCTCCTACCATAGTGGTAGGTAGTAAGATAAAACCAGAAAACGTACAAGGAATACTTGTATCTAGCTTCTGCAAGARGAAACATTCCAGGTGTTCCCTGGAATGTGTAATGTTCAAGATATCCTGCATTTGAGTCTGCTTGTAATTCTCCATAGCATTTCAATACTGGTTACAGTATTCTTTCTCTTCTCTCCTAAAATATTTGTGCATCTGTATGATATAYAGTTAAACAGGTACCTGTAACTGTATTGCTGGGCAGGATGAAGCGTGTAAGGATAGTTCACAAAATACTTCATCACTTTGAGTGTGAGTTATTTCTACCATTAACAGTATATATCTCACCTCCTTAACAATTCTGACTGTTTTCTTTGAAAGGATTAAAGAGAATCTACCATTTTTCTTGCTCTTCTGTAAACTGTATTAGTTGTTACCCAGATCCTTGCAACAGCATTTTGTTTGGCTACTTTCTCTTCTTCATTATATACCAGGACTTAATTGAACTGAATGAACTATACATGAACATGAAGTGGTGATTACTCAGCCCTGCTTGTGTTAATTCCCAAATATAATTTAACAATTTAAAAAAGTCTTAACTTCACTCAGTAGTTTTAGAGCATCAATCACAAAATTAATTAAAGCTTTCTAAATACGTCATGCAAATTATGCTTTACACCCCCAAATACATAAATCATATAGAAWTTATAAGTGTCAGGGAAGGCTTATTGCTGCAGCTGCCTGCAGTATACTGATGTGACTACTTACATCATAGCACCACAGTGTAATGAGCTACTCTTTGATGGCTGATTCACTGCACAGTGGAGGCTGCCATCAAATGTGTTGTAGCTGGAGTCAACCTAGAATAAGATGTTATCAGTCCAGCTGCTCATCTCCAAAATCTTGCTAGAGGTTATTTATTTTGGTTAACATGCTTCACTCATTTGCAATGGGCTGAGAGCTCATGGAGTCAATTTTTATGTTCATCTGACAAGTGACAACATGCTATTACAAAATTTACTGTTGTTTCTTTATTGTCTAGGCACAGCTATTGCTTGGACTCTTTTGTTGCAGGGTTTTATTAACCCATTTATTAACACTCCTGTTGTTGAAGTCTTTTCTTCCTCAGCTGCTACTCCCCTCCAATCATTCTGGCCTCAAATCTTGTAATCTTCACTTAAATTTTGGCCGGATTCTTGTATTAGTTTTTAAGTAGGATACCATTTGAATCTGTTGGGTAAGACAAGACATAGGAAAGCTACAGTATAGAGTAGCTTTTATAGAGTAGTATAAGAGTCCATCATTTTGTGATAAGCCCATGTATGGTGGAACTTTGGTTCCACACCAAGGCTGGGGAGTCTCAAGTGCCCCAGAGAGAAGCAAGACTAAGATGACATCTCTAGACTATTGACACTGCTCCCTGCTCTTGATAGGTGTTATGTTGTGCAGTCCTACCAAGACCCACTTTTAATAGTGGTTTTGTTCCCACTATTCTCACTGGAGCATTATTTAAGAAACTCAGCCCTTTGATAGCCAGAAATATTTTCAAAGGCGTAAGCTAATATTATACAGAGACAGCTTATATAATTTCTTTTCATGTATGAGCACTTTCTTTTAACCTAAATAGCTCTTTTATACTGATGTATTTATAGTTAATAATCATCTCCCCCTTCAGTTTTTGTTTTCCTTAGCCAGTGTAAACTCATGAGATCCATAAAGTGTCTGATAGCATGAGTAGCTTTTCTCTGGACCTACTCAAGTTTGAATTCCTCTGCTTTGGGTACAGGATAGAACTGTACTGCACAGCTCCATTAATGCTTTTTCACCTCTGCTAGAAAAATGTTTTTAGATACAATGATGTGGCTTCATTTGTCTTTTTAACAGCTTTGCCCTGATAATGGCTCAGGTGCTTGTGAATGCAGTTACAAAGCCAGGTTTTTCTAACTAGTTATATCTGCAATRTTCTTGCCTTTTTTTTTTTTTTCAGTACCCGATCTTGCCCTTTGCTTTATTAAACTTCTTGCTTCACACCTCTTATGTCATGTATGATATCACTGTTCTCTTCTGTATCACAAAATTTTTTGAACTGTGAAWCTGCATCACCTTTCTTTAGAACACACTGCTGAATTAAGAGCACGAGAGATGTAAAATGGGGACTGTGAGTTATCCTGTAGCGTTTGCTGAGTGTCTGCCTCAACTGCAGGGACTTAGTTGGTAATGAAGCAACAGAAGTTGCAGTCAGATATTTTTCATCTTTCACCTCATGGTAGCAGATGCCTTAACTCTGAATGTCTTCAGTTAAATCCCCAACGCACCTGTCATGTTGGTTTCCACAGTGTTGCAGGCTCTTGTGCTGTGCTGGACTATTTCAGTGTGTGCACCCTTCAAGGTACTCAGTGTATGCAAAGACAAAGCTGCTTTGCTCAGGGCAGCTTTTCAGCAAGATACATTTCTAGATGTGCCCAKGCAGAATTCTTGGCAGGACTGTAGCCTAAATCACTTTCAGCTTCATTGTGATACATATGCAGTCTGTGTCAGGCTCTGTAAGGGTATTTACGCCTCCTTGTGTGTGTAGGATTTGGAGGTCGCCTGCTGTGACCCACTGTCATCCCATTAATGAAACTGGAGCAAGCATGATTTACTTCAAAGCAGTGGAACTCCATATGGACAAAATTTATGCTTATATGGAGCTCCTCAACAAAGTAGGATTTTATACAATATTACTTAATCTACTAATATAGACAAAGATTGGAAATTCCACTCACTGGCAAAACCTGAAGCCAGTCAAATTCCATATTAAAATTGTCTGTTGCAGGATCCCACTGTCCTATTCAGTAATTCAAGTGAGGTTACACCAGGGGATGAGTCTGGCCAGTTAATTTACCCTTGATGACAGCAGTTGTGCCGCTGATCTACACAATTGGATTGTGTTTTGGCATTGGAGGGACTCTGGGGAATCTCACGTGATCTGTGCTGTGAAATTAATTTGATAATGCACCATTGTTTTTCCTGAGCTTGCTCATTCATTCCCTGCTGAAGCTAAGGCCCTCAGGATCGGATTCATCACGTTTAGAAACCAGCTACAGCGTTCCATTTACAGGATGTCAAAATCCCTGTGTGGTCTTTCTCTTAGGAAAAAAAACAAAGCGCAGCACTGTGTGCAAAAGGAAGCCTGACGGAGGTTTCTGCCAGTGAGGGGCACATTATCATCCCCCAGGCTTTACAGTTTACTGGGAGCACTGTAATCCRTAATTACTGCCCCATGAAAAACTGGCATCATCGAGTTTCCTTAGAGCTGATCATGGGTGAATCTGCAGGTGCTCATTCATGAAGGAACTGATGCAATCCATTCTGATGAACATGAATCCTGCCAGGTTCAGAGGGGAGCATCCAGTCCCTCCAGGCTGCYGTCTTTCTGTTTCACGCCTGCAGGTTTTAGCTGTGCCAGCTGGAGGCACTGGGCCAACTCCAGCCTTGGTGAAAGTCCATTAACATCAGTGGAGTTGCCTGCACCTACACAAGGCTAACTTTGGCCCACTGTGGTTAAACTTCTGTCAGTGTTTCCGCTAAGCCCTTTTCTTTATTCATGGGTTTAGAAGCTGGCTGTAAAAATGTGCTCCATGCTGACATTTGGCATACAGTATCTCCTCATCCTGGGATACAGAGTACGGATTTTCTACTTCTCTAAAACAAAATAAAACAAATAGAATACCCAAACCCCATTGAGGAATTTTAGTCTGATTTCCTGGATTAGAAATAAGTCAGAGTTTGTTTCAGACCTTTTCCTATTCACCTGTGTCTCTGGGGTGGATTTGTGTTAAAGATTATCATATGAATCTGTGTGTTCATACAGAGAATCTGTTTTTATGTGCAATGCGAGTCTTATTGCCCATCTTGGTAGTTGGGATGCCAGGAATCTTTTAGGAAATACAATGTATTGCTGAGGCCAGTGTATCCATAAATCAGTGGCTTGTGCTGAACAGGGAGCTTCTTTGTGGTTCGAGATCCCTTATCTAAATCACAGCAGTTGCTTTCAGCAAACATAGCTCTGGTTTTTGTCTTCACACAGGGATTTGTGACTTGATAAATTTGTTTGTTACTTAAAATAAGTGTTCATATAGCTTTTATGGAGACAAATCTCAGTTTTAGAGTTGCTTGAGAGTAGCCCTTTGTGGTTTTGCATGGCTGTCATTTGTTGGTGGCTGCTGGTGTAATATACGCAGGCCACATGTGAGTCTGTCATCAGTCTGAGTGAATAGGAGAAGTGTTCACTAAAAATGGGGGGCTTAAATTAATCAGTTTGCAGATGTTCRTGCCAAAGCATATTTACAGGAGCATTCATGAAACTGCCAGGACTTCCTCAGTGATAATTCTTTGCCTGAGTTTTGTTGGTGTTTTTGTGGGGYTGTTTTTTTGTTTTTTGCAAATRCAAATACTTTATGGACTACTATAAAATCAGCCTTAGAGCTCTTTGTAGACTAAAATGCATTTGCAGTGCTTGTTAAGAGGAATTTGCTGGAGGGAGTTCAGATAAAAAGGGAACCTGCCCCTTGCTACTGCCAACACTTGGGGGTGAGATCAGCTGAGAAGTGGGTGCAGTAAGGGGAAAATGATTTCTGTCCTCCATTCTGTCCTGGATTCCATATGGCTACAGCAGATCACACWAGAGTAATTAGGAAATCTAGGTGTGGAAGGGGTGTGTCTATTAGAGTATTTATCTATTTCACYAGGATGTGGCAGATTTTGAAAGACAGTCATGTCCGTGCCTTTTAAACAGCTGTACTGATTTAGGTTGTTACAGTCTCTCAGCTGTTCATTATCTGCTGCTCAGCTGACTGATCATGTAAGTATTCCTAATTTGTTTCATCACAAAGTGAAACAGTTCATTTAATGAAGCTTTTAATGAAGCTGATRGCAAAAAAGGATGGCCAGATATTAAAGCACAATTGTTTTCAGAAATAAAGATAGGGCGATGTCTGCAACATTTGCAAAAGCCTGTAAWGGTGCAGAGGAAGAAGTGATGGTTTGGTTCATATTTTTAAAGACATGTCTTGCCCTATATCAGTAGGATATACTGTTCTTAAAACATTTTATAGATTGCTTTCTTTCCCTTGTATCAAAATACAAGGCTCTGGAAAATAGAGCCAAAGAAAACTGGGAAAAAATATGTTCTTGTAAAGTTCAGATTTATTGGAAATTAAATCCAGACATTACAGGAAAGCTGTAGATTCCAACTCAACTACATTCATATTCTTTATTGCAGCARTGTTTACATGGCCAGTGATGGAAAAACCCCAGTGTTCACAGATTTTCTTTTTTAGACTAGAACACCTTCCCAGATTTATGCAGTGCCTTGCCATTTTTAAGCTCACAAATCATCAGTCCTGGGGAAGCACATGTCCATGGACCTGTGGGCAGCAAGACCTTGTTTGGTTCTTTGTAATGGAAATATCACAGCCCATCAGCTTTTCCAATTGTAGAACTGTCCTGGTTGGTGTCTCACTGGCAGACCAGCTGCAGAGAGCACCAGACTGATACACATTTAGTATTAATGTACAGTACACAATCCAGTACGTTTTCACATACTCCTTTGATAACCCTTGTGCTTTAGCTTTCAGTGCTTCTGAGKTTGGGGAAAAATCTGACCCTGAGGGTATGCTGGCTCTGCTTTTGAAGACTCTGAGCATCAGAGGCAGCCATTGGAAGCTGTGAGGGCTCAGGACCTCTTRAAGCTAAGCCGCAGGTTGTGCTGTATTTGCTCATACAGAATTAGTACCTCATCTGCAAATAGTTCCACTTGCTTCAAAGCAATCTGAAATTGAAGGAGGCGCTTTGCTGTAGGAGTGAACCTTCGGGATCACTCCAGGTGACTGAAGTCACTGGAATAAAGGAGGTTGAGATAACCCAGAGATGCCTCTTTTTGGAAGGGTCAGTCCAAGGATATCTCAGATCCTGACAGGGTATTTCTGCTTGCTGCTCACCCACACCAGCTGAAGGTCTGCTGACCAAGGGATGAACATACTCTGCTGCATGAAGACTGATTGTTACATAACATTATTGTTTTTAAAATAGAATGTTGCCATGATGTTTTCCATATATTTTTTTGGTTTGGATCAAAACCTCAAAAYTAGTTTTAGCTTTAATAAATGTCCCTTTCCAGCTCTGTGTTTTCTTCATTATTGTCTTCCCTCTGTACTCTTGGAATTATTTTTAAATATTTGCACAGAAATAAAAACAACTGGAACTGTTTCTAGGAGTCTCCCTTGTAAAGAAAATCTTGATATTGTTATAAATTTAGGATGAGTAACCAGTTTAACTTTGAAAACAGTTTGTGATGCTCACCATATCGTAGAATATGTATTTGTTAAAATAAYGCAGCATTTTTCATGGCGTCTGGTTTTTAATGCTCTACCCTCTGAACATCCTTCACTGAGTTTCTGACCATTTTGATACCTGAGCACATTAGAGTACCTGATGCATTAGAGTATTATGGATTTTTTCTTTGCCTATTAAATATATGACTAGTTCAACCTGAAATTATGTCCAAAACACAGGAATTACAGGTGATATTCCATACCCAGAGTAATTCAGAAGGTAGCCTAATCTGACTGTAAAATATAACTATTTGTCTAAACTTTTTGAAAGTATTTTAAAGTACTGCAAGGTACAAAGCATTCTAAACAGAGTGAAGAGCCATCATTAGAGAGGAAATGAAAACAGCCTGGCTTGCTTGGCCCAGCAAAGCTGAGGTGGAAAGGGGGTGTCAGTGTTCCTAAATATGTCTTGAGTGTTAATAGCAGGGAAGGAAAGAATGATTTAAACTAAAGTACTAGGCTGGCACAGGATTAGGTGTGTACCCATTGGTTCTAAGTTCAGACTGGGAACTGTAAGGTTCCGGCCACTAGAGAAGTGACAGCTGTCTTCTGTCACAGCTTCTGAAAGGGAGAGTGTGTTTAGTGGGGATCGTGGTTGTTTATGAAAAGGATCAATAGTGTGGTTGTGTGTGAGAGCGAGAGACTGGATGACCCAGCGGAGTTCAATAAAAGAGCACAAACAGCCAAACTTTTGTTATATGCACTGAAGTGTCTGATTCAAACAAATCCCAGCAACACTGCAGTTCAACTTGTCCTTAGCTTACCCCACTGCACATACTTCCTTGACTTTGTAGAGAGTGAGATCTGCATATTATGTGTGAGATTTTACCTTGTGTAAAGTAAAACTTGACATTCTCATGATGGCCAGCAGACTGCACGGTAGGAAAAGAAGTGTGTTCTCCTGCTTGTCACTACTTTATTTAGACATGACTGGGTAGAATAAATCTCTTGGGTTATCTTCCATATGCAGTGCTCTGTATCTTATGATTCCCTTGAGTGAAGTTTAATGAGAAAGCAAGGTCACAGAACAATAATGGGAAATTGCTGTGTTCAGCTATGAAGAGAAAAAGATTGATCCAGTCAATAGCCATTCAAGTCGGAGGAAACCTTTACATTGATTTCAATGAAACTGGATCAGAGCCTCAATGAGTAAATTACTGTCTGGTCTCAGCACCGTGTCTGTCTAGTATCGTGATATAACACAATTATATCTGTGAGGACGTTTTACTCTGTGTTTGTGCTCTAAGGCATTAGGAATAAAAGAAAAAGTGATCCCAGTTGGAGCATTCTCCACACTGCAGAGGTCATTAATTTTTATCTGGAGCTGTGAAATGTAATTCAGAACTCTATAGAAAATGGGCATTGGCGTTTGTGAGTTCTTCTTTAGGAACAGTCATTTTCCTTCTCAAAAAAAAGCAGATAATCACTTTTTTTTTCTATCAGTAAGGAGAGCTCTGTACTTCAGTGGTTTCAATCAAATGAGGAATTCTCTTCCTTGGTGATTTAAACTACAAATGAATCCAAGCTGAAATATTGGATTCTGAACCTAAGACTTTGGGGCATGTTTTTAGATTTCTACCTGGTTGACACTACTAGGGGGTGGCTGTCTTAGCTTATTCTTTTTAATGTAGCAAAAAAAAAGTTGAATCTGAAGTGAGATCCACAGAGTGGTATTGTTGCCCAAAATTGTTGGTACCTTTTCAACTAGCTGTAGCACAGGCACAAATAACATTGYCAAAGGCCTAATATGAACTCCATTTTTGAAACGCATTTTCGAGATGATAACCAGGGCTACCGCCGGGTCTGAGGRACTGAGCAGGGGTCAGTGGCAGAGTCAGTACTGATCTTGGATTGTCTATGTTGCAGTAYTTAATTCCAGATACCACCACTTAGGTCACTGAGCTGCATTTTAAATTTATAGTTTCCTCTAGCCTCCAAGGGCTCCCATGACTCCTGAATGACATGTGTGGAGAAAGCAGAATTTTAAAGAAAAGCCTTGTTTCCTCTCATTAACCCTGAATGTTTTTAGAATATGGTGAAGGCTTCCAACAGAAATTCCTTTTTCACCTTCTGTATTGTCAGACAAAAGACCAAAGCCAAGCAAAGGARAAGAATATGGAAAATCACATGGCAAGTGAAATCGTATGGCAATTCTGAACATTTTTGGTATGCCATCTTATTTTCCAGTTATGCAGACAAGACTGTCCCTATTTCTTCTGCCATATAAATTGAACTGTCAGGTCTTCAGGGATGGGACCCTTTCATTAGAACACTGTTTAGTGTGTTAGCATTTTGTTTCTGAGCCATCCACAGAGAATAATTGAATCTGGCTATTGTGTTTGTCTGGGTAAATAGAGACCTCATGCATACTCTTTGGTAGCACTGCAAAGCCTCCACTTGGTATGCACATGCTGTGATGGTGGCTTAGCCTGCCCTCCCCTCCATGGAATATGCATGGATCCTGGATGCATTTGCATGYGCTTACATCAAGCCATTTAGCAGTTTTTTATTTTGTACCATCACTGTGGGTTTTCTGTGCCACAGAGGGATGTGGGATGAGGGAAAGCTGATAGTCCTTCTGCTTTTTAGCAGGTACTTGGATGTATGTGTTTAACCATTGCTAAGCCAGAGACATAAAAATTTTCAGTGTTTGTGAGAAATACTTACAGCAGTGAGGAGCATGTCATGTACTGGTCACATCTGTACTGGCTGTGCATCTACAGAGAGTTCTCTTAATCCCTGAGAGCCATCTGCCATCCATTTGCTGTGGTGTGCTGGGACCTCTGTTCCATTTGGTGAGCCCCTGTTGAAGGTACAGCTTGTCAGTGCATCCTTCAGCTCACCAAGGGGCTGTGCTTGGATAGCTGGGCCAGCAGAGTGTTGCATCCCAGGATGGGTGTGTGCTTCCCAAAGGTCTCCAGAACTTTTTCCTGTTGTGTGGTCCTGTGTGTCAGGCATATCCTCTGTGTTAATTGCTGTGCAGAGGAAACAAGAAGTCTGCAAGTGCTAAAGTTAGAAGCACGTTCTCTTAGATTGCTCAGAAATGTAGAGGATGTTCCCACGGTRCTGCTGCTTCCCATCTTCCACCCTCCTGAGACAGTTCAGAAAATACAAAGCTGTCTTCACCATTTTCCCTCTGCTTTCTCCAGCTTTTAAATGTCAAATCAGTGTTCCCACATTCTCTTCAGGCTCCAGCTGTGTTGGGGTTACTGCCCTTAGGTCAGCTGCTCATTAGGTAGTGCGAATGTGCCCCACTGTTTTAGTGCAGACGAGCTGGGGTAGGGTGTATACTATTTCAACTCAAGTTAAATGACCTTTCTGCTTCAGCTCTCCATTTGTTGTTGATGTATGGCTTTGCTGATCCCACTGCAATGGGAGCTCATGTTGAGTTCCTTGTTTGTTCTGAGTCCCTAATTCCTTTCCTGGAAAGCAGTAGCTCTGCAAGCAGTTCTTTAGCTTTTCAGGATGACCTGCATTCTTGTCTCTAGATGAATGATCCTCCCTACAGCAACTGACTAAATTAACTGTATTTTTTTGGAGTAGAACCAGCATATAAAGAAGTCTGGAGCACATTGTACGCACCTAGACTATGAGGACCAACTCTATACATCCCTTATTAAAGACAGCTCATACTTTCTTTGCATTCTTTAGCTACGYCCCTTTTTTGTCTTTGGTCACAAACTGTTCCTCGAGAACTGAGGTTATGATCAAACAGTTAATACCAAGTGTTACCATTTCAGCTAAGAGCCCAGCTCCATGTTTCAGGATCCTCTTTGGCATATCTTAGCTCTGCAAATGTTCTCTCTTGTCACTCTTTGTCAGATGTCACTTGTCACCCCTATCACCTCAAGGCCACTGGGGTCAGACAGCTCACATGCTGTGAGGAGAGCAGAGCTCAAATGCTGCGCTGCTCAAGAGTGCCTTTTTGAGACGGGCTGAATCAAAGCTGTCAGGGAAAAAGAGACCTGGTGARTGTGCGGATTTGAGAGGTGTCTGTCTCCCCTCTCCATATTGATGAGTTTAGTTTTAAATCTGTAGATCCAATGTGTCTGGCATTTTCAGCAGTGTTGTAGCACTGTTGTTAAGGCAGGAGCTTCTTTAGGAGCTGGACATGAATAGTTTTCCTTTCCCTAAACTGACATTGAGCATACCCAGCGGAGATAACTCACAGGAATCTCGCTTTTAATGCAACCAGAACTGGAACAGATAGGACATATGTGTGAATCAGTTCCTGACTTCCCCATGCATGTCTTTATACTTTGCCATTTCAGCAGTGTGGTGGAAGCAGGTAGAATCCTGAAGCTTTTTTTTCTGCTTTAGCATAAAACCTGCAGGATACTGTAGACATCAAATCAGAAATGCATATGAGCGTATTTTATGCACAAACTAAATTGATTTGTCTCCCTAGGTAGGAGGGATTTAAAATAAACCCAGCACATTCTGAAGCACCAATGCAACAGTTAAAGGAGGTGATTGCAGCAGCTTCCTGAAAGACAAGTGTAGTTTAGGGTATTTGGTGCTGGCCTAAGACTGGTGAGATGAGGTTCTGTTTCTGAGTCTACTATCAGTTTCTCCTGTGCAGTTTCCCTGTTTGTAAATAAAGACTTATTTCCTTCTGGAGAGCTTTAAAACCAGTCATGGGAGAGCTGTAATAATAAAGAAACCACTTGGTGCTAGAAAACAATCTGGAATTTTAAATTTTTGTACTAGTATCTAAGCAGGCTCCTGGTCTTTCTTGCCTGAGGGGTCTCTGTTGGGAATGGGTCCTCAGCATATGGGATGCTGTTCAAACAGACAATATAAGTCAGACCCAGCCCTGAGCAGAGGGGCAAGTGATAGATCTGTGCAGCTAGATAGACCCCRTACCCTGTTGCAGTTAATGGGATACAGTTTTTGGGATGAATGCCTAATTAAAGACAAGAGGCAGTAAGTGAGCATTGCAGTAGCAGGGAAATGGAGAGGTAACTGGAATGAGTGGGAGTGGCTGAGCAGTCCAGATTGCACACAACTGGATTTCCAATTCTGGTTTCACTTAGGAAAAAAAAAAAAACAACTCTCTATTCATGAGCTTCTGCTTTCATTTAAAACTAAAACTATTTTTTAAATCTATGTTTATCTTCAGAAACCTGTTTCTGCCTGTTTTCATTTCGTTTTTTAAATTACTAGYTTAACCCAGTAAGACTTACCATGGATTTTCTTAAGGGGAAGAAATGGATTCTGCAATTTCAAGCCAGTAATGATCTGTCCGTGTACAACATGAAAGAAARAAATGGCAGGGATTTTTTGACAAGGAACAGACGTCTCTGTAAACTAATCTTTTCTAAGCCAACTGTGGAGAGGTTTAGCTTTCTGGTGTTTCCCATGGAAACATACTTAACTCAGTGTTGCTGAGCAGTTTCAGGTCACTTGATGGGATGTAATTAGTGTTCTGTAATGAACTTAGGAGCCTACTGATAGTCTTGCCAGGGAAATGTTTAGGACTCTGCAAAATGTCATTTGTACACCCCATGCAATAGCTGGATCCATTGAAACATTTCTCCTCAGCTTACAAGATGYATTTGATGCACATATAAATGTGGTGTATATATGGGGCATGGTGCAGCCACAGGAGAGTGTGACCACATCGAAATTGGTGCTTCACTAACAATTCGGGTTTTCTGAGCTGTCAGCACTATTCCCATGCATGGCCTAGAAAGGAGAAGCTGCCAGTGTAGGATGGGAAGTGGAGAACCTGGTGTACAAAAGACCTACGTGTGTGTGTATGTGTGTGTGTGTGTGTGTGTGTGTGTGTGTGTAGGGCATAAGGATGAGATAAGTGATGTAAAACCCCACTGTGAGTACTCAGGGATTGCCTGATTCCTGGCCATCATTAGAGGGAGAAGCTCTGTGGGAGAGCAGATGTCTTCTCCAGAACTAGTCATTGGAGTTTGGAAAGGATCTCAGGGAAATCCGTTTTGTACTCAAAAACACATGTTTTCTGAAATGCTTTCTGACTGTGCATGTTCAGCACGAGCAGTAATTTAGGCCCCARTCCAATACCCACAGAAGTTATGGGTGTCTTTCCGTTAACTTCTTTTTAATAAGCCAGGCCCATAAAGAAAAGACAAGCATATTTTTAAGAGCCTGCTAATCTGCGGAGCATGTGTTACTTTGAGTGAAATCCCCTAGCACGCTGTGAATGGAATGTTTCCAAAAAAAAAAAAAAAAAAAGAAAAGAAAAAAAAGAAAAAGAAAGAAAAAAGAGTAGAAGAGTAAATATCCATTTGTGGAAGCTAAGAAACTATAATGGCTGAAAAAAGGAAGGTCGGCTGAAAAAGGAAAGGTCGGCTGCATTCTGGCTGAAAACTGAAGATCTTCATGGCTGTGAATGTRCTTTTTCCATGTGTGAGAATTTTGAATATACCTCAATACTAATTTTATAGGGGGAGAAATTAACAAAAARTCCAAACAAAGCCCAAACCTTCTCACTTTACCTCAGAATAAATTACATGGGTGTGAGAAGCAAGGGAGCCAACTTCCTTACAGATAAATGGAAAAAAGTTTTACCCACTGTTTCATAATCAACACAGCTTTTTTTTTGCAAAAATGTATTCTAAATGTCAAAAAGTAGTCTGATAGCAGCATTACAACATTGCATGTTTTTGTAACTTTATTTCATAGTTTTCATAACTATTTCATATTTATTTTAAAATAAATTGACAGTCTATGGCATCCCATGGTGAAGGAGTAGATAAAGAGTAAAATGTCTGCTTTTTCCAGTTTGTTTGTCTAATTTCACCTCTAGCGCTTTGATCTGCTAGATTAAAGAACTGCCTAGGACCAGATACCGTGCAGGTACTTACGGACTGTGATCACATCTTCTCTTAACCTGCTCTTTGATAAGCTAACATGATTGAATTCTCTAGATCTCCCACAGAAAAGCTTGTTTTCCAGACCATGAGTCATTCTTGGCCATTTGTTTGATACTGTTGCACTGGTATAAAATTGGAGGTGTCCAGTGGAGAATCAAACTCTGTGCTTTATTTAGTTTGTAGAGGCTCTTGTTCTTTGAAAAAATACTAGCTTTAAATACCTTCCAAAATGTGACTAGCTCTGTGTTTCTGCCAGAGACAAACTGACGGCAGTCTAGAAGTACCTTCCCTTCTGTAAATTCACAATTTTAAGTATTTGCATACTGGTAAATGTTTCTTTAGCATTTCAGAAAGACAGTTATGGTGAARTTATGTTCACTGAGCCTCTGTGGTGCTTGAAAAGCTTGAAGGAACCAGAAAATATTATGGTTGCACCAATGTGGTAGGAATGCCTATATGATGTTTTTATCTGCTAGGCAACTGAATCATCTGTCTAGATGATCCTGTTGCTGATGAAATCAGTAGGGAATCCTTCTCAGACTCCTTTGGAAGAAAGAGAGTATCTAACCATGGTCATCTCCTTGGAAGCTGTAAGTGCTCAATCCAGCTGCCTCCATTCTGTAACAACTGCACTTCTTGGGAAATTTAAGCATTAAAGTAATACTGTGCTGTAAGTAAGTAGTGACTTTTGGCCAAGATCTGGCTGCAGATTTTGCTGGCCCAGACAGAGGGAGGTCCCTTGATTTTTTTCAGTGTGCCAGTAAAGAAGGCAAGTTGCCTCTTGGTTGCAGTGGCACAGGATCAAAACTGACAGCCTTCAAAACCATCAGAGTTTAAAAGTTCTCCTCTGTGTCATTCATGAGACATAACACTCTGAAGCCCCATTTCTTCCTGGTGTCTGCCTCTGACAGCAGGCAGGTCAGGGCAGATGCTCAGGGCACAACCTATGCAGTATGCCCTGCATCTGTATATAGAGAATTCATCCTGAAAAAGGTCTTCCTGCATCCAGGGGTGATGTCTTCTAAGGTAGTGCTCCTACCTTAAATCTGTTTTAAATTCTATTGTTTGACATCATCTTCACCAGAAGATAAATCTGCATTTCCTAGCTCATGCCAGTGTTAGGTTTAGGAATACAGGTTTGTACAACCCACCTGTAGAGATGATAGTTAAAGTCCTTTTTGCCAAAACTCTGTGCTATTTGGTGTATGGCTTGGAAGCTTATGTCTTCTGGATGAGGAGATGGATTGAGGGATTAACGGATTAAGGTTTAGTCAAAGAAATGTAATATGTGTGCTCACAAATATATGTAAAGGTGGAAAGTAGTTGCTGAAAGGAAACTCAGATCCCTTAACTGACTTTAATTAAAGGGCAAAGTACAGTGAGCAAAATTAAGCTTTTTATTTCCTGGTTGTACAAAGGAATAATTCATCTGTTAGGGAAGTTATACCTGGCTGACAACCAAGTAAATGACAGTGATCCTCCTTCTCCTATGGACATGTTCCCCAGAGGCTGTACTTGAAAAAACTTCCTGGGACTACAAGAAGTCAATGAGAGTTGAATGCATTCAGGGCATTAAAACTTACATTACATGAGCATAAGGAGTTTGGTCAATGCTTTAAGATAAGGTATAATCATGTCTGCTAAAAGAAGTTTAAATTCTTCCCCTGTAGGCAGGAAGCTGCAATGCATCACATGCGCATGAACATTGTCAATATCCTGCTACTGCTATTAGTACAACTGTAGTTGAAGCTGCATTGATCTGAATGAAGAATTCCTGTTTATGGTTGGCAGAGGCAGCTTGCCTGCAGGATCCACTGGGTTGGCACATTAAGCACTCTTCAGCCTAAATGCATGAACTTCAGCCTCTTTTCCTCTGCTTAGGTCTGCTTATATTTCAGATAAACCACCAGCAGTTTGATGTTTATAGTGGAATGCAATCTGAAAATCAATGTTCCCTTGTCTGCTTTCGCTATTGTGCTCCATTGCTCTTTGTGGTCTTATGTTATTAAAATTACATCAGGTGTGTAGCTGTATTGTATGATTTGGTAGTTGAAACACAGATAACACTTGGATTATTGGGTCGGACATATTTATTATCCATTCAGAGAGGCTGGATATCTGATGTGAATTTCTGGAAGTGTCTGAGTCAATTTTGCAAGATGAGGACAGCTTCCCCATCATTGGCTGCTGTKTGCAGACAGTCCTCTGGCTGCTGCTTACCTTTCCTTTATCGTCTGCTCCACTGGAGCGTAATGTGTGTGTATATTGGAAATTGCTTGTTATCTGTGTGGTGAGAGGCAAAAACCTGTAGATGGAATCCAGCATCCGCTGATTCCCTGGCAGAGGAAGAAGGGAGTGGATGTGCCTTGCACCTTTGTACCTGCTATGTGGGGCTAGCACTTGGCATTGAGCTCAGACACTTCTGTCTGCACTTACTGAGGGTCAAGGGAGTGGCATGTGCTGATACAGGGGAGTAACTCCAGTGAGCAGGACAGTCATGGGCACTGAGCAACTGGGTGTGTTAAAATTACATCCTATGACATCTGCCTTACTGTTACCTTTTTGCTACCTCAGCACTGCACTCAGTGTGTGTGGATGCAGCCCGTCTCCTCACCGGATGTGTGTYTCGGGGCGGGTGGGGCAGCACGTACCTCTCTGTCAGGCCGTGGGCAGCAGCCGGTGCTTTGCCACGGAATGCAGTTTACATGGTGCAGAACAGCATTTCTGGGAAATRCCAAGGTGAGCCCTGGAGGTGCTTGTTTAGCAATCTGGAGCCAGGTGATGACACTAGGGTGGTGTTTTTTTGGGTTAATTAGTCTTCCTTGGAAGCAGGTTGCATTAGCTTGGCAATGTGCTCACGTTGCTGCCAAGTRCCAAATGGAAAGTGATTACGTTGCTCTCAAAGTTCAGCGTAGCTTGTTGAGAGCTGCCTTGGGTGTCTGCCCAGCAGTGTACTCTAAACACCTACTATTGGGGATGAAGGCAAGTTTAAACAGACTCCTCTTTGCATGGTAAAGAGAAGGGAATCATCCAAACCAGCTTCACAATGTGTGTGTGGTTGGACTTGTGCAAAGGAGTCACAACCAGGATAAATAATTTGGCCTCACTTGGGGAAGCTGAGTAATGGGGRGAAGTACATGTGGATATGGTGGCCCAGCACAAAGCAGCCAACATGTAAAAAACCCTCAGTCCCTTCCCTCTTTTCAGTCCTCAGATCACAGGCTGAGGTTTGGTTCACACACCCTGCAGGTTTGGTTCAGAGAGACTTCAAATGAGTGAATTCCTGACAAACATACATTCAAGTACCTTTCCCTCCCCAAGAGGCAGCTCCCTGCTTAGCCKTTTTTTGTAGGAGGATGCAGGGTTGTTCTGCACCTCAGGTTCTTTACTCAGGTGCCTGCAAGCTGGAGAGGACAGGTACAGTGCCTTCCAAGTGAGGAGATGTACTCAGCCAGCAGCTGCTGAACTTCCCTACCAGTAACTGACACAGACAAAAAACATCGAACCCAGGTTCATATAAAGTCTTAAAAATATTTTACAAAGCTATATGCATATTACTCAAYAAAACAGGTTGCACCTGGCCAGCCCTTGCAGCTGTACATCAAAGGAATGTACACACAGAGGAGGGAAGGAGAAAGGGAGCTAGGGAGAGATTTCTAATAAGATTGTTATCTAGGAAATGATGCTTGCYTCAGCAAGCCTGTTTCTTCCAAGGTTATAGTTGAGAGTTTATTTTTTTACTGCCATCGTAAATATGGCTCCTGAGTCTAAGTTCTCCCTAGATCTTCTCCCTAGATCAGGTGTGGTCTTTATCATACTTGTATGATATGTGTATCTCTATCATACAAGAGACTTGGCTCTTCTTTGGCAAGGTCCAATTTGCAGGGCAGYTCCTTTTGTCCCAATCAGTTCATCGGGGGGGAGCCACCTTCTTATGGGTCATGTTTGTAGAGAGCTGTCAAAATCAGCTGGGCTCAATCCATGCTTCAGTATTGGGTCTGTCTGGGATTTTGAGGTCCCTCACATGCTTYCTTCAAGATTCTGTTTCCTTCTTAGTCAATCCCACCCTTGGGCCTGCATACAAATTTCTAACRATTCCTTCCTTCCATGGTAGTTCAGTTCAGTTTTCCTCAAAACCAGTCCGGTACAAACAGCAAGCTCTTGGTATCCTGCAGTGTTAGCACTTGCCTCTGGGCAGCTACAGTATTGACTGCCCATGGGAGCTCTCTGTGTTGGAGGAGAAAGTCAGACTGCCATATTCCTGTCTGTAGGCACCAGTGGTACTAAAGAAAGGAGGCTCACACATGTCTGGGGGGAGCCCGGCTGTTGGTCGCCTTCAGGAGAGGAAATAACTGGCGCTATCAGCCCAGGGTTCTATTAGTGTGCCATACTCCACAGCGGATATTTCTGTAAGCAGCAGTGCCTAAATTCATTTGGTCCACCTTAGTTCTGGATTAAGCCTTTGCAGAGCCSCAGTTTTCTTTTGCCTCTGAATCCAAATTTCCAAAGCAATGGGAACACCTGAAGCGGAAGATACCGCAGATGTCAGAGATTCAAGCTATAAAATTACAGGATAACGTATTTTTCTCGGTATGTGGTTCAGCAGCAGCTAGGCATCCAGGTATTTAATTTTAAACTATTAACACATAACATGGATTTGCWGCTCTATTTTCAGTGCAAATATTTTATAAAATATTGAAATTTAACACAGCTCTATGTGCCTTGTTACAGGATAGTTAAACCTATAACGGCAGTTTCTTTCTTTATCAAATCCTGTAGAATCCTATTAGCTGTTGAGCTATAAAATCCAATTGGCCTTTTTCCCGTAAGATCAGCTGAGAAGATGTGATATAAATTCAAAATATTAGCACAGACTTTAGCCTAGGGCAAGCACTGTTCTCTGCAAGGATATAGGGCCTTCACTGTACTTACACTAATATTTGTGACATACCCTTTACCCTCAGCTTGAGACTTTGCTTTCCCAATCAACAAACCTGTCAGCTTGAGACTTATTTGATGAAGCAGTTGAAGCATCCTGCTGTGAAGTAAGCACAGCATTCAAGGGTCATTTGAAGTCCAGCTGCCCAAATCCTTTCTTTAAGACCACTTGAAGAGGGAGGGGAATTTGGAAAAAAACTCTCTGAAGAGGAACTTTACACTGAAGGAGCCATTTGAATGMGCATGTTACGTAGCTGCCTGAAGTGGTGGGAAGAGATGACCACACAAGGTTAATTGCATCTGCGAAGTGTTTCCAGATTTAAAGAAAGAAGAAAAATGTTAAATCCTACACTTTTTCTTGTCTGCCAAGTCCATTAGTAAGCTGCTTAAGCCAGCATGGAGCTCTGTGAACTCTTTCAGGCCATAATCATTTTACTGGTGTGGTCAGGGTGGCCCATGAGGCACTTGTGTTTCCCGTGGGAGAAGGGAGAACCTGTGCTGTAACCACCACAGGGTCGGGAATGGTTCTGGAGCAGCTGGAACTAGTAAAYGTGGCTGGAGCTGAGTTCAGATCAGCAGAGCACTCAGAGAGCTCTGTAGCTGCAGCCCCCATGGCCCTGGGGTCCAGAAGGATTTGCTTACAGGTAGGATTTGCTTGTAAAGGACATCTGTGGAGACTGAGCATGTAAGCTCAGCCAAATGAGATCTGGAKAGGTGGTGCAAATCAGGCAGGGCTTTTTAGCTTTGTCTCAGAGCTAGCCATGCAGGATCCATGTGGACTGACAGTAGTGAGGTGTCTTTATGATTATAATTTTTTGTTTGTTGGGTTTTTTGTTGTTGGTTTGTCATTTTTGTTTTGTTTTGTTTTGTTTTTTGTTACCTCGGATATTCCAACTTCTGTTACTTTCGATAGTAGCATGTACAGGGTATATGGAATCTGGTTTTTCGCTTAAGTAGAACATCGTAATTTAACGCACACTTTATAATTGGCATTCATTATATCAATAAAAACAGCAATTAACCTGCTACCCTTGCCTGAGGTTGACAAAACAAGGAATTGAAGTTGTTGCCCAGTAAAATGGGATCTTCTACTTTCTCTCAGAAATAGGAAAATTTTAAAGACAATTCACTTGAGATCACAAGAAAAACTAACCATTGAGGGGCTTGGACCAAGTAACTTGAAAACCCTTGATGTCTTCATTGCTAAAAATCTTGTCTTTCCATTATAATATGGTGTTGTCTAAATATGTAAAAACAGCCTTGCATTGTCAAGCTTCTTGCTCAGTGAGTTGAGCAGCACAAACAARCACCTCCCTACTTCATGCTGCAGGTGAGGTTTGGGTTGTACATACCCAGGAGGAAACAGCTTGAGGGTCAGAGATGGYTCTTGTGTGATATTGTTACTTCTTTGGCAGGATGTGAGTCAGCAACAGGTCATGTCTAAGAGACATGACTGGAGGGGGTGAGTTGGGCCATTTTYGCTTACCAGCAGGACAGAAAGCCCCACCTTTCAGCAGTGTACACTCACAGCCTCAGGCGTCTTGCCAGATCTTGTATTAGAAATTATATTTGAACAGATCCTAATATTTGAATCTGGTCCTAAAGAAAGACTCTTCCTGTTAGCAGATGATTACATGGATGAGAGTTGTTCCTGATAAATTGGTCAGGCATGGTGTCACTAGTCCCCCAGAAAAAGATATTAAATGAAGTTTCTGACATTTCAAATCATTAATTATCACTTAGAATTTTTCAAAAGTGAAGAGATCTGTTCCATTTTGCATAGTTATTTCTTGGCAGATTTAATAGAATAAAAATTCATGTAGGATTTTCTTCTCTGTACCGTTTAACAGCAGCTATGTGCATTAAGCAATGACCACAGTSATCTCTAGCTCCACTCCTCAAATTCATCCTCTTTTTCATACATGAGGTCTGAATAAATTCAATGTAGAATTGTGGCCATAGTGTATGAAACACCATTGTATCCTCCCAAGGAAAGTACTATAGAAATTCAGTCTTTTAAAACACCCTCCAGGTCTGGACTCCTGCCTTAAACTCCATCTGAAAATAAGCAGAAGTGCCAGACACTGCCTGTTTTGCCCTGCCATTGGCCCCCTGCCTTCAGAGCAAATTAGGAGCAAATGTGGAACTCATGGGCTTGCTTAAGCACASCAGTGAGTTTAAAAGCAAACATGAGGATAAAAAACCAACAACCTTTTCATCAAGTTTAACTCTGTCTGACTCGTTAGTAATGATGGAGATGTGTTACGTAAAACAGAAATGCAATATATATTCATTTCTTCATGATGTCTCTTTGTAGTTGGTAAAGGAGTAATGGGGTAATTGAGGGGAACTATTCATATATTGTCGGAAGAAATGAATGAACTTTTTTCTTCATTGATATCTCCTCCTGTGAGAGAAAACACATTCCTTCTCTGATGATGTTGTGACTTTTGTCATGCTCTGCTTCTGAGAGTGTTTGTTAATTGGCACCTCTCAGATGAGCCTGTCAAAATCACATGTAGCACCTGGATGCRTAGTGTAACAAAATACTCTCAGTCTTTGAAAGGAATCTAGATTTAATACCATATTCTATAAATAAAGACTCCTTGTTGATATGAGATTGATGTAATATGCCYTTAATCATAAAAATGAAAAGTCTTCTGTGCATTTTCTCTCTAATGTTGAAGCTTTCAGATCCCAGATCAAGACAGAACTTAGGCTCATGAATAAGTGCCACTGAAATTGAGGATCCCTAGATATATGCTTAATTTTAAATTTTCTTAAATTTTCTTAAAKTTTCTTAAATGCTTAAAAGTTAGGCCCCACTTCACTTAAAATCAATCAGATTCCTTTTTGAGACTTTATTGGTGCCCCCATTTCTGTGGCCTTGGAAATGTCTCTAAGAATGGGTGTAGACTATACAGTTTCCACAATACTGTTTTGGACACAGTCCTGCAGCCAGATGAAGAAGTGTGCAAACTATTTTCATAGGAACAGAGATTTCCTGTATGCTGTGCAAATAAATAATCCCCTTTCTTCACTTGTAGCAAGCTAAACTTACATCCAAGAAGAAATGATCATGCAACTAAGTTAATAGAAAAAATCATTGACATYGGAGGAAGGGATCTCTTTTAGCATGTTACATTTTCCAAATGAATTGTCTATTCTCCTGTGCTGTGTTCCACATTAGCAGCTTTGAAGATTGCAAGGTATGCTTAAATCTCTTCTTTAGTGATCATGACTGTAAGTAATTGAAYGCAGAGAATCTCAACTAAAGCCTGTCAGTGAAAAGGTCCTTTTCTGGTTTTGATGATACCCTTGTTTTCTGCTCAGACCAAACAGTTCCTGAAGTAGAAACTGAGTTTATGAAAAAGTGTCCAGCACTTCATGATGAATATAGGTGTGAGTTTGGAGTCCTTTCCTTGGGAGGTTAAGACCTGCGGATATTGCAAAGAGAAGTGTTCTACATTCTTACTTGTGTGCACARTGTGGGAAGGCTGGAGAAGCACGTGGCTGAGCATAAAAATGAAGGATAAACTGCTTTCCTTGCGCTGGTGAGAGTGAACACACAGAAAAATGCACAGACAGAATGAGCCCTTTCTTGCAGGGTGGGATGATTTACTGATGTGCTTGCTGCATACCAAGTGCAGTTGTGACAGGAGCAAGGCTCTGCCCCACAGGAGGACAGGGGCAGACACCCAAACACCTCGAGTGCTGTTTTCTTCCTTACACCAATATTGTTCCACTGAGTGGATGAATTTACTGTTGACCTATACCAGTGTGTGTGTTATGATTTAAGCCCCTTCTCATCTCCTCTTCCCTCTATTTCCAAACTGCTGTAAAAGGCAGTAAGTTGATACCAGTCATGTGCTTAGGGAGTGCAGAGCTGTCAGCATGATGTGCTTTTGCTCAGGTGTCAGTAACTTTGGTGGCCGAGATACGGGCCCATTTCCTTTAATACTGATGATCACTTACATTGCTGTAGACCCCACTGGGTCCCATTCTGCTGGTTATTGCAGTGACTCTGAGGAAGAGGCAATCCCCTTGCCACATCAAGGGCCTGAGTCTGATTTCACATCCTCTGTGACAGGTTAAATGGGTTGAAGTCAATGGAGCTATGCAGGGTGAGAGGAGAACAGAGCATCGAGAGTGATGGATCTACCTACTTGAGGAGTTTTTATGGCTCCCAGAGCTGTGATGTTTGAATGCCTCACAAACTTAAAGACCACGCCTGTGAGAGATGGAAGCACTGTAGTTTCTGCCTAACAGCTGGGGAGCTGAGATACAGTAAGATGAAATACCTTGGCCAAGGTCACTGTAGAAATCTGTGACAGAGCAAGGTCTGCCAAATCCAACCTTGCCAGGTTTCAAGCTGGTATGTGGAYGACTGGGCCAGCTTTCCTCGTAGCATGGGGCGAATGGGCTGTCCTTGCCTTCTGTCCCCTTCTGCCCCTTCTCTTTCTGGAGTTGTAATGGTGGGAGCTGCCTGCCTGCAAGACCAATAAAACGGATCGGGCAAAGCCCAGTCTGAGATGCTGTCCCCAGTACAGGTCAGCTGGGGTCTCCTGAGGTACAGGCAGAGGATGGATTCTTGTTTTCCAGAGGGTGGGAATCTGGGGTCAGCACACCAGCAGCCTGTTCATTACCAGGATATGAACTGTAACACCTTCCCCTCTCACATTTTTGTTATTTAGGGTGACTAATCATARTAACAAATTGATTAAGGTTAACTGGATAAAGTCATCTAAGTCATATTTACTGCTAAACTAACTGCCCAGGGAGGTGAATTAATGATCTTTACAGAAACCTTTTATGGTTATTTGGCCACAAGGTGTGATCTGGTTTGATCTTTTATGCAACATAAATCAGTTTAATGGTTAAATCTGTGCAGCTAGCTGTTGAATTTCAATGAGGGCTTTTTAAATGAAGTATGATGCCTTTTCACACACAGAGGGACATTGAGCAGGTGTATATTGCAATTAAATGAGAAAACTTACAATTAGATAATGTTAAGTTTGTGACACTGGCTGACAGAAGCTCAGAGATTCATGGTGAAAGTCCATGATCAATCATTAATCGCTGCCACTGCGGAAGAAGTAAAATTGCAAATGGATTCAGCTGAGGTCAAAGCAGTGTRGGAGAGTGATGCGGGTCGTGTAGCGGATGTCTGATATCAGCCATTCATTTCAATGGCCTTGGGTTCAAATGCTCTGTTGAGTTACAGATGGAAATTATTTGATCTTGTGAGACAGCTCTCAGCCTCCTAGTATTTATGCTGTTTTGGTTAACACCCAGGAAGGTCTGGCAGAAGCCAGGGAACTGTTGTAATGGGCAGTTACAAACATGTCCTGGGAGGCAGCTTCAGATGGTTGCAGATTTTCCAGGATGGGAAAAAGCTAAAAAGGCATTGGTAGCTCTCCCAGCCTTCCTGCACTTTAACACTGCTCCTAAATTGCCTGATGCAGTCACAGCCTGTCCTCCCTCATTTAGACAGCAGCGCTATCTCTCCCAAGGGCTTGCTGTTTAAATAGTTGAATGCACTTTGGGAGGCAGAGGCTGACAGACCTGTGTCAGTGCACCACAGGTCAACAACCCAGATCTGAAAATGAAACCAGAGCTTCTGTCCTACACAGCACTGCCTGCCGGGTCTCCCATGAATCCTGTCTTCCCCCAAGGATGGAAAAAGAGATCAACTTTTAGACAAGACAGCTTAGCCATGAGCTGCTTCCCAGGGGATTTGCTGGRCTTGAGAGCAGCCTGTTAGACACACCTGTTTGCTCAGGTGTTTCCTAAAGAAAGGGAGGAGTGTCTGGGATGTTGATTGAGCACTGGGGAAGAGCTGTTTGTRTTTGGGAAGGCATGGAGAGGAGTGAATGGTTCCTGTTTGATAGACTTCTGTTCTGAGTGCTTCTACGTTAATGTTTTACTGGAAATATTAAAGAATAGGCAAAGAGCTGACATGAGTAGAGGTAGGTGAAAGAATTCATGAACACTCAGAGAGGGATTKGTCCAGGCAGAATAAGACACTTTTTTCCCATCCAAGTGAAAGTAGTTAATGGGGCATGGTCCTCCTCATTGTTGAGCAAATAACAGTTCCTCTGTTTTTCCTGTAGACCTCAGTCTCATTAAGTGATTGCCAGGTCTTCCTGCATGTTTGCACTCCCTGGTGTGACCAGGACAGGCAGGCAGTGATGTGCCCACAATACTGAGCTGGGACTTGGGTCATCCAGTTTTAACCTTAACTCTTGTGTGTTCYCATGCATCTCCCATCATGGAAAACAGATCTAGCAGTGCAGAGCTCTGGGTAAGTGCTTCTAAGTATGAGGATGAAAATGGCTGTATAAGAGTTAACCGTCCTTCTCGTAGCTGTGTCTTGAGTTTACTGCTTGAAGTAATACAGTCTCTCTAGAAGATTCACCTGTGTGCAGGATCAGTCATGGGCACTTCTTGGGTTACAGCTGTTCAGAACTGCCAGATGTTTGTTTTGTTTCTCTCCWGTGCTTCTCTCACARCRAAGTCAGGAATAATGTTTTAATACTTAAAATAATCATTTACATATTTCAAATACATTGSAAACACAATTAAAGAGTTGTTACCAAACAAGAAATCAGTTTTGTCTTTTTGATTTTTAACTTACTATCTTAAAAACCCTACCTGAGTGTTGTAATAAATGCTGCTCATAGAACAAGGAAAGGAAAATACCTTGGATTTCTTCTTCTCTTCTTTTTCTGGTCAAAGTTGTGATTGGTGAAGTTTTAGTTTCTTTTTTTTCTTTATTAACTGGCTTGAATCACAAAACAGCAAGAAAAGGAAATTAGCTACATTCCCTCCAGCCTGCTTTTGCTGTGAATTTGCAGTATTGGAAATTTTGGCTGTTTGGATTCTAATGGTTTTACCTTTAGTTTATTACCTATTTGTGCAGAACAAAATAGAAAGAACATAACAAAAACATATGATTTTTTTGAGCCTTAAAAACAGAATGGGTGTTTGGGATAGTGGGTGAAATTGCTTCAGGCATTATCTTTTTGTATTGCATTAAAATACAAGTTGGTGCATTAAATCTCCCAGTACTTTGGTGAGGTAAGTAAATATTATGATCCTATTTAACATATGCCTCAAGCCACATAAAAAGCCAAATAGAGATTTGGCATACTTGGAAGTAAATCATTAAAACTGCAGCTCAGTAAATGAGGACTGAATTCAGTCCAACAAGAGAATGTTAGAACTGGAATTAGACTTGGTCATCGACCCATCTCTTGTCCACTGAACTGTGATGTAATGAAATAGTGACTTATGAAAACTATACTGATGACTCTGAAGGCATTTCAAATGTTCACTGTCATGATTGTTACCCTGTTTTGATATCAAAGCTTGTCGTTTCTTTTGTGCTTGGGCTTGTATAAAGGCTGATAACCAAATTTAGATCTGGCTGGCTTAATCTTGGAGGGGGCTCTTGCCTGGAGCTCTGATATTGTCTGAATCTGGGATCTCAAAACAAAGTTTGAAAACTTGATTGGTTTCAAGTTCAGTCTATATCATGGAGAGTATAGGATTTCCAACAGGGTGCATAAGGAGGCTTGAATGCATGCAGAAATTTTTTAAAGCATGAAGCAGGGCTGTTGTGGCAGGCTTGGAAAGTGGTCTTCGTTGGAAACAATCTTTATTCTATAGAAAGGTAGTCTGAGGCTGGGCAGAGAATGCCAGATGCCAATTGCTTTGTTTCTTTACCACTTCACAGAGAAATTGKCTTATTTATTTTTATTATCAGGACTTTCAGGATTCTAAAAATGAACATTATGATTGCCCTGTGCCAAGCCTGCATTGGTCTATCAGTCACCTTTATCTATATTTCAGGATTGAAATCAAATCAGAAATCATAGAAAATTTRTTTTATTTCCAGACTATTAATGTCGGCTTGTTCATGTCATTTTGATGTGAGGTTTACATTTGAGAAACATCCAGATATGGCAGCTTAATTCTGTCAGCAGAGAGAGTGAATAGTGGTCATCTGAAATATCTGTCCCTGACAAAAATTACTCAGGGATGCATAGGTCCATTTCTGCTGCAATTATATGACTYGATTTTCTTAATTTGATGGCTCAAGACTGATTTTAAAAATACGTTTGGCACATTCTGCTGAAGGAGAGATGTAATCACAAATCACCACAKCGTCACAATTTAGGAAGTTCAAATTCATCTTCTTTCTGTCCCAGTGCTCAAGGAGGAAACTGAGAGGTAAAGGRTTGTTTGGACATTCTCTCTCAAAACACCTGCAGAGTCTCAGTTACTTGCCTCAGTTGTGCTTTCAGATTTGTCCTGGCAGAGCTGTCCAGTTAAAAATAAAAAATAGTTGGAACCTGACTGTGGAACTCAAAGAAGAGTCATTTACTAAGCATTCMGCATTGCTCCCAGTTAAAACTGCTATAAAACACAAAGCAGATTTTCTGAGGGGATGCAGGAAGTGGTGAGAAGCAAAGCAAGTGAAGGTAAATCAGCTCTGCTTGCTCAAATATCCACATCTCCATACCTCTGCCAGATAYGCTACAGAGAGGGAATGGGGAAGTGATCCAAGCACTTCAGGAGCTTGGAAGCAGCTTGCAGCTGGGGGAAAGGAGGTCTCTGGCTGTAGCACATCTTCATTAATTGTCAAAAAAGTTTATCCACTTGACACTGCTGCTCCAAGTKCTCTGTTTTCAGTCCCACCTGGCTGTGCTGTAACTCTTGTTTTCTGCTTGTGCTGCAGGAATGGAACAAAGCAGCACTGCCACTTTTCCTGCTTTGCCCTTGAAAGATGAGGACACTCAGGCAGAAAGGAAAGGGCACTAGCACAGGACTTGGAGGATTCTGGTTTAATTCTTGCCTTTGCCACAGACTGTTCGTATAACCCTGGGGAAGTTGGTTAATCTCCATGTCCTTTCAGCACTGCAGTTATAACCCTTCCCCAGTCTTTTCCTTTCCTGTCTAGCCCGTGAGCTGCTTGGGGCAATGCAGTAATGGGACAGTAGGGTTCCATGGGCTGCAGGAAAAGTAGAACAAAAACCCAGGCCACTCTGAGCTGATTCAGGCCTGGGACAGAAGGAGTYAGAGGATGGAAAGCTGGTGCTTGCCAGATTTGGGGGAACTGTGCCTCATGGGTGCCTGCAGGAATRCCTCTGTGGGGAGAGCTTTCTCAGTTGTGCTGGATGTCTCTGTGTTGAGTGTGCTGGAGATGAGGACTCTGTGACGCTGCAGTGCCACGTCAGCCACAAGGGATAACGAGGTGTTCTGCTGATAGGAGGAACTATGTGTGTGCTGTGCAGGCAAATTCCTCTGGGTCCAGATTCCGGAGTTGTTTCTAAGCAATAAAATTCTACYTGCAGTTTTTGTTTCATTTCCCAGGCTTGGGACTTGCTTTACTTACCTGAGGTTCACAACACATCTGTTAAGGTTTGGAGGAGCCTGGAGGCTAAAACGGGATTTGTAACTCTGTAGGACAACACCATTTRAGTTCAGCCTCATGCTGGAAATGACACCAAGAGACTGAGTTCTTACAGTGACAAGTCACTTCCAAGCTGGAGCCTGAAACAGTTTGCACAAATCCCTGTGGCTGCATTTTAAACGGTGTTTAAAACCCTAATGGTGCTAGGCCACCCTTACATGTTGTACCTGTTATGACATTGCAGTGTTGTCAGTAACTCACTGCTGAACACTCCTGAAACAGAAGAGAATTCTGCAGGACAGCTGCTCCCCGACATAAAGCAGAGCACACAGGGTAGGAGAAGACAAACAACAGAAAGAGATGGCCAGTGGCCATGTTTGATGATAAAATTTTTAGGAAATTGTGAGCGTGTAGAGAAGATTTCTTTTTTCCCTGACATGCTAATGATTTTTGTGGCTCCAAAGCATTTGAGAGCAGCATGAGAACCTCTATTCAGTTCTGCAGGAATAAATGGAAACCTTGTATTGCTGTAGGACAGACCCAGCCCTCCTTTGCTGGGGAATTTGAGTACCAAACCAGAAGCGGCCCAAGCACGTGTTGTGAGCCTGCAGCCCCAGCGCTGTTGAAAAGCTCTTGAGTGCATTTTGAGTAACCTCAGAAGGGTTTGTGTGTTTGATTCGGATCTGGCATTACTTCTGTCACAGCCTCGATTGGCAACGTCTCTGCAACAACTGGGGCTCGAGGAGCGTGATTTACAAGGGAAGTTTGCTAAAATTAAATAAAAGTTACATAAGGAATAATTTACCCCCAGTTGTGCACGATAATGCTGCTGTAATGCCATCAAGACACTGTGCTGACTTCAGAAACCGCCTGTGTGAAGTTTGAGTATCTTGCTATTCTCCCCAGGCCTCATGGAGGGGCTTGGAGCTGCAGCTGTGCGCCTTCCTTGCCCGTCCTCCCCTTGCAGGCAGCTGCAGCCRCAGTGCGGGAGGCTCGGGCATGCAGCCCTTCAGCACGGAGCCCTGCACCTCCCAGCACAAGTGGGAGGTGGTGTGGTTTGGTAGGGGGAATTACCTCCATCTCTCCRCGCTTCTGGCTGGCTGGGTGCAAGTCAGCTCCAGCCCKGAGGCTGCAACYKGAGCCTTGGCATGGCACAGAGCTAAGTGCCTCCTTGGGATTTATTAACAAACTTCCCTTTGATGCTCTCTGAAATACARTTCTGTGGCTCCTGGTCTGCATCCAGTGAGCCCAGGGTGTGTGTAGATGTGGTAAGAGTGCACACACCTGACCTGCAGGCGCCATCGGCAGCGTGCCAGAGCAAAGGCCTTGCAGGCCTGAAGGGCAGCTTTGCTGGCTCACTGGATCCTGATCTGGACATCTGGCTGCAAGTCGTGCAAATGGCTGGGAGCGTGAGCTGGGAGCGTGAGCTGGGAGCGGGGCCGCCCCGTGCGGGAGTTGCTGAGCCTGGAACAGTTTACAGCAGGCCCTTGTGCTGTTCCCTTCCTTGGGCCCCTTGGCCTCTTTGCGTGCTCATGACCCCCAGACCCTCTCCAGTGGGACTGCAAGCTATAACATTTCAAGTGAGAGCAGGATGACAGGGGGGATAAAGAGAAGCGAGGGAAAGGCACCTAATACGATTTCAGAGAGCCCTCTGGCAGTGTGTCCGTGGGAGGCTGCCATGTATAATAAGGAAACGATTTGTCTGGGAATGATTCAGCATGTAAAATTCTCCCTCCCTGACCTCTTCCTAAGTCCCCAGCATGGGACTGCGGGAGGTTTCCAGCAGAGGAGAGCCGATAAGGCGCAATGGTTTTCATATGCTTGGAAGAGAGGTCAAAGTGTCCATGCTGAGGCAGCATTCTCACTGCCATGTGGGGCTGTGTGGAGCCACATTTCACCTTTACTCCATGGAAGGTAGATTCTGTCTTGCTCAGGGATGCATTAACYATCAGGGAACTTTCCTTTTCTTCCCAGCCAGCCCTTGGAGTTGTGCTTCCCACAGCCCCTCCCTTTGCCCTGGGGACTATGGTGAGCAAAACCCCACTGGCAGCTGCAGAGCTCCTTCCCTGCTGATTTTCACAGGGCTGCCTCCACACTGTGAGCTGGCCCACTGGTATTTCCCTGAGGTTTCCTTCCCTTTTGTGGGAGACCACAAGGAGGACTGGAGGCTGGAGCAGCTGCCCTGTAGGATCCTGGTACTTAGGGCTGGTTTTCAGGAGGGGAGATTTCTATGAATTTTCTGGAGCTTGCTGTAGATGTGAGGATTGAGACATTTCTGCTTCTCAGGTGTTCTGGGAGTTTCTCCTGTCCAGCATTATAAGCCTGACTTGCACAAATGATTGCAAAACTGCTGTTYCTTGGGATTTGGAGTTTTTAAGTTGTCAGGCTTTCCCATGGAGTGTGGGAGGGAAGAGGAGAGACAGCAACAAAGTAAACTCAGCGGCCCTGAGTTTGCAAATGCTGACTTTTAATGTAGTAGCCACCTGCGTGTGCTTCTCTGTCCCCTAATATGCACCCTGACATATTTGCAGCCTTCTTTCATTGAAATCTTTATTATCTCTTGGGGTGGGATCTTCTTTTGCTKCTTGCTTTCTGCAGTAAGTTATACTAATTCAAAAAAGGTATGGAGTGTGAGCAGATCAAAATGGGCAGCCTGAGGAGGCTGCAGGTCCCTGCCTGCTGCCACTGTCCTGTGGGGAAGGAGCAGCTGTGCTTCTGAGCAGTTCCCTTCCAGAGCAGTGCAGCTGTCTCCAAACCTAGCGTCRCTCCTTTTCTTTTCATTAGCTGAATGTAGTGATGGCCAAGATTCCTGACCCTACAAGTTCTGGGCAGTCTAAATTYTCTGTGTGGCTGAAGGCCATGGAATACATACAGCATGCCTTGGGGAGCTGGAGGGGGAACTGAGCCTAATTCAGAATGGGAGAAGAGACAAGATCTGCAAAGGTGCARTCGTTCTGCTGCGGGACAAGGCTGGACTGGGCATGCAAAGGGGTTTCAGGGTGAGAAATGAATGACAATCAGCTCACTTTCCCTACAGCAGTGACTTATGCTTATACCTGCTGCACTGCCGGCAGTGTRACTGGCCCAGCCTCGGGGCTGTGTTTGAAATAGTTCTGAGTGTGCAGCTCAGAAGCTGCCTTAGGACACCACAGGCTTAGTGATTTCACTGGTTACAAGGCCAAAGTGAATGAAGCCCCCAGCGATAGTCCAYGGTGAGGGTGATGCTCAGCAGTGAAGGAGATGTCAGAAGTTCAAACCAGTACTTAGGGTTTATTATTTCACCTTCTGAATGCATGGCTCTCCAAGTCCTTCAGAGATATCAGCATAGACTGCAAGTGAAATAACTCTTTTCTCTGTTATTAGGTGATATCTATTAGCAAACAGCTCATTTTCTGTTCTGTTCCTGGTGGGGACATTTTGGCCAGAAGCAGTTTCCAATCTGGCAAGCACAGCAAAAGTATTWCATGAAGGGAGAGAAGTCCAGATCCATGGAGGAAATACTCTCTTTTTCTTGCTGGTTTGAAAATAGCCTCTAAGCAGGGAATGTTAGCCAGGAACTGAATTGTTTCAAGTTCCGTCAGTATGTATCAGCTAGTAGCAAGTCCACTCTACACTTCTGTCTCTTTTATTATTTTATTTTGGTGGGGTCTTTAGGAAATTCTGGCTGGATTTGAATTCCTAGTTGAGCTGTGCCTTGGCTGGGCCTGACATTGGTCAAAATTGGCTGATTTGTGGGGTGTGTGCATGCAGAAATGGTTCTTTGTGAATGTCTTCTTCCAGCTCCTAATATCCAGGGATTGGCTCTGAAATGTACAGCATTTTTTGAAAGCTTTTGCCTCTCCCTAACTACAATTTGCCATCACAAAGCTGGATGGACTTATTACCAGTATGAATGAACCAGCTCTGTGTGTTGAACTTTCTTCCCGTGGCTGCCAGTACAAATGTATTGCAGTCTGTCACAGCCAGAAGCAGAGGAAAACCAGGGAGTGTGGAGAAAATTTGGTGATTGTCAGTCAGTCATCATCTTCCTTGCTCTGCTGTTCACTTTTGCTATGTAGAACAAATCACATAACCTTTCTGTGTCTCAGTTCCTTCCCGTATAATGAGGACAAATATTAATTTGTCTCTACTGACAGAGGTTGCATTCATACTCACAAAGTGCCTTGCTAATCACAGGTATCTGTCAGTGCCATATATTGTTATCCAGCCATCTGAATGATCAGTGTTTCCTGACATCTGGCCATGTGGAGCTGGGTCTGTGTGTGCCATGTGGTCAGCTCCCTGCTGAGTGTGTGACAACCAAGAAATTGTGGGTCTGGATGTTGCACCTGGATCTTTGTYGCTACTTTTTAGCCTGGTGCATTGGTATCCCATGGAGCTGCTGTGGCAAGAGCAGTGTGTAGCTCCATGGGGACAAAATAGGGATGCACACATCCCTCTTTCTCTCCCCATYGGCCATCCCAAACCCTTTGTCATCACCTGCTTTGTGAACCCCTGTGAAGTCTCAGGTGTTCACCCGTGGCTTGTGATGGGATGGTCAGCAAACCCATCTGCTCAGGCTCTGTGATCCTGCACCTTGGCCATGGTGCAGGGGGCTTTCTCAGTGGTAATTAACAATGTGCACTTCATTAGCATTTTCACCATGACTTTTCTAAGCAGTCTGTGTCACACCAGTGCTTTCTTCATTACCTTTTCCCACTTCACTGTTGAATGAATTCTTTCAAACCTCTTCCCAGAGGAGCTACTGCTCACTCCCTGGTATGTAAGGATTTCTTATAGCCTGGTTGTTCCTGGTTTTCATACTTGGGATATTGTTTCATATCTCRCCCTAGACATTTAACACTTTGCATGTCTTTTATTGTCCCTGTCTGACATTTTCTCACTGCACTTTGTCATACCAGTCTTCTTTTTTAGTTTTCCCAGCCTCACTCTTTTATACAGGAAAACAGTGTTTTGAGTATTCTTAAGTCGTCCTGTAAAGTTCTGCAGAGCACATRCTCCCAGCAGCAGCATCATAGGTTCTGGCTAAAAATTATTCCCAGAAGTCTTTCATTCTTCTCTTTAAATACAGGTTTTGGTCCTTTCTGTAGAACATGGTTGCAGTTCTGCAGAAGTTCATGGTCACATTTCTGTTGAGAAGCCCAGGACTCTTCCACATGGACAGCTGTGCAACCACAAGGGAAATGCTTTAATTCTCCTAAGAGCTTTACAGAAGGTAATCTTCATAAGAACCCCAGGAACTGGGGTCTTGCACAGATAGGAAAGCTGGCACACAGATGCTTTACCTGGGTCACAGGAGGAAATCAAAAGCAGAACTGGGATTGGAATTGTTGCACTGCTGTCTGCAGACATGTTGTTGGAATGTCTTCAACAGGTTTTCTGCTGCCTCGGTGCGTGCACACCACCTACCCTCTATGGCATGCAGTGGGAACTGCCACCAGGTGTGGACAGCTGACAAACTTTTASCAGTAGGACTGAGGTATAGCTTTGGGAGAAGCATGGATTTATGATGATATATGGTACATGTTATGATATATGACAGGATACATTTTGGGAAATGTCTCTTCGTTGACTAAAAAAAAATCAATTACTTGCGTCCAAGATCCCTGCTTGAAAGTATTTCTGTTTGCAAGCAGCATAAAAGTTAATTTCTCTAATGTAGCAGAATAGTGGCTTTGCACAATGTGGGCTCTCTGTATGGGTCATTTTTTGCACTGACTTGTCAGGATGTGAACAAACTTGTCTCGATGGGTTTTCCTGGGCTTTGCATCTCTGGCAGCACTGTCATGGTACAGAAGCAAACTAGGACCAGCTCTGCCCTTGGCTGCAGGCAATGAGTTACRTTCCCTCCCCTACACAGCTCTTCTCCCTTCTCTGCTGCATGGGGTATGTTCGGGGCACCTCGAGTGCTGCAGTGCTGTGGCTGAACAGGCATTCCTTCTTGTTCCAGATGAGATCTGGGACYTGGGCTAGCCTGCTCAAGGTCACCTTGGATATATTTGATTGTTGCTGCAGTGTGTTGCTCTGACCTATCTGTGCACCAGTGGTCCCAAGCTGCTGGTTTGTACACAAGAAGCTGGGATGCTGCTGCTCACTGAATACTGCCTTTTGAATCTTGCTGCAGAGCGAGCAAACCAGACTATAGGTTATGTGATTACAAGGCATGTGGATTATTGCTTTTTAGTCATAAATAAAGTGGAAAATCTGAGATGTGATGTAGAACACGAGCACACAGCAAGTCCGGATGTTCGGCCTTCACAGCTCARGCCAGTACCTGCAGAACATAAAGGGTTAGTTACTCTTGCAGTAGCATGATTAGGTGCTATGAACACTAATGATCCAAAAAGCTCAGTTTTAGCTTACGTGMGAATTGGATCCAACTTTTTCATGCCTGTTAACTTTGCAGACAGCAGAATTCCTACAAGAGCCAGAGATCCAGGCAGCTACCTGAAAACTTACTGCAAATGCACGTAGTGTCTGACTAGACCTGTGGTCCATGGTGGGGAGTGAGACAAGGTGAGACTGTAAAATGCTGTAATTGTACACAGGAGATGGCTGTGATTGCTTTGAATGGGGAGCCATTGTCAGGAATACAGAGGGAAAAACGCTGCCTATTYGAGCACTCTTATCTCAAACTTCTGGCTAAGTGAAGTCAGAAAATGATTGGGGGGTGCTGTTGTCTGTGCATTTTCACCCCTGGGATTTGAAGAAACTTTGGGTTTTGTGCTGCCTTTGGCATGGCTTTGCTACCCTTTRCCAAGTTTCATTAATCAGCAGCCAGGGGTTATATGAAGGGTATAGTGTCCACCCGATGGAAATTCAAGGACCACAAGGAGAGGTTTCAGTAACGTTTGTTTAAAGGCACTTCAAGGTTTTTTATTATTTTTGGCTCCTGAAACAGAACTGCCATCCTTAAACTATTATCAGTGGCATTAGAGYTTCACGTAGTAACAACATGCTGGGATCCATGAGAGTGTCAGACTGGCTTGCTGTTACATGAAAAATGTCACACCTTGGAGCATCTCAGCTCTCGATTTTTGTCTGGTTTTTAGCACTTTGGAATTTGATGCCGTCATATTATCAAAGGGAAACATTTCTCAAATTTGAGCCTGCTTTAAACAAATGCTTTGCAGTCTCAAATAAGTTCAATTTGTACTTRTAACTCAGAGAAATGGAAATGTTGAAGGCAGCTACACTCACCAAATTTTTGGGATTCACCTAAACTGCTGAATTTTTACTCCYGCTTCCCATCACCCTGTGAGATTTTTTCCTCCTGAGGCATTCCCCTCAATTTGCTCTTATCCCTGAGACTCAGGCTGTCTTCTGTGTGAAACAGCACCACTATCCCCTTGCCTTTGAGTCTCCTAGGCATCACTGTTCCCATTGTGTGATGGTGTTGCACTTCATACATTGCTCTGTGTGGACAGAAAGCCTTAATTATAGCACATTAAATGAAACAATATGTAGAGCGTGGGTTAAACTCTGGGATATTTTTAGTCTGTGTTGGCCTTGTCATGGCCCTTGCTGTATTTCTCTGGGAAACAGTTGCTGAGTAGCATCATTTAGTTTGTCCCACATAACTCCRGGCTCTTGGAAAGCCAGTTTCCTGCCAGTCTTGAGACTTCTGGGATGGCTGTTTTCCCAGTGGGAATGTGCCCATTTTAGCATATAAGACCTCATGCCTTATTAATGTTTTTGATGAGTGTTTGGGGTGGAAAGGCAATCTCAGGATTAAGTGTTGTATTTGGGGGGAGTAAACCCCCAAGGTCATGAGTTCAATTGTGGCTAGGTTATGTGTAGCCAACATCTGTATCCCCAGGCTCCTTTTGCAGAGCAGTTGGATCACTGGATCACTGCTGCTGATGGTTCCTGATGCACAGATATTCCCCTGGAAAGGGACAAAAACCATTACTCTGACTGGCAAATGAAAATGCTGTAGTTGGGTGGAGGACAGGGAGCCAAATCAGTGCCTCGATGGAGAAGCAGTGGCCTTGGTGCTGCAGTGGCTGATTGGGCTGGGCTGCCAGCTCGGCGATGGGCAGCATTCAGCTCCACATGAGAGGCTGCATGGGGAGAAAGCCAGGCCCTGGGTGCGAGTGTGGGACAGAGTCTGTCATGAGGGGATGTCAGGAGAGCTGGAATAGGGATGTTGCAGCTCCAGGGTAGGATTACAGGAGACATTGAAGAGCTGGGGTTGTGGGCTGACTGAGCAGGGAAGCCAGCCTGACCTGGATCCTATGGCAGCRTTAGCACTGCTGCTTCCAAAACAGCGTGAAATGCTGGAGTACAAAATGAAGGCAGATGAACGTGGGGCCCAAGATGTGGCCCCACTGCCGGCCCAGCCCTGTCTGTCAGTGCCCCTGTTTCACAGCAGAATAGGCAGCCTGTGCTGCCTCCAGCTCTGTGCAAACCTCCCCCCACTTTAGCTCAAACCTGAGGCTGCTGGCCGTGCACTGAGCTCTCTGGCTCTAAGCTGTTGCTCTTAAGTGCAGACACATGTTCTGCTCTGCCCATTGCTTCAAGCAATGGAAACCTCTAGCAAATGGTTGGGGCAGACATCTGGGGATGGTGATGTCTTAAACYGCTGTAACATGATTTGCTAGTGCTTGTCTGGTTTTTGAACCTACAGTATTTTCACCTTTACAATCTCCTCTTTCTTACCCTGAGCACTAAAAGCTTTTTTTTTGATGTAATGAGAATTTTGTGTAACAACATGGCTCCAGGAACTGCAGCTTTATGAAGAAGAGAAAGTTATGAGAGATCATATAAAATCATGTTCTATTATATTACATGAAAATTAAATAATACCATACTTCAGAGACAGAGAAGCACTTTTATTAGCTGAGAAAACACACATGAAATTTGAGTTTTACATGCAACAGCACACAAGGTGGGTAGCAGAACTGGGAGCAGAACAGACCTCTTCCATGTCTTAATACAGAGAGGGAAAAAAGAGAGCAGCTGAAGTTCCTGAATGTGGAATTYTTCCTCTGCTGGGCAAAGAAATACATTAAGAATTAGAGCAGTTTTATTTTCTGCAGTCATTTTACTTGCTTAGCAAAAGAAAACCTTTTTATATTCTAGTTTGAAACTATCTGCCCAATTTTAAAGCTGCTAAGAATCCAAGGAGTGACTTTAAGACAGAATTTTTTTAAGAAACACTGCTAGTTCCAAATTGAATGAAGACTTAGATTAATCACAGTCTTCTGTGCAATAGAAGGCATTTGAGAATCCATCTAGTTCATGGGAAAGTGCTCTTGGACGAGCAACAAATAAATACTGTGACCTTTTGACTCTACTAGCCCTGGAGCTGTGGTAAGTTTGCAGTCAGGCACTTGGTTCCAGACAGGAATTTTCATTGCTGCAGTGAAGTAAATCACCATGAGGAGGAGGCCTCTTTGGCCCTGTCTGCATGGAGATATTTTCAGAGCTCTAATTCTCTGTGGGTGCCCCCTCCGTCAGTGACAATGTACATGGGAGCTGAATGGTAGACCTGCTCAGGRAGCCTGAAATACTGGCATCTTAAAGCACCCCAGTTAAGGCCATACCAGAAATGTCAGCTGTATCTCTGCTGTGGTCTGCAGTGGCCATTTTGGCTAAATCCCATCATTATGGGATGGATTTACCCCAGGGCAGATTTAGTGCGGGAACAAAAGGTGCTGTAGTGCCTTGTGATTACATCATTTTGAGATGGCACACGTAGGARACAGGCTCAGTTTGCCAATCCTATCCATATCCCTTTAGCAGTTCAAAGAAGCTGAATTAATGATGGGAAATATAAAAACTTTTGGAAAAATCATTGGTTTTCATTAGAATTAATTCAATGATCCTTAGAAACAAATGTTTTTTAAACCTTATKCCAGGGAAAGGGAATTTGTCTGTAATTAATTTGGCTGATTTTGGTTTGTTTGTTTTGCTTTGCTTCTGTAGCCAGGCAGAGCTGTGTCTTCTTCAGCCTCAGTTCACATTTCAGCCTTTTCTGGAGTTGTGTCCTCTCCAGAGCTTGTGTTCATGAAATTCGTAGGAACTTACTTAACCTGGATGACTCCACTCTCCTCAGCTCTGGATTAAAGCTGGTCCATGAGTTCCCAAGTTAGTAGGAAAAAGAGAAAGTCATACTGCACATTTGRTCTCATTTCCTTAGGAATCAGGAGCAGCACTGATTTTTGTGTAACTATAGAAACCAGTGCTTTAAAGAAATGACYGGCCAGTGCAGGATTTGGGATAAAATTGAGCATTGACAATGATGGTTTCTCCTGATGGGTCATCATGCACAAGRGAATAAAAGGCCTGATTACCACTGAGACTGCTTGGGGAGACAGTCCAACCAGGCTGGATGTTGTTTTGTTCTGCTTGATTGCCACCTTCTCCATGAGAGCTCGGTGCGACACACCTGGGTTGTCACGTGCGGAGAATAAGTGGACTTGGTGCTCTGTGCAGTCATTMTCAGGTTGTCCAAAGAGAATATGGGGGGCACAGTTTTTTCTCAGCATTGTTGCTCCTTTTGGGGGACCTTCTGCACCAACGGGCTCTTTCAGTTACTCACTGATACAGCTACATGTGCAGCCAGCCATCTGTAGCAAATGCTTTGTGGGCTGTGTGGGCTCTGTCCATACCCTTAGTAAAAGACTAGGCATGCCAAACATGCTGAGATCCATTAAAATGAGTCCTTTTCCTCTAATGTTGGCAAAACRAATGCTGTTACAAGGAGTGTCTCATCATTGTTCCTAGGACTCAGCTTTGGAAGAGTAGAAACCTCTGGAAAAATACCCCAGCCTTTGCTGTTGGCTGTAGAAACCTCTTCKGCTTCCTCAGTCTATGTGCTCAATCTGAACCTGTGAAATGCTGAAGAAACAACAGCTATAAACTCACTTSTCTGAAATACTTTCTTTTCCTCTTTTCTTCCCTCCCATCTGCTCTTTTCTGTTCTTTTGRTGATGATAAARMCCCCCCATATTCATTCTGTGGATTWCSTTCCCCTCAGGCAGCCRGTGAAAAGTACAAATRGCATTTGATGTTAATCAGAGTAAGATTCTGCTGGGATCCCCCCGGCCCCTTTTCCATGTTCTAGACATTTGTGTAATGAAGGAGTAGGCAATGGTTGTTATTTAATTTACATTTTTCAAGCAGATGCCTTTGACCTCTGTGGGATGGGAAAAGACTGGTCAGTGTGGCAACCTGTGAATGTCTAAGTCTGGATTGAGGCTGATTTTTCACGTGTTTAGGCAAAGACAGGAATATACCCCCCGCCTTCCTTCTGCAGATCATCCTCACCTGCCATACCCTGCCTTGTCACCTCTTTAAAGCAGTGATTCATGGGCTCACCAAGAACATGGCAGCTGCAGATGATCCCRGTTCCAGGAATGGTGACAACTGCAGCACTGTTCCACCACCAGCTGAGAGACGCTCCCAWAACTGGCCAGAGCAATCACTCAATGAAAGGAGTGATCCTTTGGCTGAGAGCTGTGCCAGGGATTTTCTTGTACCAWGTACAAAAAAAGCCAAACTAGAACAGCTAGGTTGGCCTGACCTGTCCCAGTGCACAGGGAGTAGAATCTGATCTCCCACTGTGTTGTCAACAATATTTCTTCCTACACTGACTCATTTCACCATGAAGAGTGAAGGGAAGCAACAAGCTTGATTCTGCCCCTTGTTTTCCCTGTAGGGTGGCTGCACACAGCCTGATGTCTAATGTTTCTTGTAGTGAAGTGGATACAGCTTTTCTCTGGCAGGACTGAGGGAACTGGAACTGCCTGTGCCACAATTTGTTCCCTGGATTCTGCTCACTGGGAAAGTTGGTGCCAGTCTTTATCAAAGCACATGATGTCTTACAATCAAGATGTAAGTGATTGCACTATTAGGATTTTTTTCCAAGTAAAAAATGGCCCTCCAATGATGTAAAATTTTTCATCCATTCACCACTGTCATGGGTGCATCATAGTTCTTCTGCTCCCCCAGCACATCTTCYTTTTCATAGACAAAGGTCCACCAGTTCATTAACTTACCATGTCTTTTAAAAACTTATTAAATTTCCTTCACTGGGAAAACATTTAATTTCCTTAAGCCTGTGAAAGGGATTGAGTCTGGTTTGTTGAGGCTTTGAGGCCACACAACTTTATTAACAACAGTGGCTTGCTTTGCAGATAAATCCTCCTTTTCAGAGAACATCTTTCCTAAAGAGTTTCACAGCTGATTATGGACACAAATAACTCATCGGAAAAAGTTAGTGATACTCAGTGCTTGGCAAGCCCTGAGTTATTATCCAGTTAATGCTGTGGCACTGTGCATTTCCAGCTGTGTTGCAGTGGCACGCAGACCTCAGCAGCTGTTCCGRAGCTCATCAAATGGCTGTTGCGCATCATCCCTGATTTGTCATAAACCTAAAGGTTTCTCTGGGGATTGAATGTTATCGCYTGCCACAGCCTGGCTACACTACAGCGATGCTCCGGCACTGTCGTTATCATACACACACTGCTTGTTTGAATTCCTTCCCTTCCCCTTTGCTTTCATTATTTTCCCTGTTTGTTGGGATAGTTGGGATCAGATTATTCATAGCCTTATGCTTCTGGCTGACTTGTCTGAAAATGCAGTCTGGTGTATGCTTAGGGCTACCAGGCTTTATGTCTTCCTAACCAGCTGAGTTTATATTTTAAAACATATTTAGATGCCTAATAAAGAGACACAGAACATTTTGTGAGCTCCTCAGGTAAATTGACCTTACAAAGAAGAATGAAGTTTTTGGTGTAGGTTATGGTATGGACAAAAGCTATGTTTTATGTAGGATTTTAATATTTACACTTACTCTGAATATGATCAAACACAGAAAATGTCMAAACTGGAAAGGAAATTCTGAGGTGAGGGAGGGAGCTTTGTCTGGGGTTCACAGATATGCTTTGTTATAAAAAATGCTTATCTTTTGATGCATAATACAGAAATACATGTGGAAACAAAACCTTATTTTAGAATGTTTTATGCTTCTCAAAATTTTTCCATGTCAGATTTTCCCACTTCCCCACTTTACTTCCCTTTGGTGTCTTTCAGACACTTTCTCACAATTTTAGCAGATCTCATATGATACCACAAATTGCTTTTGCTCAAGGAAAAATGTTTCCAGAGATTTTCTGACCACTTCAGCCTTACTTCTKCTGAAAACCCTATTTCAGTACCCATGTGCTTCCTAGACACTTGAAAAATCCATCCCATTGTGTGTTGCAAAAAGGTGTTTTTCAGGTATAACAGATCACAGTTAACTTTCTGATCTTGGTGGCCATTTTGCTTAAACTCTCTGTGTTTCACAACTTTTGTGATATTATGTGAGCAACAATAAAGTTGTTTTTCTTTTTGGCTTCTATGATTATCTGTGCAGGGTCTGAATTATTACAGTGCCAAATTTCAGAGCCCAGCTTTTAATTCAACCAACACTCTCTCAGTCTTTAGTTTGGAAACACCTTGTTCAAATCTCTGCTGAGTGGCCCTTATGTTTGTATGGAAACCTTATCAAAAGAGATGGAAGTCACTCCTGGCTAAATCCCTTCCTCTCTGAGAAACACCTTAACAGGAGTATTTTTCTTCCCTTAAGTTGCACTGTAATTGCAAGAGATTTGCAATGGTCACKTCCAGGGACACCCAAGTACTAATGACAGGTAAAAACTATTTGTGTGTTTTCACTGAGAATTGTTAAYTTTGTGACTGTACTTCTTGTAAAACTTGCCACCTCGCCATGATTGGGCTGTRAGTGTCCCTGTGACTGCTCTATAAATAGCCTGGATGGACAGAGACCAAGTGCTTAAGAGCACTTACACAGTAAGGACTTTTCTGTTGGGCCTGCTGGCTTTGTGCAGGTTGTCATTGTCACTGTCAAAAACAGGCTGCAAAAAATATTTTCAGCTGCTTGAGATCAAATGGACAGAGGTGGAGACTTTGTGTTGGCTCAGAACATTGAGATGCTTTCGGGCCAGAAATSTTATTTCTGCTGCCAAGCCCCTGAAGATTTCTTTGGCCCCAAGGCTCATGTGTTACAGCTTATACATTAGTCCAAAAAAGATACACATGATCTGCCTAGTCTTGCTATCAGTCCATCTCCTAAAAAATGTTGCTGCAGCTAATGGTGGCTCATACTTGATTTSTATCCAGGGTATTTTAAGGCCTGCATCCAACAGGATAGGTGTCTGTCTCAGTGCTGTTCTCTGCCTRTTATTATGTATGTTTGTATTAATGACGAGATATCCTGCAGCGTTAGTTGATTTAAATATTGAAAGCAAATGTTTTCCTATTTCTCTGCCTTGGGGCTACGAGYGATTATTTCAGCCTCTTTAGTGTAYAGGAATCTGCATCTGTTGAGGTCTCTATTCTGCCATGAGCCCAACATATGAACCCAGTTTGCAAATTCATCTGAGAAATACTAAAATTGGCACCTCTTTCTGCAGATACCTATATGAGCACTACCCAATGGTCTATATACCTCTTTGCTTTAGAAATGCTGGTTTTTTTAGACTTGGTCACTTGGGTCAGCATCCTTSTCTCTCTTTATTGTTTACATCTTGATGTTTCAGTATCACCAGGATACATTATTATGACCCTGGGATGCAAACAGTCCACTGCTGAGGGCTTTTTTTAGTAGCTTGGCAGCATTATCTAAAGCAAAGAAGACTGTTGAAATTGGGACATACTGCAATTCACAGGAACAATGAAAACTATTTGTGGTACAGAGTATTTTTGACATTTGAAATCTTTGTTGTATCAATCTTAATAAGGAAAGAGTGGCTGGAACAAAAAAAAATGCTGTTTAATGGTTGTGATAAAATACAGTATTTGCAAAAAGTACATTTAGAAATGGTCTAAGAGTTTCAGCCTTAACAATGTTGATAGTGTTGTTTATAAATATGTGGTTAGGGAGATAAAAAATTATAGATCATTGACCTGCTAAGCCATAATATCATTTTCTGAGCTATTTAGGTGTGTCAGCTGAATGAATGTTTAGAATCCGTGCAGCACAAGTAGTAAAAATTTGCATGAATACCATATTGATTTCAGGTGCAGGGGAAGCATTTCAATGCAGAGTAGATGAGCTGCTGGATTTATCTKTATTCTAAACTGCGAGAATGCAGAATTTGCCCAAGGGACCCCTTCTAGTCCTAATGTGAGCTGGTGCAAAGCAGTGGGAGGCACAGCCTATGAGATGTATCGAATGACTGCAAGCTGTGGCTCWTGGGTTTGGTTCCTGGCCTCTCCAGTATATCCCAACAAGGCATTCTGTGATGGACTCCATCAAATGGCCTCATTTCTAGCCCATGACACAAGGGAAGGCTGATCCCACAACTACACTCAGAGAGATAGAAGTAGATGTTACTCTTCAGTCTGCTTGTGACATGAGTCTAGTGCTGAGCACTTTTTGRCAGCTGCATGCTGGTTTAGGCATTTGGGGGCTGCAGAGTTGGTTTATCACCAGCAGCAGAAGCCACAGCTCTTGCAGAGCAGTCGGTCAAGGGAGAACCTACATCCCTAGTGAGTGGGCAGTGAAAAGAGCTGGAGGAAAACAAGAAAGCATGGGGCACATTGCTATTAGTTCCAGAGAAATAACAGGAATTTCACAAAACTGATACTTGTGTTTTGATGTGCTATTTATGATGAAGCACCTCAAYTTGTCAAGATAATTTTGAACATTTTGTTTCTTCAAGCCAATGTCAAGATCTTTTTGTGTCCTCAGTCTGGAGCTCATTAAGTGTATGGCACGTGGAAAACTCTGTTTGCCTCTTAATAATGTAATAGTGGGGAAAACAGGCTCTTAACACTGTTTTCTGTTGGACACCTTCTGCATTCTAAATTCAACCTATTTCATATATGTGCACTCAAACATTTGGACATATGTCTTGCTATGTCTGTGTATGGATCTGAAAGTTGCTCTGTGTAGAAGTTGCACCTGGTCATCGAGAACAAAATACGTGAGCTAAGTAGTCTATCCACTGAGAAGGCTGAGATGGAAACACCCTCTGAGGGCCAGTGTTACAGATGGGTATTTCTCCAGAGGGAGATATTGAAGGATGMAGTGCATTTAGGAGTTTGTTGTTGTCTTGCTTCAAAGTGAGAAGAGAATCAATAATTTGTTAGGCTGTGAGCTGAYGCCTTGTCTGAGTGCCAGCTCCRGTRTCCTCCAAGAAAAGCTGCCAAAGTKTCTGAGGGAGCAAAGCGGGATGTAAATTCCACAAGTCATTTTCCTGAAACTCTTGTGTGGGAAACCTTTAGAAGCCTCTCAGTAAGGACAAAATCCTTCCAGGCTTAATGCTTGTTTGAGCAAAATTCCTTCTGAGGTCAGTAGACCTAATCCCGAAGTCTTATTACTTGTTTACCTTGATGGGATTTGAGTGTGTGTGGGGGGAACAGAGGGTCTTGGGACAGGGTGTGCTGGAAATGCTTTCCTGGGAGGCTGGAAGAAGCCTGCCAGGCTCTGCAGAAATGTGTGCCTGTGTGAAAGGAAGGTTTGCTTCAGTAAAAGTCACCTTTGTTTCCCACTTTCTCAGCAGTGGTAGAAAGAGGAGATTTCTCTTTTCTGTGAAGGCTCTTTAGTGCCTGCAGGTGGCCCAGCCCCATCATGTMGGGATGATGCACCTTGAGCTTCCCYGTGTGTGCTTCAAAAGTGGTTTGCATCTCAGACCTTCTTTTGCATCCCAGATGAAAAAAGCCCCCCAGGCCGGGAACCCTCTCATATCTTTTTTATTGTAACACAGTCCATCAAAGTGGTAAGTGGTGTCAAATACACATGCAGATGAGAGCTGTGATGTTGGTTTCTCTTGTTCTTAAGCTGGGAAACAAGCTCGGGGTTTGCCCTGTGACTGACAAGGAAAGAACCTTGCAGGGAGCTTTGAAGGAGATCCTGGTTTTGCTTGCCCCATGTCCTGTCATAGTGAAACCCCATAAAAGGCTCCTTGTCCCTGCATTGCAAATCATGGCATGCCAATAGTGCCCTCAGCAGAGATTTCTCCTGCCTGTCTCTTTCCCCACCCTCTTTCTCCTTGCAAATTGAAATCTATCTCCTTTATAACGGACTCAGCCTTTATTAGCCAAAGATCGTGCCTCTTTATTAACCTTTCAGCAAGGCTACATCAGCTGAGTGAAACACCATTCAGCAGGGCATATGGTATCATAAAAGTCACTGCTGGTGTCACACAGCTGYGTACAATTTTGTTTGGTTTAAGGCTTTTTGCTTTTTAGTAAAGAGATGGAAAACGTTCTTTTCTTTTCTTCTTTCTGGTGAGTGACTTATAAACAACCTGTGTGAAATTGGCTCTGGAAAATATAATCAGAAAAGTATATAGGCTGTTGCATTGTTTTTATGAACCCCAGGTCATGGTACAGGGGAGATTCTGTGGTGAAGTTTCATTAAAAGTAAAGAAGGAACACTAAAAGCTCTGCTGCCGATCCAGGGAAAGTAAAGCTTTGTCAAGCCAAGTAACGCTGGGCCATCTTGTACTTTATTCCCTGCTGCTTATCTAAAGGACATTTCTTGCATTCAGTAGATTTCTACTTCTGGCAGTTTCTAATTSCATGAGTTCAAGAGCCTTTAACTAATTAAGAGCAGAGAGATTTTCACCATGCTGCCATAGCCCCACTGGAAGAATAATTTTCAAGTGTTTTGCTCTTTTGGGGCATATGAGGCCAAAATTACAAATAAGTGTCTGTGTAAGTATACATACACATATACATATACATCTGTACTTATATATATAGACATATACACACATACATACCAACTATCTATATATATATTTATAAATATACACATATATGTGCTCAGATATATCTGTATCCATATCTATATTCGTTAAAAAAAAAAGAAAAAAGCCTTAGAAGCAAATGGAGAGCAGAATGTGGGTACTGTGTGCAGTCTTCCAGATGGGTCTCTGGTTGGGTCATAAGTTATTCGCAAATTAATTATGGAAGAAWTTTAAGAGATTTGATCCTACAGGTGAAGAAGGATGTGTGATTGTGCGACTGCATGTGCACACATGCAGAAAGCAACTGTGAGGGATGTCTGTGCTTAAACTGATCAAACAAGTTTTATTCCTKCTGTCTGTTGATGCTGTTTTGAAATATGGCAGGCAGAGCCTATTAAGGTAGCTCAGAAGTGTCTTTCTAAAATGGCTTTTGGTTCCCACACTCATTTACATCTCTGATTCCTTTCAAAATCTGGTCCTTGCAGCTTTTGCTGTTCTTGTTTACACAGATGCAYTGAAAAACTGATTGTTACCCAACAGTTTTCTGTAACCAAGGAAGGGGTTTGGTCCAAGTCCAGAGAAAGATAYACAGGAAAGGATCACAAGTGAGGAAATGACTGTGTCAAGTTGCACATGAACAGTGAGAAGGTAGAATGCGTATGACAGACAGCTGAGTTAAAAGAATATGTAAATGAAAGGAGAGGCAATTGAGTTGAAACTTGCAATTGCATTATCCTTACTGGTGTTGGATAGTGCCTGACTCCACAATAAATCCTGTACACCACTGCTCAAGATTTAGGAAAACATAAGAGTTCTTAACTTCCTTCCTRTTTAACAGCATTATCCAGTGTCTTTCACATCACTGTGAACCTGACTGCCAAATCTGACAAGGCTTGGGCAGCACTGAGACCCAATGAGTTTTTAATTTCATATATTGATGTTTGTGGTGCCACAAGGGAAGTGTCTGGTGTGAACCAGCACATCTATCCTGAGATGAGTGACGCAAAAGGAAAGCAGTCAGACAAAAACGTATTTGTTGATGGAAGTTATCAAAACACCGTTCATTTTAGTGAAGGTTGAAAAACARCTTTGTCCAGGTAGGAGATTTTACAAATGTGTCATGCTGTCGCTAAGATCACACCTGTAGCATCATGCACCAAGATCATGCTCTTAGCTTCAGAAACCAGACTCCAAAGGAAGACTGTACCATTAAAGGAGATACAGGAGCAGGAATGAATTTAGCCAGTTTCATCTAGAGAAATACTTAATGGCAGGATGATCATCTTAAGGGTCATTTAATGCTGGAAAAAGGAAATGGCACATAACACAAGTAGTAACACAAAGAACAATGAATTCAAYTTAATAAAGGGCAAATTCAAATTGGAAATGAGGCTAAACTTTTAGATGGTTAGGGGCAGGCAGAAAGMGAAATCGTTTGCTTAATGAAGTAGTTATGACAAACTAGGTAGAAATACTCTGTTTTCTGAAATCAACGAGTGTGCAGTTCAGTCTTTCCTGCCTGATACAGTGGGCTCAGCAGCAGAGTCCAGTGGTGTTTAGTCAGCCTTGTCCATCATGACCATTAGCTGCATTAATAATCGCTGTTTGAATAAAGGCACTGCAGTACCATTGGTACGTGTGGAGAATCCTTCTTGTTTCTCTAGGCACTGAAGAAAGAAATTGGATATTTTGTGCCTTCACAATATGAAACAAAAAGTTAGCTGTGCTGTGATTGTGGAAGGTGAGATTTATGTGAGACCACATGGAGATTAACAGCCTCATGACTTTTGTGCCTGATGAGAACTGTATTATAGAAGGGCTGGGTGGCCCTCTTCCTTGGGTTATGGGGAGTGTGACTCTTCACTGTATTGTGGAGACAGCGGGGTACCCCAGAGGTACCTGCTGAAAATCCTACTCTTGTATTCTGCTCCTACTGTTTCCTTGAAGCAGAGCTGACCCCATGGCTGTTGTAACACAAAGGATGATCTTAATTTCTCACCTGGAGGGCTTGCTGCTCCAAATGGGCTCTTGGGCTCCTGCCTGCTTACAGAACTTTCTAGTAGCATGTCTGAAAACAGCCTTGTATCTGTGTTGCCAGGAAGGCTTTATGAAAAAGAGACCGCAATCAAATACAGGCATAACCTTACATCTGAGTAAAAGTGAACCAAATGTATTTCCAGTGCAAATTTACTGGAAGTGCAAGAACTGATGCTGATATTTAAATCAGTGATTCTGATATAAGGAAGACAAATAATTAATGAAACTGTTTATCTCTTTGTAGCACAGATATACAATTGATAATTTTTGCTTTATTTTTAAATATTGATAGGTGTAAAGTACCTAATTGATGAGGTTGCMTAGGGATCCCAGCTAACAGTAAGTGATTGCCAGCTGATGAGTTTTGCAATGTCTGAAAATGAAATGGTAACATTCAGTGCATGGAAGTGGCTCATATTGTTCAAAACAGCTGATGATTACTGTGTTTAAGTAACAGAATTCTCATAAGGATTTGAGCTGCTCAGAATTTAATGCAATTTTTCCAGGACCTTGATAATCATCAGGAAATGAATGTAAAACTGTGATCTCATGTCATTTGGAAAATTAATGGAATAATCTGATGGGCAGRGCTTGCTAGGTATCTAACTGTATGCTGGCAAATGAAAGTCTTTAGGCATTGGTCTCTGTCAACAGCATTGGAAGTGGAGAAGACTGTAGATTTTATTCTGTAATTATCTGGAATGAAAATGGGAGGTGTCCTAAAGAGAAATAGTGTTGCTTTTAGCAAGGAAAATAGGTCAGCCTAAATACTAGCACTGGTTGTTACATGCTACTATGGATGTGTGTGTTGGAGAGCTCGCTGTAAGATTAATTTATTCCTGTAAAAATATTGCTTTATAGAAATCTTCTTTGAGCTTTSAGATTTTCATTGGAGAAGTGGAAAATTAGCAGTTTCCAGCAACCAGAAAATTTCAGAGTGAAACCTGGTTACTGGTCAAGTTTCTTTCCCCAGTGCAAACACATAAACACTTGCAGGAAATCATCTTTACTGGTGTGGACATTATTTCTACCACAGTACAAATAAGTCCATTTTTGCAGTCTTACCCATCTCTTGGTTCTGCAGCTTCCCTTACTGGATATATAAGCCACTTGAGTTCCAAACTCCTTACTCCAGTTGTGCCATTCTAAGTTTTTGCTTCTAGGTTTCTGTTTCAGTCCTAAATTTGTATGATGCTTGGAGGGCTTGCCATCACAGTTGCTTTCAGATCTTCTCTGCTCTTTGGTGAAAATTAGTAACAACGCATTGGTGATGGTTCAGTGAAAGCAATGGCAGCAGTTACACTGGCAGTAAATGTCAGATAAAGAAGCTGTAAAGGCTGAGKAAAGTAAATGCAAATTATCAAGAATCAGAGCAAGAGATTTTGCTGCAGTAACCCAGTCTTTTTGGCTGGGGCTAGTCACAGATTTAATCCACCCCTCATATGAGTTGTTGAAGCAGTTGAATAATAACGTATGAAAGTTATACTGGTAGTGTTCCAGGACCATAGGAAAGGTTAACACTCCCAGGGTGTTTTGTCAGAATATGTTTTGAACCTATATACCACATGACCAAATTTCAGCTAATATGTACCACGTACTGGAYTGTGTAACAGTTACGGTGTAACTGATTTAAGCTTTAGTCTTTTCTGCTGTGACATTGAGATGCTCCTTCGGGTGCAAATGCCAGGTGGTCTTCCCCTAGAAGGTCTCATCTTTATCCCTCTGTGAAATGGGCAGTGCTTTTAGGAATGAGGGATGTCTTTCCTGTGTTGTCAAACTAAGGACTTATTTAAATATCTTCCCTCCTTTAAGTAGGTGTCAGTCACATTTTTTTGGTTAGATACCRTAGACTAAATCCTGTGTCTGCTCTGGGTCTGTAGTTGAACAGAGTAGTCCGTCACCAGAGGAAAACAAATCTTTCTTTATAACCGTTTATAACTCTTCATTTTATCTCGCGTTGTCAGTGTCTGGCAGATTCTTCAGCCTTTGCGCCATTCCTCTTCAGCTCACTAACAGAGCYGTCATTAGCTCTGCATATAGTGGCAGGGGATTTTGTTACTTTTCTGAAGTTTCTTTCATTCTTTCTCGTGTTTTCTTTGGAATTTATTTTCTTTATAGGTGAAAAAGGATGGATTCTGCTCTGTTCTTAGCATTTGTAATTACTACAGGACTGCACTGACCTGAAGCGGTGCTGCAAATGTGYTTAACATTTCAGTTTGGAAAAGCATTTATAATGCTGGCATGTACATCTCATTTTGATAGGTTTACTTACACTGTTTAGAACAATCTGAAGAGATTTATAATTGCTTGTTTTGTAATACAGCCACAGAGAATTAAGTAAWGGCTTTATAAGTAATCTCTGTTTTCCTGTAGCCAAAGAAGCACTGTCATGTTTTCATATATCAACTTATTTAGGGTCAAAGTTTGACTTCTCTCTGAATTTGATAGGCATATATAAGTGCTGCATCTGAGTAGTTCACAGAGGGATTTGGCACTTTGATTTTTAAATGCAGTGCCAAAAGWGTGGAGACAACACTGTAGCTTGATTAGAATGGAGCCCATGCAATGACAGGAGGTATATTTTCAGCAAAAATTACTGTGAGAGGAGAGGATGACTTAGGAAACCAATTGCAATTAAAATTGTTGTAACTGAGTTGATACTGGAGACAGAAAACTGCTAGCTTTTGATATTTGCTAGCTAGGYGGAAGCTCAGAAAATACGTGTTTTCTGAGAACAGAGATATGGAGAAAAGATGGCTTATGTTTAAGGCTCTACGTGGGGACTCAGAAAATTGACTTCAGTTCCTTTCCTGGCTGGCTAACAGGATGCCTCTGTAGTCTTGGGGACAATTACAAAGTTTTCACCATATGTTTATGCTGTATCTAGTGATCTGCAGCTCTCATTTTAGTTGGGCTTCATGAAATTCTAGCCTACCAAGTAATATTTACTCACTTGTGTATACCAGAAAGTAAAAACAAATGGTCTTTGGAAAAATTAAACCGAGGCACGTGTACACTGACTAGGAATTCTGTATCCTGATCAGTGATGGATGAAAAGTAGACCCTTCAGAAATGATGACATATCAGACCCAATGCTCAACCCAAGCATGGGATCATTTAAATTGTTTCTAAAACTGCTGTGAGGAGGGAAAAGGAAGAAGGGGAGGTGGTACTTACCATGAAGTTTATTTGCTGTTTTCCCAAGATCTTTGTCACATAACTCAGGAAAGAGGGAGGATGTGAAATAGAGAGATTCTTCCTCAAAGAGGACTTTATAACATCATTATAGTATCAGGACTTTATAACATCATTACAGTATCAGCCAAATGCGGACGCACTTCTTTTTTAATGAGGGAAAAACATGCCTTTTTTTTTTTTTTTTAAATAGATAAATCATCCACAAACAAGCATATGAGAAAAATAGAAGGAAGGAGTCCAAAGAGGCATGCCAGAGAAGGAAGTTTGCAGAGTCCAAGGGATTCAGAGAAGACTGCAGTGGGACTGTCTCTGAGAGGGAGCGTTTACATCACCAATTCTTGACGAGTTTACCTTCTGGGACTCTGACCTTGGACTGCTGCTGGGACGTTTGTCTTGGACTTGTCCTCTGGGCTGGTGAGTTAGTGATGGAATGACACACGTCTCTGTTGTGCTGAAACATGATATTTTCAGATTGCTCAGTGTGAGGGGTTTTGGTCTCTGATCATTCTGTCTCCCGCTCCAGTGATGAGAGGATATGTCAAGTAGTTAGAGCACAAATCTGGGAGCTGGAARACTTGGCCACTGTTCCTGAGGCTGCCACAGCCTATTTGTGATTTTGGAAAAGGCAAGGAATGACAGACATTAGATGTAGCATTTTCCAGGGGCTCAATGACTTAACTCTGCTGTCATTAGACTCAGTGGGACTTTCTCCCTTGACATTGCTGGGAACCTTATATTTCAGACTGTGTATAAAGTAGTTAGGTTTCTCTAACCATCTGGTTATTAAAGAAGTGTGTGCCTGTTGCAGTGTAGRGAGTTGATTGAAATCACAGTTATCTAAAGGAATGGGTCACTACTGCAAGCCCTGGTTATACCCATTCAAATCCAAAATAGCGTTGGTGTGTTTTGCCAGAGTTCATTGTTACACAAGTACTTACTATTTCTCAGTTACTCAGGACAGGTAGATGTGATTAATATAAGCAGGGGAATGCTGGGTGGGAATTGATTCATTTGGTCCTAGAATATATCCCACAAAAATTCAACAGCATTTTCCACAGGAGCACTATAAGAAGGTACAATTTATAGTTTGTGCTCATTTTGTGCTGTCTGAAACTCACAAAAGTTTCCACTTGGGGAGGTTGTAGTTTCAGTTTGCATGATAGAAAGGCATTTTTTAATTCCTTATTGAAAATTAWTTTTTTATTTTGATAGAAATATAAAATGTTTCTGATTTGGTAGAATGATGAACCCAACCCAGAGTTTTCCAGAACAACCAGTCTGGTCCCATCATGTTGATTCATTTCCCTTTGCCCTGTCTGGCAAACACATATGGGTCCAGAAAACATTTTTCCAGGGGAAGTGTCAGTATCAGTCCAGCAGACAGCTCCCAGGCTGGGAGTCCTCTGAAAGAGAGGAGATATGAAGGAGGCTGCAGGAATCAATCAATCAGTCAATCAATCAAGTGGTGCCATTAGCAGAGAAYAGTCTGCAGAGACGTGTTCAGAAAGCCCCAGAAATCCCAGATGCACTGTTCCTTTGCYGGTTGCTATACTGAGCACAGATTTGGTCATCTCACAAGGGAGGATGGGAKCATATGGCCTAATTCTGCTGCTGGACAAAAATACACATCCAGAGGGACCGAGAGCCACAGTGCTTAGAGAAAAAAGGAATAGTCATGTGCTCCTTATGCTCCAGAGGCTTGCTCCAGCAAGTGTCTCCTGTATCCTGGGCAGTCTAGAGGCGGAGGAATCTTATTTTATTGAGAACTGTTTGACTGCATAGCAGGGATCCTAAAAGCCCTGTGAGTTKGATCTTAAAATTTGCTTGGACTTCCAGTACTTTGGTTCATGGCATGGCTGCTGCAAGCTTGGGGTCGCTGGCCTGTAAAAGCACTGGCCCTGTTGGCTGTTTCTCCTCTGTCCTGCAGTGTGAGCTGGCGGGGAGCCGAGCAGCCGACAGGACCGGCAACACAGGCTCGGCCTCTTCACATTTCTTCTTTGAAAGACCTGGCAAAACCRAAAGACTGGGTGTGTCAATGTTGACAGATCAAGCTTTAATGTCAGAAAAGAGTCATGTTGAAAATTTCCTGGGCAGAGATACTGACTGCATCCTGGGTCTGGCTWAGAAACAATGTGAAAGGTGAACTTGGCTCAGTGGGTTTTACTTCTTTGATCTTCCTTGCCCAGAGTGGTGCATTCTTCACTAGAATGGTCCGGCTGTACTCTTTGGAGGAAGAATAGGAATTTTCTTTAACTAAAGATGCTTGCAGTAATTTCCTGACTCCCCTTGAATTATTTTCATCCTCATATTCATGGGTTTAGTGTTAATGAAAATCATTAACTGTATGTTAAAAAGATCATCWGTCCCTTAAACATCTCCCGGAATAGCCAAAGAGGAAAAAAAATTAAAGAACAAAAGCTCCCTCTGAATTTTTTACTCATCCAATCACCCAAATTAGTCATTGTTAAAGAAAAGTGTGCAGCTTGGTGTGACCAGGCAGGGCACTCTGGCTCCATGATTTACCCTGCCTTGCCTATATATCCAGTGTGCTCGGGTGTGGAATTATGCTCTGTCCTCAGGTGCCTGCCACACTTAAYGCTGTGTAATCACTCTGAATTCAGGATGAATGTCAACTACAACAGAAAACTATTTCCAAGCATCTGTAGGTCTAGTTTAGGCCTTTTAGGATCAAACTTTCATCTCCAGTATAAATCCACTGAAGGAAAGAGTTTATATTTCACGCCTCTTGAAAGCAGAACCTAGTGCTAAGTGTTGTCTTCAAGCACTACCACTGCACCTGTGGCCTTCTATGTATTCGTACATGCTTTTGGTGACACCCTTAAGCTAACAAGGCTTAAGTCATGGCTGTGTGGAAAAGGCAGGAATGAAGGAAGTGCCAAACTCTAGGGTGTTCTTGCAAGCAATGAGGACTAGTGTTTGGGAGGCACCAGTTCATAAGTTGGGGTTCCCCCCTTGCCCAACTGTGCCACTGGCTTGCTGTAAAATCCTTTGCAAATCACTCACCTTCTCTAGAGGTTCAGTTTAGCTTTTGTACAGCAGGAACAATGATTCCTTTCAGCTCTGCCTCCACAGTGGTGATTGCACGGGGATAACGAGCAGTAATGCAGCCTTTAGGGAGCTGAAGCTGAAGCCACTCTAGCGAGTGTTTTGTGCTGGGAGAAGAATGGATCCTTAAAATATTTAATCAACAATCGCTGGGTATATATACCCCTCTTCTGGATTAAATACTCTTACTGATTTAGAGCTCTATTATGTCTTTCCGTCTTTTGTTTATCTCATGTTCTCATCAATTGGGGCTTCACTTTAGACCATGATAAAGCACTTTAACCATGCTTTTACTGGCTATAGTTGTTAGGAAATCTTCTGCGTGCTTTTTACCTTTTTAAAATATTGATTCTATTCTCACTTTCTGAACTATCTTGACTTTTTTTTTAAGGGAGGCAATAATGAATTTCCATATGGTTTATACCTTGTAAAAAGATTATCTCCATTTGCTCTTTTTAGAAACTTTTCTGAAGGGAAGGCACTGTCCCAATGCACAGAAGCAATTTTTCTTTTCAATGGATCCTGTGACTCAAATCTAAACCTTTGCTCTCAGAGGAACACTTTTTAAATGTTTACTTACTGCTTGATTCCTGATAGGCAGTCTGGAAAAAAAAACAGATGAGGTGTTACTCCTGAAAGTTACACTGCTTTATATTGTTTGAAAGGCAGAGATTGAACTGATTTGTCTAGCAGCTTGCCTTTTCTCAGCTGGGGGAAAAAGTTCCTTTTTAGCTCAGGCTTTTATCAACAGTCCAGTAAAAGTGTTTTTTATATATACATTAAAAAAATCATACAACATATATATAAAGCCTTTTATCTTGATGGCTCCAAAGTAGTTGACAAATTTGTCAAGTAATTTGTCAGCTACTTTCCTGAAAAGTTATCTCTTACTCYGGAAAGGTGTCATGGAGGTATTTGTATGTTAGGTGAAATTATTCTTGCTACTAATAGCTTTGAAATAACAATCAGACATGCAATGCATGCATTTAAAAAATTTAATCTTAAGAATTCTAGAAATATTTTTCCTAGTCCTTTTTCCTAGCTGGAGCAGATTGTTGTGTATGGGCAAAACCTGAGTAAACTAAGTGGATGTCTGCTCCTCTCTGGTACCCATCCCAGGCTTGGAGAGACGCCTTTGTGCAATGGGTGAGCTGCCTTCTAGGGGCCCCGCGAAGTTCCTCACAGCAATATCCTGTTTACCTCATTGGTGGCACCATGACTTCCATGGCCACTATTTCTATATAAGCCCTATATATGAGCAGTGTTTGCCTCTTCTGGAAGGGCTCTGGATACACATCCCACATACATACACACTCTGCATCTGTGAGGCTTCATCAGAGGATCCTCTTGGCTCCTGAACCTCTCCCCTGGGCACATTGTTGGCTACCTTGAGAGCAAACAGTTGTAGGTGACTGAGGGTTTTGTGATGGGATCCATAGCAGGAGTGTGTTAATGGAGTCAAGTGCTATTTATTGGCTCCAGTGGATTTCACTGCGCCCTTGGCGCGTTCACGCTTCCTGCATGAAACTTGGCTGGAGGAGTCAGAACTGCAAGACATCATCCCAAATTCCAGCTGGGATGCGTAACTTGGCTACATGACACTCTCCCCTCTTTGCCCCCCCTTACTATTTCCCATGTTAAATAGTTTCTCAGGACTCAAAGGAGAAGGAGGAAATAATCTCCCGGCCAATGATTCTCATAAGTAGAAAAATTGCATAAATAAATTAGCAATGATTAATAGTAAGAAATTGTCACTTCTCTCACTTGCCTAGAAGTTGTAGCTTGCTGAAATGACAGTTTTGGTGTTGGGGTGTTGGGATGCAGAGAGTGAGTGATGGGGGTAGGGATTTATTTTATATATACATTTTCAAATTGAAAAAAAAGGGTGATTTATTTGCTTTTGCTGTAGCCTGCTCAAAATTTTCAGTTTTACATTAATAGCTATGGGAACAGCAGTTCTTACTGCCATATACTTTAGCTATTAACATTGTGTATGGTTTGACAGTACATCTCTTAATTTATTTTTTATTCCYTTGCAATCATAAAATATGTATCAGCCTTCCTTTCTAATCTCCTTTGGCATGTCCAGCTAGTTATTTTGTTTCTTTCCTCCTTTTGAATTTGATTTTTCTAACAACATATACTTCACCAGGAAAAACAAACCAACTATCTGTTAAACTTCCTTTTAAAAAAATTTAAATTTGATTGAATTCATATTTAATGGAATGATTTCTTCAGGAGCTCCTAACAGCTTTCCACCCCAAATGTTTGCTTCACTGATATTTTAATTGCTGTAATAATCAGCATTCTGAGTACAAGGTCTTTCCTCTAGCTCAGTAAATCCATACTGGCTGAGTAAAGCATGTCTGTGATTTATGTGCAGATAAACAGCTTTGGATCCCATCCAATCACTTCATCAGTTTTAATTCGGCTGCCTAATCAGTAGCAAACAGGAGGGTTGTTTTTTGCTGGTTCGGGGTTTTTTGGGCTTGGGTTGTTGGTTTGGGTTTTTTTTTGTTTTGTTTTGTTTTTTGCATTATTTTGTTTTTAACAGGGTTGGGGTGTTAATAGAGGATTTGGCATGTTCCCCAGAATGGCACAAATAGCTCCCCATTTCTCATCATCTTTGTGTCAAAATCATCTGTAACTTTCTGAGAGAGTTTSTGAGAAGGGGATGAGATGCCAAGCTGTGCCTTTGGGCTTTCGTTGGTATCTAAGGAACCAGGCAGATATGCAGTCTGAGCACTGAGTCTGCTCTTATCTCATGGTTTATAAAGGACATCCCTCAGATGCCTGAGAAAAGTGGAAGGGCTCCTACAGAAGCAGATTTTGTTTACTGTGTGTGTTTAGAGGTTAWTGCCTTCAAAATAATATCCACAGCAATGATGGTACTGCAGTTGCTGTTTCTTACTAGGCAAAGTGGCTTGGAAGGGTTCTGGGAGGAGGAGGTGGCCCTGTGGGGTGCAGCTGTGCAGGGGTGGGACAGTGGAGCCCCCTCCCCGCTCCACACCCTCAGCCTATCTCTCACTGTACAAGTCAGCCACGGGCACAGCGCTCTATAAGCCAGAGGGCTCCAGATGACTCCAGTCTGAGGCTCTTTGAGATTAAGACTCGTGACCACAGTTCCTGACCTCATTTTTGTCTACAATAACCTAAGCAAATGCCTGCTAAGGTTAAAACACTGGACCATTTACATTATCATCTATTTGTGCCATGTGTCCAGGGGTGAAGCATTCTCTGATTTATAAGCAGCSTCTGAAGGATTACAGAGAGCAACCCCATTTTGGACATCAGATCTAGGGCAAGCAATACCATCTGTAATAACAAAGCTTACCTAAAGAGCTTAGCATGGTTTGAGTAGTAAACCATGGCTGTGTGTCAGTGAACCTTGTCAGCTCTCCTGGCTGCCTTCATTTCAGTGTGTAACTCTGCCTGGCCATTTCATTTACACTGGGAAACTGCAAGAGGTATTAGTAGCTCTTCCTCTGTATCTGTTTTTTTTTTCCTGTTTCATGGCAGCACTTGTTATGCAAGCAAGGAGTGGACTTGAGAACACTGTGCTAGGCTGTGTGGCCACCACTGGACGTGTAAGGAGGTAGGTTAATTGGAAGGAGGACACAGCAATGGCAGTGTCCTTTCAGCTCTGTCTTTCACTCTTACCAAGAATCTCTACCAGAGCTGCTCAATTCAAACATCTTGGCTCAGCCYTAATTTCTTGCACACACTCATAGCTGTAGGGGTTTTAAATAGACTTTTGAATCATCATGAAATTCAGAGAATTAGGCTGGGCTGGAGGGAAGGGCAGGAACTGGGTTTGTGGCATTTTGAGATCAGTTCTCTGTGCAGATGTGGATGTCCCAAGGGACCTTGGGTGAGGTGTGTAATCCATCTGCTCTGTTGGATTTYTTTTTTACTTGCAAAATGGCAATAACACCTCTTTGCCTTTGACTGKTGATGAAGAGAGAATGAAACCCATTAATGAAGAGAAGACATTTAGACCCTGTGGTGCTTCTGGTACAGCTCCACCTCCACAACAGCACTCACTGGGATTTTTATCTGCAGTGCTTGAAGAGTTTTCAAAAATTATTTTGTGGTGTGTGTGAAGGGGAAAGTTGGGCCATTTTACTATTACTTTCATATTATGCTGCTTCCTTTTAATTCATGACAACCCTGTGGAGGGACTACCAGTCTTGGGATTCTCCTRGCTTTGACTGAGCGCAATCTATACGTTTGGTTCTCTTAAACTCGACAGGCACTCCAAGCATTCCTGTTAAAATTATTGGGAAATGAACTTCAAGAGTCCTGAAAGATGAAGACTATCCCATCTGTCCATCTGGTGCTTTAATAGAGAGATGAGAAAGTTTTGCTGTAAACTGAGAGGGAATTCAAATGWCTGAGAAGAAATTTTGAGAGAAGGCTCAGTGTCTTGCAGATCAAAAGGTTCATTTAGGGCATCCTCTATTCTCTAGCCAAAGGGGAGCTATTATGTTTAGAGAGGCAGTGTGCAGACCRGAATTCTTCTGGTGATGAAACCTAGAGTTTGTGCTGTCCAGTGGCTTACTGTATAGAAAAGACTACCTATCTATCCTGGAGATTTGAGCTAACAGATGGATCTTGTTTTCATACAAGCTGGTGTGCTGGGCTCTGAGCTGCCTCCTGGGATATCACTGAAGAAGCATTTCCACTGTCACCATTTYAAAGAGCAGGAGTTAGCTGACAATGAAGATGGAGTCCTTTCTGTGGGTGCTCTGTCACCTCTGGGTTCCTTTGGGTGTCCTACCTTCAGCATTCGGCCCTGGCAGAACAGCTGCAGAAATGTTCTCAGCTTCATCCTTTTCCTATGGTTTCTTCCATGAGGAAAAACTGATAGGAGAAGGAAGGAAATGTGAGAGCCTGTATGGATGTTAGTCTTATTATGTTGAAAGAGGGGACTGTGAGAGCCTTTTCTGSTTATGGAAATGTGATGAATGAGGTTTCTTGAAGGAAACAATTGCTTCAGTCCTCTCAGTGAACTGCATGACTGGCTCCTCTGTTTCTGCCGTTTGTTTTTTTTTCAGATGGTGCTACATTCATTATGACTTTCCTTTATTTTTTTTTCCCTATTTTCCATTTTTACCCTCCCTTTCCCTTTTTTCCTTTCACTTTTCCTGATTCATACTATATAGAAGCCATTGTTCAAAAAAGAATTACCAGGATGGTGAGAGGTCTGTCTGTGGCTAAAGTTTGATGGCCTGTCCCTGAGTACAGCACCTTAACCTACAGAAGCCCTCTGGCATTATACAGAGTTTTGACAGCCCTGATACTGRTTTCCCTGGAAAAAGCATTTTGTCTTTTTGCTATCTCTATTCCTTGTCTATGATGTAGCGTTAGCAGCACGTGCTCCTTCTCAGGAGCACAGTGAGGAAAAACCCATCTGGTTTGTGAATGCTCAGACATTGCTCTAATGGAAGCCATGTAAATAACTCGACAAATTATTTCACTGAGATTGTCTGTTGAGCATAATAGGTAGCAGGGTCAGAATTTCTTCACAGTGATTCATTTCTTACTGGCTGAGTGGGATTTGTGCTCACAAGMCATTTCACAGAAATGTCCTCTGATTTTTKCTGTCTCTGTCTTTTCCCTGCCTAYACTTTTAGTTCTTTGATCTCTTGCTGGTGAGCTCCAGGGAGCAGAGACTACCAGGGCAAATGTCTGCACTGTGCTCAATGCAAAGAGTTCAGGCACAGGGTAGGCTTTATGGTGCTGACATAACTAAAGAATAAATTAGTATGAACTAATCCAGAACTTGTTATAATTTGTTGTATTTTTTTGCTTCTTTACTTTCATGATACTGTGATGGAATTGCGGGATTTGGATAAGACATGAAGGCAAAAATAATGAAAATAACCTTTCAGTGCAGATTTCTTGAGCAAATTTGTTCATTCTGAGCTTTGCTTTTGGTATTTCAAAGAGGGGAGTTACGGGCTCACAGTCAGTGTKCAGATCTCTGCCCTGTGAGATTGGGAGCAAATCATGGAGGCTGCRCTCACACATCTTCATCTGGCTGCAGCTCCTGGATTGACTTGAGCAGTTCAAATAATTCTTCACTAACCTGAGTGCATCTGTGTGTAGTTCTACTGGCAGAATGGAAAGTGCAAGGARCTCCAGCAGGAGTGAATGATGAGGCTGGATGATGGGTGCTTGGGGACAGGAATGTCCAAACAGAGCACTGCAGTGAGGATTTAGATATGTGTTCACAGCCTGCATTTCTCACTGGTGCAAATCTCCCACTTGGAAACTGGGACAAGAGTGATTCCTTGTCTTTCTGCAAGGATGAAGCATTTAGGATTATGAAAAGTTCAGACAGGGTTGTGCAATTTCTCAGTCAGATTGATTGTGTTAAAATATTTATTGTTTCCACAAACATTTGCTGCTAGCAAACCTGTGGGTTAGTATTTTGCAGAAAGCAAATAATTGCAGCTGAAGCCAGTTTTGAAGCAACCTTAAGGTGACCATTAAGGAAAATTTTTACACTGCTTTGTGGTTAAACTTAAATGATATTTTTATTGCATTTCATTTCCCAATAATGTCAAAATTCTTCCTCAGCTGGTAGAAGATGTAGTTAGCAATATCCACTGAAGACTMATTTTCTGATGTTTTTACAGGTCACTTAAGATTTTCCCTGGAGCGTGGCTTCGAAAATGACACTTCAGTAATGCAGAAGCTGTAAGTAAATAATAMCATGTTTGCAGCCCTTGTTTAAAAGCCATCTTTACACTCTTTCCAGGGCTTTGTTAGAACTCATCTTTGCTAGACTCTATCTATCTCACAACAAGCTGGCAGGGAAGTCACTGRGWTATGACATGCTTTCAAAGTCGACTRTGCCATTTTAGATGCTTTGCTTTATCAGCTTCTTGTTTAATCTAAGAACTCCAATAATGGTTGCCTAATCTGCAGGAAGGAAGCCCAAGACATCTGTCAGTATTGCAGGCAATGTCACAAGCAGACAAAATTAAAAATACCTCATTAGCATCTATGAGTAGTGAATAAAATGATACATTACCAAAAGTTCTTATGCCTTTGGTTCCCAGGCACAGAACAAAGGCCAAGAACCTTATTTGCTTGTGATACCACCAATTAAAAAGGCCTACTAGAAGCTGAACAAATGAACCCCAGAGGGTGCTGACCTGGTCAGGTATTTGTTGGCCTTTGGTAACTTGATGTCGGAGTTCAGTATCTTAGGAGTCTTATCACAAAGATAAGCTTTTGGCAATTCCTGGTTGTGAATGCTTGAAAATGATGCAGTTTCCTTCTCTTTCTCAACTTTTTCCATATTTTTGAAGGTGAATTATTAAGCTGCTAATTTTGGTATCTCTTTCTGAATTCTGCATTGTTTTTCCTAATCAATTCTCTAAGATCTGCTCAATCTCTATCTGATTCAGTCAGCTACTCAACATCTAAACCTTTTGTAATAAAGAGAGTGCTAATTTTTCAGTTTATTTCAATTGTCTTTCATCAGGTGTTATCATATTACTCAATCATCCGGCATTGGAATTTGTAATTTAATCAATAAAGGAGGCCATTTTTCTCAAGGAGATCAAGACAGAAAGATCTTGAGGAAAATGCACAGTGAAAGGAAGGTGAAGAACAAAAAAAGGGTGATAAGAACTGTGGTGGCATTTAATAGCGGCACACCTTGGTGGCTATACTTGCCTGGCAAGTAGCAAGCAAAAGAGATACCACTACTTTAAAATTAATGGATATAAGGATTTTGTCTGTGCACTCACCTTGCACAATCTAGAGGCAGAATCATGGATAATACTTAAGATGCTATGTCAAGCACCTTGTACCATCTCCAGGGGTTGGCAACCCTGTACATGAGCAGTACTGTTCACACGAGCAGTTTGACATCAACAGAGACACCAAGAGAAGAAACTCTGCTGTGTGAGCTCCCCCAGCCTGTCTGCTCACACAGCTTTCTATTGTGTTGCTGTTGCTTTTTGTTATATGATAACATCTGACGAAAGACAATTGAAATAAACAGAAAAATTAGCACTCTCTTTATTACAAAAGGTTTAGATGTTGAGCAGCTGGCAAGGGCAGAGGAGGGAAGAGCTGCTGCCTCCCTTGATGTGATCACTGAGGGGCTCAAGGCTTTGCAGCACAGGCATGTCCCTGCCCACAGTAAAAGGTGGCTGTGGCCTGTGAACTTTCTCTGTCCTCGCCCCTGGCTTTGCTCGCAGGCATTCTGCTGCCCCAAAGTGGGCATGGTACTGTGCTGTCCTGGCAGGATGAGGGGATGGCTGTTCATTGCCAGCAGTCAGAACTCTCCTGGTTTCCTGCCCTGGCCCTTCTGAGCATTCTTCCTAGTTCTGCTGGAGGTGTGAATATGCCCCAGGGATGAGATTTGTTTTGCATTCAGCCCCTGGAAGACAGCATGGGCCCTTTCCTCGGGCCCTTGACTTCACAGTGAGATGGCCTGGGCAGGTCTCAAGTATCAGGCCTCTGTAGCGTCAGCCATGGTTTTGCTGATAAATTGCTTCTAAGTATTATGGTCTCAACTTGGCAAAGTTTGCAAAACACAAGATGAAAGGTATCAAAACTATTCATTCAGAAAATGTTAATATTTAAAATTACAGTAAATCGTTTGGTGTTTAAGGCATGTCAGAGTGCTCCTTTGGTTATGTGTCTCCCAAGGCCTGGTTGCTAGTGCTGTGGTCACATTTTCTGCAAATCAAACATTGAGCCAGTTATTGAAACACCCATCTTGTGGGATTTTTGGAACATATCTTTTAGTTGAAGCAGGCATGTTGGTAAAGAAAGACTTTATAATACAACATTTTGGAGAATTTTTAATACGTGGTGTGTGGCATTTGTCTTGAAGATTTTAGTACTCCCCTTGAGTGCTGCTCCAGATTGAATAAACAGGTATTTAGAGAGTCTTCAGGTGCTTATTTTCAACCTGCATTGACAAACCTTTCCTGTGGTAATCACATAGTTTCATAAGACAATAAGAGAATCAAGTGTAGAGCTCTACAGCAGATAATCTTACTTCCCCCTCACTTTCCATTCCCAACAACACCCCAGGCACTCTACAGTGAAAGCTGTCACATAATTGGGACAGGGTCTTACCTCAGGATTTATTAAGTAATGAACATCATGGATTGAAGGATGCCTGGAAAAGTGCTGCATGCTGTCCAGGGAGAAGGTGAAGTCACCATCCCTGGAGGTGTTCAAGAAATGACTGGACATGGCACTTAGTGCCATACTCTGGGTGACAAGTTGGAGGTTGGTCAAAGGTTGGACTCGATGATCTTGGAGATCATTTCAAACTAAATGATTCTGTGATTCTGTGTGAATCTGTGAAATGAAATGGAGATGAAATTGAAATGGCTTGGTCCAAAATTCTCAGCCACTCTGCATTCCTGCAGCCCTCTTGAATTCAAGTCCTGCTCCTGTTTTTCACAGCTGTACCAGAAAGTTTTGGACAAGGAATGTGTGGAGTGTGCCAATCAGACAGCTACAAAATCTACAGAACTGCAACTGGATGACAAATCACTCCCTCTGCCCTTGGAAAATATCACAGAAGCCTTTTCTTGTATGAGCAATATTGTAAATATTGTTAATATTTTTTTCATAAACCTGTGTTTAAGTCTATTTTCCAACCATTCAGCAGTGCCAAAGGATTACCAAACATGCACCATATGATTGTTTATGATCCCTGGTTCCTTCTTGTGCGCTCCAAATAATGTCATCCAAGCCAGTGCTGTTCTGCTTGTCATATTTGGCCAAATATGAGAGCAGAGTTTCTCCCACTGAGCAGTTTAATGTGCTGTATTTGAAGACTGACTTTTGGAGCAACCACTCTTTGGCCAAAGCAATCACTGTTTTGCCTAGCCCGGCAGCCTAGGGAACCCAGCTCTAAGAACCTTTCTGATGAGAGCTGTGGTTTAAGATATTTTTCAGGGTTGATTTAGCACTCAAGAGCTCAGAGCTCTGTGGAACTGGAGCATCTTCAAAAGTAAGCAATGGCACATCCAGATTGTCCCTTTGTCCTTCCCACAGTAATGACTTCCTCTTTCTACCTAAAAAAGAGAAAATAATGAATTATACTTTAGTCCTGCTTTACAGTGGTATTTTGCACAAAATTATGCCAGTGTATAGTATGTCCAAAAATATTTACATATATGGTCATTAATTTTTCTCCTCTAATATCCCTTGCTTTTGAGCTGCTAAAACATTTTGAAACTCTTGGTTTGTTTTTTCTGTCCTGCTCCCAGCACCAAATCACCCATTTTAGTGATTCAATGCAGATCAGAAATTTGGAGGGGAAAAAAGGAACATTGCAGCCACTTTTGGCTCATCTCATAAAGGATTTTGGGTTTTGCTCCCACTGATTTTGAATTCAACAGGCTGCAGAAGGACTGGGTGTCATTTAGCTATTAGAGATTTTTGTTTTTCTGATCATTGTGAAGTAGCATCATTAACACAGGCAAATTACCACGCTTCGCTGTGCTGTGTCCATGGTACATTAGAGGCCCTTTTCCATTGGTGAAGCTGAGTCTATTCTCTAAAATCAGGGGACCATTGGCAGTTCTTTGGCAAGTGAGACAGAGGGGCTATTTAATGGGAAGAAGAGTGGTCTAATAAAGGGAAAGAAGTCAAACATGACAAGTGCATGGAAAGACAGCAGAATGTTGGTTTATAAATCACTGCATAATTGGACCAAAATATTTATAATTTTCACAAAGCCAAGGAGGAAGAAGACTGCAGTTTTGGAGTGAATGAGTAACATGATTTTTCCAAAGTGCATTTTAGAAAAATCAAGCACTTTATCCATTTCTCTTCCCAATACAAGTGCTGTGCTTTCAGGCTAATAGAATCTGGTTTGTGTTGCCGAATTTTCTGTTTTGAAACGGTGTGTTGGCTTTTGGTGAAGAAATTTGACTTAAACTTGAACATGTCTGGATTTTACAAATAACTTTTTAGTTTAGTAAGATGAAACCAGCTATCCAGAAGGTAATTGCCAATGGATTTTACAAGTACATAAAAATATATTGCTTTTTCGTGCAACATTTCATCACCCTTTTCAATATTCCTTTTCCTTTCCTTTGCCATCAATGACAAAGCACTGTGATAATTTGTTCTCTCATGCCTTTTCCTGAAAACATTGATCTCTGGCCCTGGTTGTGTATGTGGGTATTGGGGGGGGGGGGGAGGTATTAGGCATGTGCATATGCATCTATTTATTTCTGACTCAGTGTTTATTTCTTGGCCTGGTGTTGTTCAGTGTGTTTAACTTGTGGCCTGAGGAAAAACAGAGCACACAGGCTATAAAAAGTTGTTCTGAAAAGGTTGCTTAAAATGGCACAGGACCCAAGGGCTAATGAGCAATCTCTCAAAGCTAGGTATTAATGCAACTGCTGAAACATTTGGCACAGCAGAGACACCAAAGAAAGCAGCAGCACCTGATTGTTAGCCCCCTGCATCCCTGGGAGTGGACATGTATACTGGAAACTCTCTTGAGGTCCCTCATTATGTCAGCTTTGCCCTGTGGGTGAGGGTGGGGACAGACACCCACTATCCTGCAGTGGCACGGAGCTCTGTGCAAATGAGTTCTGTCTCTGAACAGTGTTGCTCATTTAATCGCCTGTCGCAATATTTTACTTGGAGGAAATTTTAACATGAGGCCCTGCCAACCTCCTCTACCCCTAAATTTCCATCAACTGCCTGTAAGAGGGCTGGCTAACACACAAGATACGGGCCCATGCTGAGGAATTGCAGGATTTCTATTTCCATTACCTCAGCTTTCCACATTTCCTTGTAGCCTTGCCTTCTGTTTAAAATGCAAAGGGCATTAACTTCTATGAGCATGTGGGGCAGTAATGCAGGCAGGCATTGCCTTGGGATGACACGGTTTCCCCTGCTCTGCTCAGATCTGTAAACTGAAGCATGAAGAGCCTGCTTTTATCCTTAATAACTTTGCTAGTTTGCTTTAGTTATCACTTGATACAGAGATGACTAAAACATGGTACTTGGGGTAAATAGAATGTCTGTCCAAGTATGTGGCAATGACACACAAAATTAGCTGCTGCAAACAGACATCTCTGTTCACATCAGCTTTGCCCAATTTGTCAAGAAAACATCTGTATAATCTAAAAGAAAAACAAACACTAAATTTAGGCAACAGGAAAGGATTATTATTTTCTTCTGCAAGCAATGGGAGTGCCCTGCAGGACAGTGCCCTTTTTGCATCACTACGTTCATTTAGCAGTGGTTCTCACACTTTAAAAGTAAGTTTAGATCTTTTACCAGCAGCCTGACATCATTACTAAGGCTCTGCATGTTTACCATATAACTCATGATCTAGTTAAAGGAAATTATTACATGCAGACTTTAAAGGAGATACCCCTTTCAATGGGGTGTGAACTTCAACACAAACCAAACAGTTGCTTAAAGTCCTTTTGGGTTTGTGAAACTCTCCCATGAACCACACCAAGTTGTGAATGATGCTGCCCTTCAAACAGCCAGGACAGCCCAATACCTCCTTCCAGTAGCTGTGGCGTGAGCAGCATGTGCTGGTTTACATCCAAACTCATCCACTGTGTATTTAATTCTCACTTTATTTTGGCCTGTGTTGAATTCCTGGCCTGTCCTTCATATTAAAATGACCTTGTTCCTCCAGGGAAGCCTCCCCCACTTCAAACAAATGGTATCAACACCAAATAACTGCTTTGTGGTATCCAGTTTTGTCCTGCATTTGTTTTAAAGCTTCCCAGGAACCCTTGGCTACTTTGCGCAAACTGTTAACTTGAGGGTAATAATTTTGTCTGGGTTTTGTCACAGAAATTCAATTAAGGAGGATTATGAACACAGTTGTAGGCCTGTTTCATTTACAGTTGCAAATGAAACCCAGGCCACACACTGATCGTTTATATAGGAAAGGAGATGCTGTGTAGTTTTCAGTGGCTGAATTACCTGCAAGTTCCTTTGTGTGGCTTCATTTATTGCAGAAGGGAGGGGAGTGAGACTTGCAAAATTAATAAAAAAGTGATAGAAAGGTGGGAAAGAAATCACCAAGTAAAAAACTACCCCCACTGCTTTTCCCTTAGGAGGCACACATCCCTTCTACACATAATAAACTCCACAGGGAATTTCTTTCTCCTTAGAAAACATATCCCAAAGGGCAGGAGTGAGTAGTCCTTTATTTATTTATTTATAGCTAACAAAGAGCAATATTCTGTTTTCATGGCCTTGGTTTGGTTCCAAGTCCCAGAGCCACTGGGGATAAGGCATAAGGTTTCACTTTTTTTTTCAGTTCTTATTTCTGGGCCGTGCAAGCCAACTTTTTTATTCCTTTTTTCTCTTTTAAAGTTTTTCTGCAAGCAGCTGAATTCCCCAGGTAGGAAGGGGGAGAGGAGGGGGAAGGGAAGAGAGGATGTTTACCATATTGTAGCAAAATGATAGCTGCTGCAGAGGCTGGCTCCAGGTGAGAGCAATGTGTTTGGAGACAATGAAACAAGAAGGGAATTTGTTTATTTTGGAGATGCCTTTTCAAGTTATGAAAACAAAGGAGAAACTTGTCTTGATGTCCTCTGAAGAAATGCCTGTGTTTGTGGAGGAGCAATATATATCAGCTTTGCTTTGCGACAATAAACTTGGGAAATTCTTTTCACCACTCAAGAGATATGTGAAGGACATGGTACTTGGATCATCCCTTCCTCCTTCTGCAGGCTTTGTCCCCCAGCTTTGGGCACTGTCCTCTAACCTTTTGTCTGGGAAATCCCACACTGATTTCCCTAGGGCGTTGCCTGCCTGAAGACATAAAGGATAAGGCTTAGCTCCCATCTACTGATTTTTATTCATAAGGAGTTATCACCATTTTGCAGAAGAGGAAGAGAGAGGTGCTCAAAGGTGCAATCCCAGCCCCAGCTGAGTCCAGGCACAGTCCCAGGCTGTTCCCTGTATGAAGTGAGTGCTGCAGCATCTGCTAAAGGACCCTACCCCACGCATCACCTTTGATTAAAGCTCTCCCTGAGCATACTCTATTTTAATAACTCGTTTGCCTCTTGTTTCTTACTTTCTTCCTGATCCTTCAATTCTAGGAAGGGTTATACTGTCCTTACTGTGGTTTCAACTACATGCCTTAGAGGCTTACTGGATTCTTCACCAGATGAGGGGAAATAAGCTCTTTAGTTTCTAGCTTTAGAATCAGATACTGTTTCTGTACCTCTCTCTATACAGACTGGGTACTGTTGATGACTGAAAAAGAAGCAGGCAGCTTATTCACTCTCAAAAACTTCAGCAAAATTCACTGTAAGTGACGCAGTGAAGTGTGAACTTCTGCTTTTGCTTCACATCCAGGACAATTCATCCTGTGGTGAGGGGCAGTTACAGTGATTTATATTTCTCAGTTATTTTGTGGTAGAGTTTTGTGGTGTCAAACCAAACTTCTTGTTGAGGTAAAACCTGGATGAAAAGAATGGAAGGCCTTATGTAAAGGRTGATCTGTGAGTCTCTTGCTTTTTGGGCACCTTTTCTGGAGAAGTTAGGACAACTGAAATCAGTGTCCTCGCAGCTTTCAGTCCAGGTGAACATGGCTTTATGGAGAGAGTTATGGCTAGATGGATTTGAGTGTGAATAACCTCGCAGAAGTCAGTGGATTCATGTGGACACAAAATTATTGGGGGAGAAAAAGGGGATGATCAGGGTTTTGCATAACTATCAGATTGCTTTGTTACAACTGATTGGGACTATCTGTCATAATCCTGTTTTGTTGTTTAGTGGAGGAAGAAGATGAGCGTCCCCAGAGGGTGACTCACCACAAGGGCCTCCCCATGGGTGACAGGAGCTGACCTTTGGGACTGCTCTTTTCCTGCTCCTAACGCACCAAGGCCTTGCAGCCTAGCTCAGCCCAGGTGAATTAAGTAGGGTGAGATGAATCTCTGCCTACGTTTTAGTCACATATTTTATATTTGGTAGAGCATATAAAAATAGTCCTTTTTTTAGCATCTTTCAATCTGTAGATAGTAGAGTTAGATCCTTAGCCAGCACAATGAGATAAACTTCAGTACTAAAGAGCTGACTTTGTTGGAGTAACTTCTGATTTGCCCCAGTTCAAGAAGTTTCAATCTCCAGAATTTTCTGGGGTCGTTTCAGTAGTACCTCTAAGCTTAGTACCTAAACTTCAGCAAAAGGACAGAAAGAGGCTGCGTGGTATGTAAAGTACATATGATTTCAGGTGATACCTTATGATTTAGTAAAGCATTTTAGATTCATGACATCTGGCAGCATTGCCCTCTCGGAGCGTAGCAGAGAAATAATCCTTTCAAATCAACTCTGTTGGAGAATGAAACATTTTTCACCAACGTAGTTTAAAAATCATATCTGAGCCTTTCTCTCCTGCTAACTGGTTCAGCACAAACAAACAGTATACACAGGATGTAGCTGTTTCAGCAGTTTCCCCGGATCTTGCTGTACATTTAAAATTATTTTCTAGCTTTATTTTTTTCTGAGCATTTTTTTTTTTAATATAGAAGGTAAAATGTGTAGTTGAATCATAAAGCTAGATAAAGTATTGTGAGCTGATATTAGACTGAGGTCCTTTTCATCCAAATAATGACTTTATCTGCTTATAATGGAAGAATTAAAAGAGGTGTGGGAAAGTAAGACTGAAACACACTTGGGAGCCTATATTTCAGCATTGTGGGGGAGGCTGACCATTAATATGGGAATTAATAACCCTCCAAAGCCACCTCTTCTGAGCAGCTGCAGTAGGAACTGGCAATGCAGAATGCACAAACTAATTCTCTTTCAGAGAAGCTAAAATTAAATGTTTGTTACAGCTTTATGTGCATACACTCTCAGCAGGAGCCGTTTTCCTTCCCTTTAGGCAAACTCAGAAGAGGTTGAACATTTAACAGCCTCAAACTACTCAGTCTGTGTGCCATATGTACACACCACTGAGCCATGCCTGTGCTGTCAGTCTTTAGTCTTCCTGAAAGGTGGAATCTGGCTGTTTGCTAGCAATCCATGTCCTTAGAGGCACTGGAGCAAAATGCTGATGTTGATCAGAAGGGGAAGGTCTGAAATTGTAAGCAAACAGAGAAGATCCATCATGCGTTTTCACAGATGATGAAAGGCTGACAGTGGCAGTCTGCTTATCAAATAACTAGATTTATTGAAATAGCCTGTGCTCTCATTAAATTGTTTGCTTTTCATGTTTTTGTTTTATTTCATCTTACTGAAGGTGTCTGGGTTTTTTGTTTTTTTTTTTCCAAACCTACTATTGCTGCCATAGCAAACTGGCTAATTTAGACCATTTCTTCTGTTAATGCTTAAAAGCAGCGTGGACTGCAGTGTTCTCAGTGACATTTCAGGACCTCAAAGCAAAGCCAGTCCCTGTCATGAAATCTGAGATTCCTGGAAAAGAAATCATAAAAATTAATGTAATAATTTAAAGTTTGTTCCTTGCAAAATGATAGTGCTAGTGATACTGCTACACATTTCATTTAGCATAAGCCTGGTGCTGTCAGCTATGCTCAAAAAATGGGGTAGAAGTGATCATTTTTAATCAGGAGAGAGAAATGAAATGCAGAAACAAAAATGTTGTTAGCATGATATGACATCCCTGTGCTGAAAGAACGGTTCCTTTCATAACTCAGTGAGGTATCACATTTTGTGGTTTTGTTCCCGGGGGAACAAGCCACTGCTTTCCTCCTATGCTGAAAACATTTGTAAGATGGGAAGTGGAATATTAATAATTGAAAATGCAAGTAGCAGTAATGCCATTTGCATAAGGATGGTTCTTGACCCATGGAGGATATTCATTGTTTGTTGGAGAAAATATCAACAGAGGAGCTGTGGGAACTGATGGATCTAAAAGGCTACCTGGCAATAAATTTGTTTCTCAAATGAATCATAATGTGATTCCAAGGACTGGAATTCTCTATTTCTAGCCTGCCCTTCTTTTCCTGGAAGATGTGATGCACTATCAAGAGATCCCCCAGTGGTGGCTGTGGTGGCAGTAAGTAGACATTTGACATGGAGTAAAGGATTTTTTAGACAAAGGACGTGGAGGCAGATCCTTCCTCCTGTAGAATCTGCTTATTCAAGTTTAACAGTCCCCGTGACCTTCACTGAGAAAGTCCTTCTCCAGAAACACTTCAACAATGAACTGCATGGAGTTTAGTAGCAGGAGTTAAGACTGATTTGGCTCTGCTGATATTTTAACCTGTAGTTTCAGGAATTGTGGTTTTCTGTTTGGATCTTTTGGGGTGGTGTTTGTCGAGCCAGATGCTTATGCTGCAGCGCCATCCTTCCATGCTGTTTTGAATGCCAGTGGTACCGAAACATTACTCATAAAGTGCGCACATTGTTACGATTCGTGACTTTAACTCTTAGCATATTTATAGGCCTCATTTCCATTTTTTTGTGGTCTCATTAATGGAGCAGCAATAATAAATTGAAATGTTAATAGGGGATCATTTCACTAACAGCAGAAGGTATTAACGAACTTGACACAGTGGTTGAAAGGAAAATAACTTTAGCAGTGTAACTTTTTTAACCATTGCCCCTGATTGTGTCTTTCCAAAGTTGTGGAATTTGGGCAGTTCAAAAATTATGGAAATAATTTCATATACACAATTTTTAAATCAGCTTCCTGGATATGTTGTATGGGAGATGGGCTGTTAGCAGAAATTCCAGTGGGACAGCCATTCTGGAGGTAGAGCATGAGCAGACTTTGCTGTAATCATGACAGTAGAGATGGAAACCCAGAAAGGACCTTTTGTCTGTGTGAGTTAATGACTTTCTTTAATGGAGAGTGAAGAAGTGGTCCTCCTTGTATGAAGTGGGCATTTCACATCCTGCTGTGAAATACTTGGGGATAGTGTTAAGATGTGGTCTCACAGGGGACTTAAATTCCCCAACAGACAAGGGATTGTACCTTAGGGTGCCTTGATGGCACCGTATCTCACTTTGCCTGCTGGATGAGTGGAGGCCTTTGAGCTAATGGAAATAGTTGGATTTTAAGGCTTGGTCAGTCAGTATCTGTGGAGAGTTAGTCTCTCCTGAGGGGAAAGAGTTACTCTGTAGGGCAATCCTCAGCTGGAAGTAAAGAGTACCAGACACCATCCAGGGCCTTCCCCAGTGCCACTTTGTTGAAAACCTCTGTGCTGAAATTAGTTACAGCTGTAAAGGCATTTCTATATGCATGCTTAGAAGTGGAAGGCTAAAATTTGTAATACATTTGAAGTAAATTTGCATTCTGGCCCCTGGTACCAAGCATCTGTTTGAGTCTTTTGCTGCCTAGTTCTAGAAAGTTTGTTCCCAGTGAGTTTTCATCTCTCTGAGTACATTCATTAATCCTTTTTGGACTTTGCTTACCCACAAATATAGAAGAAGCTTTGAAGTGGATTGGCAACTTTTCACCACCCTTCTTTCTTTCCTTTTGTTAAATAGTAAGTTTAAAGGTACTAGAGTGGGTCAAGAATTGCATGTTTGAACTGTTTGTTTCCTGCAAAAGAAGAGATTGGCATTTAAATGTGCCATTCAAGCTAATCATCCCATAATCAAGAATTTAGTGACCTAGATACTTAATCTAGTCCTGTGAGTTCAAGTATCTGCACCATTTTTGAGAAAATAGAAAAAATATTATTTTCAAATGAGGCACGTGATTGGTCTAATTCTCTCTTTCTTTGTAGATACCATTAATTTGAAAATTACTTCTATGAGGTGCTGTTATCTTGCTTCTGTGCAGGCAAACCGTGTGAGCACTAGCCCCTTGAGCTGAGCAGAGGGTGAGCAAGTACATATGAAAGTGGACAGATAAATGCCAATGCAGGGCCATTTGAAACAGGAAGAAAGGAAGGGAAAAAAATATAAAGAAAAAAGGGAAGATTATCTGTCTAGCCTTATTGGCAAATGATCAGAAAAGTGACTGAAAGCATTATATTGCATTTTTTTCCTGCTTAGGGTTTGATCCAAAACTCACTAAATGAGTGGGAAACTTTCCATGATGTTCGTGATTTCAGGCTGGGATGCCTAATCAACACTTGCTCTTTCTCTGTCTCCTTGCAACAAATTGCTAAGTGCCTCGAGCAAATAAAGATATTTTCAACAACCAGTACTATCAGTACTACCTGGCACTGGCAAAGCAAACTTATCTGTTGTGGCTACAGTGACTCCTCAATAAGTGGAGAGGAAAGCACTTGCTTTGAATACAGATATGGATATAATCCAATCACGTGCCATGGGGTTATGTGTTCAATAAAGTATCATTTTTAGATAGATAAGTGACCTTGAAAAGCTTTTAATAGTTTTCTGCATCATCATCTTTTAAATTTCTTACTCTGTAGCTTTAGTTCTGTTGTATTTAATTTTCCCCCCAGTGAAATATAAGTTATAAAGTTCAGTGTGTGCAGATTTGGTTTGGAGATGGAGGTGGAGCGCAGCTGGTGGAGTGGAGGAGCAGGGAATGAGATCTTTTTAAAGCAGCTAAACTTGTAGCCAAAGAAGATACTGCATTTATAATGTTCCCATTCTTCTCAATACTTAACAAGAAAAATGATTGTGTGTGTGTGACGTGAATATTCAGCACAGAGCTTTGGTAGCTGACCGCTCTCTTTTCACAGCCATCCAACCGCACACACATTCCTAAGGGATTACCTCACTGCCAGCGCTCCTCAAAGTGTGGGATACGCCGAAGCCGACCAACTGCAAAGCTCCTTTCTGCTTGCTGCAGTGCTGGTTTTAGGCAATGACCTTTAAAACCACAAATCTAACCCTACATCTACCCCCAAAAAGATTTTTCATTTGTTGGTTAAATGGGACAGATGCTGGGAGTGGAAATAGGGTAGAGTCTATAGTTTACGTGTAGAAATTCCTTTCCAAGCTTTCCACTCCCCTTTGGCTCCAAACACTCAATAACTTTCCAGCCAGAGAATGTTTGTCCCTTCTTTCTCCCTCTTTTTTTTTTTTTTTTTTTTTTTTTTTTTTTNTTTTTTTTTTTTTTTTTTTTTTTTTTTGTGTTCTTCCCTTGTTTTGCATATTCTGACAGCACTGTTTACTTCAGCCTGCAGCTCCCACTGCTTTGTGTGCTTTCTCCCTGTCTCACAATTGCATAAATAAATCACTGAGAAAAATTTGCATTTGATGTGAATTTTTAGCTGATATTAAGTTTTATGGGTGGAATATAATATATGTGAGTTGGTTTAATTAAACTGAATTGTCATTTGTGACACGGAGGTCTTTATCTGTACAAGACTATTTTTGCCTTTCATACTTTTTGCTATTAAAAATGCCAGTGTTTGAAAACCGAAGGATGACAGGTCTCAGAAAGTATCATATCTCTTGTACCAAAATATCTGCTTATGCCAAGTGAAGCAAATCAGTGTCATCACAGAGCTGAACAGTTAATTTATGCCATGAATTTCTGAATGCCAGGGGATGGAATCCGAGGCCCATATATGTTGTAGCACCCTCTAGTCCTCTGCTGGTGACTTGCATCACACTAGAGGAGAGATCGAGTGTGGCAAAATAGTTTATATCAAGGGAAATTTGACCGAAAGCTTGTCTAGAGTTTCTGTGCCCTGATATACTGCATAGGTTGAAAGTGGCTTCCTTTTCCCTCTCCAGCCGCGGTGTGTGCCTTGCTGGATTTGGCTTTGGCTGGATTTGGTGAGTGCAGGGATTCTCTTGGCGGGGCTGGTGGATGGGCTCAGCCCACACTGCCATTGCTGGGGCTGGGACACGCGCTGCCCCTTCTGCCACTCAGGCTGAGGCTTTAACACCTGCAGAGCAGTGGAGAGCATGTGAGAAATTCATCTCATCAGCTGCTGTGACTTGGTTTCAGAGGCATAAGGAGCCAGTTCCCGTTTTCACTCTATTCTTAAATATCTGAATTGAAGAGGACGGTGGAAATATCATTGTACCCTGGGTCACATGCACAGCTAGAGTGTGTTTAATTCATCCTACTGACCATGAACTTTGTGCGTGATATTTATCCCTCCATGACAATCAGGAAAGGCATGAGCCTTCTGCAGGATCCCCAGATCTGGCTTCACAAAGCACAGGTTCTTGGGAGGGCTCCATACGAGTTCAGAGTTGACTGTTTCTCTGGAACAAGGCTGGCAAAGTGTAGATTGAGATTATCACACTGATTAATACTAATAATGCTGGTGCAGCTCCCCAAAGTGCATGAGGGACTGACTGAAGTGCTAGTTGCAATTTATTGATTTTTCAGGCTAAAACTTTACACAGTTGCACAACTCTTTGCTGCCATTTTCCATGCAAGGGGTCTGTGCGCCCCCGGGACTGATACTGCATCTGCTCCTCTGCAAAGACAAAGATAAACTGGTTCCTGGTGCGTTGTTCTTTCCCTTACTCTTCAGCATAAAAACAAGCAATAAGAATGCATTTTAGATGTTAATGAAATTAATGAAAGCCAGATCTCGGAAACAGCTGAGATTGTTGACTGTCTCAGGCAGATTTTTACTTCATTTCAATTACAGATGAGCCAGAACCAAAACCCTGATTAGAATTGCTTCAAATTTTGGATCCACATCTCTCAGCTTTGCAGTTTTGACCATTTTCCAGTGTTTAATTTTCTTCCTGTTTTATTTTCCCTTCTGGTTTTACTCCAGGTGTTTTAATATTTTCATTTTGTCTCTGTGAAAGACTGGCCTCATGAAGGACATGAGAGCTGCTGCCACAAGTCCCACTGGGGCTGCAGAGGCATAATTTGGTTTCAGGATGTGCTGGTACACCCCGGGAGAGTGTGCACTAGACTTGGGGCTAAGAGGCATTTCTGTGCCATCCACACAGGCAGGTGGCTGCCCCTGCTGGCATTGTGGCAGCTCAGTAAGGCACAGTCCTTCAGTTAGATGGCAAATGTCTTTCTCACTGGGCTGAAACTGCTGTGGCTCTTGACAAGTCCTTAGCCGCAGAATCTTACTGATGGTTTGTTACCACGCCTTTGCCCATAACTCCAGACCACCCCATTGACAGCTCCTCCTGGAGACAGTGTATTAATAATGAACAAATTCCATTTTATGTCTCCTGGATATAAGGGGACCTCAGGCCTCTCCCAGGGGAGAGAGAATGGTCTGAACAGCCCAGTTAGAAACCTCAGAGGCAGCAAGCACACAGGAAAGGCTGGTTTATTATCTTTGTTCTTTCATTGCTGTACTCAAATCCCGGGAACAGTGTTACTTTGGGCCCATAGATATTGTGCAGTGCATTTTTAGGGGAGGCTGAGAAAAACACCTGATCATAATGGCTTTAAAAACATTGATAAAAGAGGAAGAGGAAAAATAATTTACATTAAATGCTACAGTGCTTCATTTACACAATATAATAAAAAGCAAATTTTGTGATTCAAGTAATGATTGCAGGGTATTAAACTGGGTTTTAACAGCTTCATAAATGAAAGCCTTTTAATAAGAGATGAACATGGACAATAATGCTCTTGGAAATAGAGAGAATCTTTATTAAGCTTGACACACTTTTTCTCCACCCACCTATTTCCCTGTTACTTTACTTGGTCCCTAGATCACTGTCACAAAAGTGCTCCAGTGGGACAAAGTTTTAGCCAGGATACTACATGGGAAAGCACCTCGTTCCATGGCTGCCAGGGCCTGGAGAACGTGACATCTTGGGAAGAGGCTGCAGCACCATGGATTTGCTCTGGTTGGAGAAAGGGTCATGGGGCAACTAAAGCAGGTGGGATTGTGCTTTCAGAGCCCAATTCATCACCAGATGGTTTCCATCTGCGTGTGTAAGAGAGCTCTTCTCTGCCAATTGTTGAAAGATTGAGCAGAGCACTCCCTGAGACATGAAAGATGCTTTCCTGGGGCAGCTGTTCAGTTGGGAATTTGGCAGCTGGTGATGGGAGCAGGCGTGGGGCTTCATCAGGACCTGATTCAGAGCACAGTGACATCAATGGGTGCTTTCTCACAGGCTGGAAGGATCTGGCCTGGGAAGTGCTGGAGTAAGAAACTTGGGCAATCATTTACTGTTTCTTTATGTTTATAAGGGTCGGTTCTGACTGGCATCAGGTGGGGACTAACTGACCCAGAGGGGGCATGGCAGAGGGAGAGAAAGAGCCGAGCCAGGCAGCAGATGATAGAGCCTTCCTTCCCTTGACCGGTAATAAACCATGCTGATGGAAGGGAAACTGTTCCTGCAGGTACTGCCTTTTGATTAGACATCTGCAGGTCAAAAACTTCCTGTCATGAGGGTGAGTGTATGAGACGGCCCTGCCCAGCCGCAGTTTTGGATAACTTAATTTTGCCTGCTCAATTTGCCTCCTTGTAGAGTGGAATATTCTGCTCTATTTTGCCTAAATTATTAGAGACTGATGAGGTTTTCAACCTAGAAGTGACTGCATTTCAGTGATGGATGAGTTGATTCTTGTGTGGATATAGTAATCAAAGCATTTTTCAGCATCTTCGGCATGAAAGGCACAATATAAAAGTGAAATATTATTTTGTGCCATGGAGCTGCTCAAATCTGAAATACACATTATGTCTTGGTAATATAGACAGTGTTTAAGACTGTTAAATTAAACTATTAAAGCCTATAGAAAAAACAGAGATGACAGAGTGCAAATTAAATCTGAATTATCGTTAAACTGCTGTGCCAGTAGTTTTCAAACCCGTTCATAGTGACCTGGAAGAGAACAGGGGGAGTGGAATGACATTCACACCTCCTAATTGGAGTCATTATCCATTCTTTGTTATCTCACTGCCCACAACAAGGGCATCCCTGGGACACCAGTGACTTGGGGGGCGCAGAAGGATGCCTGTGGACCACAAGGGATGTTTTGAATGTCCTGCCATCTCTCTGATTTAAAGCCAGGACACGGCTAGGCAGTCACTTTGTCAGATAGATCGTTTCTAAAGGCAGTAAATGCCTGCAGGCTCTTTTCTGTGCATGGTGACTGAGGCGGGGGGTTGGGAGAAGAGGGGGGCCATGGTGCATGTCTGGGCTGTGCTCCTGAAAAACATTGTGTCCCAAGGACATGTCAGTCCTTCCTCCCCTCTTCTCTTCCCTGCTAACATCCCAGGCTGACTGGGGACCTCAGTAGATGAGGGGTTTGTAATAAAAGCTATGGGCCTTCTTGGAATATCAGATAGAAAATGAGTTTTTTAAGTAATCTAAATGATCCGCCTGCCAAAACATGAGTGCATCTGATAATATTTCCTCAGGTGCTTCGTCTGGTTCATTTCTCTCCAGTTGCAAGTGATGAAACTTTCAGAGCTTCCTTTGGAAGTTTATCTCTGCCCCATTCCCTAATTAACATTAACACAGTGCATTTTAAAATTAAGATTTTGCCTTTGTTTTCCTCAAGTTGTTATTCACGATGGTATTTATATAACTCTAAAAATCCTTTTCCATCCTTAATCTTTACATGCTTGCAGGCATGTGGATATCTGTTTATTGTGAGTCAACCTGATGCCAATCCATCAGTTTGCTTCTTGGAGGACTTTATGACAGCAGAAAGTGATTAATTTTCAAAGCAGACACAGCCTTTAATCTGCAGAAAAGGAAACAAACTTTCCCCCTCTCCTTTGCTGATTGAATCTGGAAATGAATGAATGATACCTGACTCAAATGTGTTTCTAAACTAGTTTTCATTACATATAATCGGTCAGCGCTGATGATCAGAAGTGTCTTAAAGATTGGCCTACGTATGTATATGGTACTAAAGTCAGAATGAGCTTAGTGATCGATATTCATTCAACATCTTCATCTGCTCAACAGTATTAAATGGATTGTCCCAATCTCCCTGCAAAGCAGGGAAATAATGTAACTCTTGAGCAGGAGTATTAAAGTAGAGAGGATAAATGTGGTGTCCAAAGCATTGCCAAGCAGCTCATGACTTGTATCTTTGTACCTGTCATCCAGCTGTTTGTCATCATCAACCGATGCAGTTATAGCTGTGGAAAATTCCCAAGGATGGCCAAGCAAATCCAACATTGACAAAATTGAAGGAAACATCTCAGTGTGGTTTCCCCTGTATGCGCTTTTGTATTCCCAGATCTGTCAGCTTCTTTTCTCCAGTGGCTAAGTTGGGACTAAACCCAAGTGCACACACAGCCCTAGTTCTGAGTATAGTTTATTTGTTCTCGGGGTGGTTTATTAGTTATTGAGCTCCTCTTCAAATGGTGGGAACAGTGATCTCTATACTTGAGTTCATCCCTTGCTTTTCTGTTAAAATATATTTCCTGTTTCCACCATGGGATTGAGCCTCCATCCATGAAAAGCTAAGCTCAAATATGTAATTCATTTTACATACTGCAGCACTATAAAAATCATACTAATTTTATATACATATACAGTTAGCTCAGTAATGGCTGAAGATCTGTGTTCCTCCCTGGACTTACCATAGGATATCTCTTCAATGTCCCAGCTGCCAAATGAGAGGGTAACTAACAGTGAATTTAATTTAGTTATTTGAGGCCGAGACTGCTACGGGACATTTCACTGTGGCTTTGTCTTCTGGGGAGATTTGAATGAATGACCAAGAAGAATCTGAATCATCCAGTTATGCAAATTAAACCATTTCAATAATATGAGGGCTACTTTTCCTCATCCATAATAATTGATGAGGCTCATTATATGTTAATATCACTCCTTTTTTTTAATCTTACATGTAATTTGCTACAGTGTTTCAATGTGAAGGTATAATTAAGATTCAGATGGCAATTTCATTCTAGACTGCTCTCTACAGTTGCTTTAATAAAAATTAGAGCTTGGGATGCTATTTTCTCTAGAGGCAGAAAAAAGTATTCTTTTTGATACTTCAGATATAAACCCTTTCAGCCACTGCTGAGTTTTCTAATTGTGAAAAAATGCAAAGTACTACCACTTCCAGGCAAGCACTGCTTCTCTTCCTCCTAGGCATGGTTCAGTGTCCCTGCTGAAGTTCTTGTGTTCAGTGCACCAGCCAGGACTCCGTTCCTTAGTGCTGAAAAACTCTGACTTTCATGCCAGCTGTGCCCAGATCCTCCATCTACATGTTGCTGTTAATTACCAGTGTCCACTGTGCTTTGTGGTACAGCAGCCACCTACTCCAAGGTCTGCACCACCAAGCTGCTGGGGGGGAAAATCTGTGCATGAACCTCCATGGAATTTCATTGATGATTTATTTTACACTTTAGGGGCCTGTATGGGGCTTCACGTGGGCAAAAAGCCTTTGCAGTGAGGGCAGGAGAGGCACATGTTTGTGCATCTTTGTGGTGTGCCATTGCTTTGCATTGATCCTCTTCTTGAGCAGCAGGCTCTGGCTATGTATGGGGTTTGATGGCTGCCTACCAGCTGACTACACACATGAGCTTACGGTGGGGATGCAGCTCCCTGTTGACAGAAACACTTTGGAATGTAGCCTATGAAAAGAGCAAACCAAAATGTTTCTGTAATATCATGTGAAGAAAGAGTGAGCCTGCTGACACGGGCAGGGAGAGGGGGAGGTGGGAGTTTCTGTGCTTTTGTGAAGAGAGTAAAATAGTCACCACCTGGTAGTGAGAATTTCTGAAGTGAAAGACAAAATTTCATCTTTTTTTTTTATAGCAACCATTTTTTGGAAACGACCATTTTTGATGCTACTTTGTGTAGGCTGACATCAGGGCTTTATGAACCTGCTTCAGAGGTTTTCTTTGCTGGGTACTTGAGTGGGGCTGTGTGTCTGGAGCACAAACCTTGTGCTGGTGTGAGCTGCAGCTCTCTGGCAGTGGTGCCTGGCAGGGCACACCAGGTCATTCCTCTGCTGGAAGGGAGATGTGCATTTTACAGCGCTCTCAGTGTGAGTCCCCATGGCTGGAACACGCAGAAATCATCCCACCAAAGCTGTGCAGCCTCCCTGGGGATAGAAGAAGAGCAGAAAGTGAGAGACTACTGGTGGTGGGGCTGTGGCCACCAGGGTGAAGAGGGGGGCAAAATCCCACCACCGCCTCAGTGCTGGAATAGATGAGTACCTATCTGTTTTTTCAGTGACATAAGTGCTGGGGCAGTTCTGTAAGAGCCACAGTGACCATCATCCTGCTCTACAGTGGGGAGCACCAAGCAAAATCACTGCCTGGCTTTCTGACTCAGTTTCTCCTCCTGTAAGTTGGAGGAGATCTTTCCCAAAGACGCTATGAAGATCATTAGGTTTCATTGTTACTCTGGTGTGAGGGACCATGTGTGTCTTTCAGAGAGCTTTCTGTCAGACAGCTGCTTTAAAGATGTAAGAAGAAATGCAAAAATTTGGCTTCACTTTGCACCATGTGGAAAAACAGGATGTGTCTTTCAAGAAAGGAATTTATGGCAGTGTGGTGGTTCTGAAGGACTGCAAGTGGTGTGGGTCCTATTCTCCCTGGGTGTTACTGCAGCTCCTGCGCCAGGCTCACACAAACATGGGGGTCTGGGGTTGCCTGTCTGTGCAGGTAGCTGCAGTGGGAATGTGTTGTCTCTGTGCCATTTGTTGTGCTGTAATGTGAGTTTTGGAACCAAGCCTGTTTTTAATAAATTGTACCTTTTTCTCAACTGCTTCCTGTCTAAATACTGTGCATTAACCCAAAAATGAGCAACCATCACAGCAGCTGTCAGTGGATTTTTGTACATTCTCAGCAAAGACCCTCTGAGGAATTTCCTTGTTAAACAGACGAACTATCAAAAGCACCTTTTCCTGCCAAAAAGGGCAAAAAGCACAGAGAGCCGAGTGAATGTTCAGTGAAATTCTGCAGTTTAACAAGATCAGGCCTTGGAAGGAGATCTCTTCTGACTCGTGCCTGCTGTGAGGAGAGCCAAAATAATACGAGCGAATCTTAAGCATAAAACCTTTATCATCTTTGCTTTGACCCTTTCAGAACATACCAGCACTTTTCATGTATTTCTGATGGATGATGTTGCTCCTGGAGCTGAGCTGGGCTGGGGCTGTTTGTAGGGCATCATGTACAGTGAGGCCTTGGCTGCTCATGGACAAACACTAATCAGGGAGGCTGGAAAGCATTGTTGAGCCTTCAGTTGCATTTCAAACTTGATCTTGGTGAGGGAAAATACGGACCTCAGTTGTAAGAAAACAAGTGAAGTTTATCACTATGTCTGTCTCTGAATGAGTAAAACAGACCAGGACTCTCCAACCTGAAAAAGAGATGGGCCAAGTGGACATGTGGCGGAGATCCAGCAGATAGGAAATGGTGTGGAAGCAGGCAAGGAAGAGGGAAAGAGGAAGGACGTATCCTCAGACATCTGGAAGTCAGTGTTTTGCTTGCTGACTGTTTTGTGGTGAATTCCGARGGAGCATTGGTTCAATATTGCTGTTGGACGGCAAGCTGTGAGAAGATCAGGATGAGCAGTGAAATGGAGGAATTGACCTAAAAAAATGATGGTACAAGGCTTGATTGAAGCAGTAGAAAKGTAGAACCTGGATTTTTGCAAAGAGAGAAGGAAAATTATTTGATTTGAAAGAGAGGGTGATATTAAAGAGAAATACTGTGTCTGGGAGGCAGACGAATTGATCACATGAATTAAGGCTATTCATTTCAGTGGTAGTACAGAAATGTGCTGTCTGCTTTTATTCTGTGTCAACCTAGGTTTGGCCATTTTTATTCTGAGTCACTGCTGCCCTCCTGTACAGAATTCAGGTGAAGGGCTCTTTACTGAATCCGAGTCTTTCCATTATCTTATTTCTTTCCTAAGGGAGMAAGAATTGATTCCCAATAAAGCAGCTGGTTGATTTTTAAGATTCTAGGACTTGCCTATTTGTTTGATCTTTTGGTTTTACATTTAACTGGTTGCCTGCCCTGTCCCTCCTCTAAACGACTTTCACCAAGTCTGTGGGCACGGACTGCAGCTCCGTGTCCAGTCTATCGCATGCTGCCCCACTTCTCCAGGGATTCCCATTGGTGAATATGAAAGCTAATKAAAAGTGTTTTTTCCCCTTTTCCTTCAGTGGTTTTGATATTTATTCATTTTGTCTACCTGTGAGGACTGAATGACTGGAAAGGAAGGGGGAGTCACTGTAGCTCTTTCATCACAGACCCTGACCACACTCTGCTTCATTCTCCTCTTATTCCCAGGAGTAAATAACAAGTTTTTTCATACCCTTGCRTTTTCTTTATGCTTGTTTTTCACCCTTGTTGCCTTGACTTCTTTTGGCACAGAGTTCCTCCTCTTTGGGGTATTTCCTACTTYAGTGAGTAGGTTTGGCAGTAATGAGCATTGGGCCATTGTCCAGGCCCACAGTGCAACRCATACCTAGATATTTCTTACTTATTTCTGATTAATGTTCACGCACAAAACCCATCCAATTTCCAAGTTAGAACATTTTTTCTYTGTCTCTGACCACTGCAAGCTCTTTCCTTTATGTAGAGGAAAAAATGCTTTTTTCCTCCTGCTTTTTAAAGAAACGCAGTAGCATTGAGGAGGCTGGGTTAGGAAGCTGGCTGGTAACTTTGCATATTATACACAGCAGAATAGGACAAAGTCTGTTTTTCAGAGTTACTTTGGTTGAGTAGCACCAGGCCCTTGTTTGTGGATAATGCAAATACTGTGCAGATGGAAAAGTGAACATAGCTGTGTCTGGTATCCAGCATTATTTTTTGATACCTTTCTTCAGATAACTTTCATTCAGCAGGACGTTGGTTATTTGACAGACCATATCGTTCTTGTGAGTAGTACATTCCTACAGGATTCCAGAATGCTACTGGCACAACAATTAAGGGTGCATATTTTAAGCAATACTTTTCGACAGATGCAGCTAGAACTGGCAATCATCCTCYCTCCGGTGCTGCCAGGGGCAGTATCCAATGTCACATGCTTTAGGGAAGATGTGAGAAGTTGCGCTGTGCCATGAARGAGTTACCTCTGACTCACAGTGTCAGAGCTGGCTGGTGCCCTGAAGCTGCTGATGTTGTGCATACAGGGATGTTAGGATGTTGCAGAGCAGAGCAGTGATGGAAGCAAACGTAGCTGGAGCAGTATGGCTTGGCCATGTGTGGAGCCAGGGAAGGTTGGGATAAATTGAAATAGTGCAGTGGAAATTCTCAATTTTCGTTACATTTATCATCTGAAGTCCATGCAGTTTAGTCCGTTCTTTCAACTGGATAAATTAAGTGAATCACTTACGCAAGCCCATAGGCAAATATTGCAATAATTTTCTCAGAATTAAAGTAAGCTTTGCTAATGAGTTCTTGTGGTCTGTCTTGAAATAGTGAAGACTTGTGAGTGTTTTAATTAYATAGAACTCCAATGAAAAATAGGTGTGCTTTTTTCCTCATTACTTAATTAACCATACTATGCTTTCACTTCTAACTGCTTTTTATGTTTAAGTGATTATGATTTTGCTCTTTCCTCATGTATTTGAGTCAGCAGAGTGATCACTCAGTTTTGATATAATAACCATGTAGGAGATTGGGGCCACTTGACTTCCTGTAATTTCATAATCCTCACCTATTGAAGAGAGAATTAAGACAGAATTGATAAAGATGACTTGGCTGTGCCATCTCAATGTATAGAATGTCAACATCAGCCTGAAATATCCTTCCTGCAGTGTCAAACCTGAGCATTGCCAGCCCTGACATCACCTGCCTTGGGAGGCTGTGCCGGTTCCCTGTAACAAAGAGATAATAAATATCCCAAAGAATTCTACTCCACTGTGTAAAACATTATTAAAAAGAACTTCCAAATAAGGTTTGTGTGTTTCTTGCTCTCTGGCTGTGCAAAATCAGGGTGGGAGGCACTGCTGACTGATTTCATAGGTACAGGAGGCACAGACACAGTGTGGTGATGAGACTCCACTCCTGCTATTTTAAGAAGCTGTTTATTGGAGAAAGGCCTGCACAAGCTGCAGAAGTGCAGCAGTTTCTCAATGGTTTTGTGGGCAAATCCATTTTCATTCAACACTATCAGCAGAGTGAAACTGAGTAGGACTGCAAATTGTGGAGTACATTGGCCTGTGGTGTAACAGGCAATTTCACACTGCTGCCCTCAGGGACAGGCAGACCTTGCTGCCCAGGCAGGCTTGCAGGTGCCACCATCCCACCTCTTGTCTCCTCAGGTAGAAATCAACTTGATTCTGTGGGCTTTGATTTTTCTCATGTTTTAAAGCTCCAGCACATCTCCAGTTTTTGAATACAAAATAGTGCCCTGTAGAAAACTCATCAGCACAGGGACAATACAGTGCCTGTTATCTTCAACATTGAACTCTTTTATCCTGGTCTGAGAACTTTGCTGTTTGGAGAATTTGCATCAATAAGGCAGAATTTCAAAAATGACAAACAAACTGAAACAATAATTCAGCCTATGCTGAATTGCCTGAATTTGGTGACTAACCTGTGCTGGTGGCCATGTGTCTCAGTTCAGCTGCCTTTCTTTCCAGATGCAGCTAAATGAGACCTGGCCCRYGTTTGTCTACACTGTGCTGCAAACMATCTTGCRGTKAYATCAGAGTCTGTAACACCTGGTGCAAAATYWTSCTTAGGAAAATGGAAAAGGCAACTTTCAAAAAATGATATAAAAAGGAAAGAACTGGGAGAGAAATTAAAAGAACATACCTAGGTCAGCTGCATGCACAGTGTTTCACCATTCTAGGGAGAGAATAGCAGATCTTTCTTTAATCAGCAATTCCAAGCTGCTGAATTGCTCTGGGATATCTGATTTATCCAAATATCCTATCTTACACTGAAATCAGACTCTTAATGTTGCTTRTGCACTCTTCTTACAGCTGAGAATCCTAAATAATTTTAACATTTCATCTGCTGTCTTTACTTCTTTGAACAGAAATAATGGAAAGAGGATAGAAGGGTAAAGAAAAACACCAGTGGGAAGTAGAATAACATCTGACTGATGAGACATAATGTAGTAAAGCAATAGATGTTAAGTACCTTTAACTGATTCTTTTCGTATTCTTCCAAAGGCTCATCTCCCCAACTCACACAGCTGAGTGATTTGGTTGGGTGTACAGCAAGTCGGTGCAAAGCTGTAGCAAAACATTTGCCTGTAGACTTACAAAGAGCTTTTCAGTTAGACAGTGTGTTATAAATGCCAGCCTGATCKGATCTATTAGTGCAGTTGAGTCTAACCTCTCTAGCCTTTAAACATAGAAAAACAACAGCTCTAAGTGGCTGTGAGGTTTCAATTACATTTGCACCCCAGAGGGACGCAGCAGTGACCTGGTGCTGATGGATTTATGAGTATGTTATCTGACAGGAAGGTGGGTTTAAAAACAATTGCTGCAACACGTGCTTAGTTATTACACTAAATGACTTGTTGACTTGAGGATCTCTATTTTTCTCCTCTCATCAGGTAGTTCAGGGGATTGCCACCATTGATATGAAGATTGTTTCCTCATTGATGTTACAGAAGTCAAATATCAAAACAAAAGCAATTTTAGATATTAAAAAAATWCATACCAACATTTGAAAYCCTCATGGTGAGAAACATGCTGCAGATGTTTTTGYTTTAAAACTAAGAAGGTTGTTTTCTCTGACTAGCCTGAGCAAGAGTTATTTCAAATGTAAAAGGACAAGTTACATTTTTGGGAAACCTTTAAATTTAAACCCTTAGGATAAACATTGTCTTGGCCACATTATGTCATAAAAGAGCTTGGTTTACTTAGCTGGAAGGCATGGATGATTTTTCTTGAAAGTTATGAATTGCTTTCCTTATTCCTCTGGAGCCTTTTATTCTCTTTTAGAGCTAACCATTAACAAGAGAAAAATTAAATATTGATGTGAAATAATGAAAACATTTTAAATGGGCTGAAAAATACATAATTGTCATGACTCTGAAAGTGTTTAAATTAAATAGTAATATTTCATCTTTCTCTAGTATGTCACAAACCTACATGTGTACATTGCAGCTCAAAACAACTGTCCTGTGTAATGGTTTTGGTTTTACAGATGTATTCACCATTAGCCTATGTGTGAAGACTACTAAGCAGTTTTTAATTAACTTATGTCAAATGTTGCATAGCGGCACATCAACAAGAACTTGGAAGAACAAATCTTCATTCAGCTCAGATCAACACATGTACACAATTCTGTGCACCTGTACAGAAATATTCTGCAAAGACACCTTAACTCTGATCCATGAAGCTTTGCAGACAGCAGAAGTTTATTTCAATAATTATTTCAGTAACAGSGATGAGTAAGAATATATCCTCAGATGCTTTTGCACATGCTARTACTTAGTGATGCCCATATCTATCTGCCTGCATTAAATTGGGTAAGTTACCTCTTGCAGAGCTAGGAGCTGAACCAGGTGTTCCAGCCGTGTAAGCCCCAATTCATATCCTCTTTGATCTTGTAATAGCTTGGTGGAAGTGAATGGCTGTGGATTCATCTGCAGGTATCTCTTTCTTCAGGAGACTCTAGTTCTGCCTTTTCAACTGCTCAGTGTCAGTGCATAGCGATGTACTGTGAGTTTGAATCCTTCCAGCAGCATTTTGACTCAGATATTCTCAGGCAAGGTGGGTAACTGTGCTGTGTTCTGCTGTGCCTAAATTGCTGGTGATAACTGTAGTATAAATTTTGAATGATTGTGTGAATGTATTTGCACCTGGCTTAGGTGCGGGGTAGATCAGCCCTAAAATGTAAAAGGTTCCTCAGCTGAGCTGGTGAGACTGCAAAACATGACTGGACTGTCCAGAAGAAATGATAATYGAAACTTTATAAGCTATTAGTTTTGTATGCCAGTAGTAAAAACTACCCTTTGGAAAGAAAAAAAGCCCCGATACTATTCACTATGTAGAACTCCTACTTACTTTGGTACACTTTTGTCTTGGCCATTTGCTTTTTTCTCTATTGGACAACAAGTGCTTGAGTCTGTGACAGTCTCAGCTGRCTCAAGTATGCCTGAGTACCATCACCAGATTTCTTTCGGTGGCCTGGGTGCCAATACTTAGCCTGAAGAAAGTGATCAAGAGATCACTGGGMGGGTATTTTTTTGATGAGAGCACACCTGCAGCACTACAGCAAGAGGAGATCTGYTCTGAAGAGATCAGATCACCATGAATGAAAATTATGTGGACTTGGTGTGTTGCACGGAAAGAAGCATGATATAGCTCACAAATTTCCTGCATAGCAAAATTCTCCTCTTAGCAGTATGTGCATGGATCAGTTCTATCTACTTTCACAGTAGATCTATCTACTTTCATAATTTTTCCTTATTCCTATTGCCTTTCAAGTAGTCACTGAGGCACAAGGATGAGAAAATTTAAATGTGGAAATGGTCATTTTCAAGTAGCGTTTGCATAACTCACTACCTTGACAGAGCCCTGCAGCAGCAGCATTTCTCGTCCATTTTCTCGAGATGATCTCTGTTTCYGTACAAAACAAAGCAGCTCAGGACAAACAGGAGTGTGTAATTTATCCATCCCTGAACTTACCTAGCAACACCCTCTTGCTGCATATATCAATGAACTGTTTATCCARTGGGGTGGAGAATATGAAGTCAGGAATTTTCACTTCTCAGTGTGGTTCCTATTTGAAACTTGTGTGATCTTCCTGTTATGGCCAGGTTAGCGGCAATAAAACATTTTATTGAGAATCTTTGCCAAGATGGGGTTTTATTTTGTGCTTTTCCTGTCTGACAGATGGTTTTTGGTTGAAGTAGGGGTAGAAATTCCCCACAACAGTTGCAGGGAGACTTGGCCACATCCACTGGCGTTAATTATAATAATTGTCCTTTGTAATTAGTTGCGTGYGAGATGGAGGCACAACGTCGCATCTCTGCTGACTCTGATTGTTGGGYCCTTTTGTGGATTGCTCTCCCACAACTGGGAAACAGATTGTTTGGGCTGGAATTAGAGAGCTGTAGGTAGGCAGCAGCTGCTCTTGAATTTTTTTCTAATATGCTGGTTATATGTGTGAGATCAAATTGATTTTGTTCATTTAGCAGCCTGTTCAGTGGAGGAGGAGAAACAACATGAGCCCCTGTAACTGGTAACACTCTGTTCTGATAGAAGCTCTGCCTTAGATGGCTCTCAGGTGTATTTGTGACCGTAAATGATCAGTTCCTGTTCCCCTGCAAAGGTAGAAAAGAGCTTTGCAGGTACCTGCTCCTGGCAGAATAACYCTTACTCACTGCATACCAGCCAGTGCAGGTGGCATTTGGGTTGACCTGAATTTGGTGTAAACATTTATTCAGTGAATGTGGCACTACTGAAATTACACAGGGATTTTCTGCCTTCTGATTTGAACCTGGAGCTGATCTCACTGTCAAGACCCTCACATTTAACATATGAGCCTGTGTATGAAAAGAAGGGCTTTTATCTCAGCCTCACTGATTGTGAAGAACCCAAGTTTACACATTTCTTTAGCAGGGKTCCCTGCTTTCTGGGTTTGACTGCAGATAGTCTAAAGCTTTACATTTTTTTCTAAAAGGAATTCCCATCAGTGGAAACAGGGGTCTTACTTGGTATCTTAAACAGGAATGACAGTCTTCACTMGAACTCTGAATGTTGAAATTGGGCTACTGCAATAACCCACATAAATCATAGAGATAGCCAGGTTTGGATGACAGGGCTTATACTACTAAATTTCTCTCTGAAACTTAGTCCTTTATATCATGCCAGTCATATCAAGCTACAAAGGGCAGAAGGCTGCTGGCATTCCTATGCTGGCAGAACTGTAGCATTCCCTACAGTGCACACCACATTTGATCACATCTGCAGCAATGTTCCAGCTCCCCACCCTCTGTTTCACCCTAAAATCTCAATGCATTTCACTAATCTAAATAATTAAGATGTTTTGATAAGGTGAGTGTGCAGTCTGAGAGCCACATAATCAAAAAGCAAGTTAGTGTTCACAAAGGTTAAAAGAGCTGGCCAGACTGTGTTAGATTCAAATCTGGAGCTTTTGCTGGCCAGTCCTGCCCCTAAACATCAGACCTSGATCAGGTGATCTCCTGATGTGAGCGATGCACTTCTGTTCTTGCCAGTGGTCTTGAGTTACAGCTGTGCAATCTGGCTCCTACAATGTTGTGTGCAAATTGGTGTTTTGTGTTCAGGGTACAGCATCAATGCAATATTGAAGTRAAATCTGATTTGTGTCAGGCTGCTCTGACAGTGTAGAAAATGCAGTGATGCTGTAGTGAGTAAACAGGTAACCAACCATGCCGAGCCACAAGATGGATGTTGTCCAGAGATACTCCTATGCAGTATGCTATGAAGCCCCAATGATAAAATTATTAAATTCTCAAAGGAAAACAAAGATATTCTATTTTATCTGGAGAAGAAGTGCAGGGTGGCTGCCAACCCTGCACTGTGGGAAGAAATCTATGTTCTTTTTCTTTTTGGCCCCACTTCCAGCCAAGGCTCACACCAGGGATGGATCTGTGTTTGCTTTGTTCAGTTTGGATGTGTAGGAGCAAAACAGTACAGCTTATTTTGGTGTCTAAACCAAAACTTTCAGAGAGAGAGAAAATCTACATTTTCCCCCTGCATCAATTGCATCAGATGACTTCATCTTATGATATCGCACTGCATTATTAAAGCTAAATTTCAAGGGGAGCAGGTGGCCCACTGATGCTATTTCACCTCCCAAGCTGSTTGGAAAATCTGTCATCTTAACATCAAGTGAGAATAAATATTGGGGGTTGCAGTCAAGGGCTTTTTTCAAAAGCAGGGAGTTACTAATAGTAATGACTATTAGTGTTAAATGATTGCTTTTTTGCTAAGGAGTTGACTATGGTTTGTGCTAATTAGTSTAGAGAGGAAAAGGAGACAGCATTTTCTTTGAAGCCATTCAATTTCCAAACCATTTTTGGGAGAATTGGGACGATTTCTTCTCTAAATTCTAAGTGGTGTGTCCATGTCAAGGCTTTGAGAGTTATTTTTGCAGGCTTTACTAAAGGAGGAGGCATTGGATCAGAGCAGGAAATCCTTACTTGTTACCTGTCTGCATTGTGCATAGTTTAAATCAACTCCAAATTGAAAARAGAAATTTAAGTAGAAAGAAACCCCATATCCAGTGTTCTCAGTATTCAAGGAAAAAAAAACCCGACAAAAAACACAAGAGAAAGAATCTGCATCTCAATCTCATTGTTGCATTAAAGGAGATGTACTGAATTTGCAGAATGGCTGCAGCAAGTTGTGAATAATGAATGAAAGGGAAAAATTGCTTCCTTGTGCACAGAGAATGCAAACAGCTGTGCTGTTCGCTGTGTGCTGTTTGCACAGATATCACTGGCATCACTCGGGACCCATGAAGAAGAATGTGGCAAATCCAGAGTTCCCAAGTTTTCTCTCCTGCTCTGGCTCAGTCCTTAAAAAAAGTTTTAAATGCCTTTTATTGCTTATAAAATTTTTTTGCTGCTTATCTCTTCTCCTCTATTGGCAACTGGCCAGTTAAAGGGAGGGAAAAGAGAAACTTACACAAAGAGGCCAAAAAAGGAAACACAAGTCTAAATACTTTATAGCAAAGGTCTTTTTCTTTTTGAACTCAACCCTCTCTTTTTCAATGTTGTTGTTTATTTACTGTAGATGAGAAATCAGGATTAGTGAGCTTGGCAAAAGTCACCGCCTTGAGTAATTAATCTAGAGAACAARTCTTATCAGGAGTGGCTGAGAAAACTCAGGTTCTTTAGCCTGATAAAATGACATTTGTGGGAACTTTATTGCTCTCTGTATACCACCTGAAAGGAGGTTGTAGTAAGGTGAGGGTTGGTGTCTTCTCCCAAGCTGAAGGTGATAGTACAAGAGGAAACAGCCTCAAGTTATGCCAGAGGAGGTTTAGATTGGATATTGGGGAAAAAATTCTTCACTGGAAGGGTCATCAAACAMTGGAACAGGCTGCCCAGGAAAGTGACTGAGTCATCATCCCTACAGGTGTTTAAAAGACCTGTAGATGTGGGATGTGGGAACATAGTTTAGTGGTGGCCTTGGTAGTGCTGGGTTAATGCTTGGGCTTGGTGATCTTGGAAGTTTTTTTCAACTTCAATGATTCTGTGATTCCGTAATTTGACATGACAAGTCAGAATCTCTTCAAAGTAAGGTTGGTGTATCAACGCTTCACAGGCCAGACCTTCAAATTTTTTTTGTCTTGATAGTCTCCCATTCATAAAATGAGACCTAGGCTGAGTTATCTTTATGATAGTAGGTAAGGTTTAGGACCAGCAGGACACCAGTCTTTTCAGAAGGTTATCTGAACTCAGATCTTTGGAAGGGAAGGGGAAAGAACACRAACCCATTAATTACTTAGCTTTCATTTGAATAAAATAAGCTTTTAATTGTTTTAAAGCAAGCTTTAAATCCTGCATTGAAAATTTAAGCAGATGAGTGAATAGCAAAACACAGCTCAGAAAGCTGTCCCTCACTGCCAGGAAAGCCTTTTGTCTGATGTGGCAAAGAAAACACAGACAATTAGTCATTTTTGTGCTTTCAAAGCATTGGTTTGATGGTGCCAAACTTTTTCTGACAGATCTCATCTACTTCAGTTATCTGCCACTCCAGTTTATGAGGTTTCTAGGGCAACTGTCATCTTCACAGTGAACTACCCAGGATTCATAGAAAGTGCTTTAGCACTCTTAGATTTCAGTATCTTGCTTTTTAAAATYATAACAACAAAGTATTATTTTTTATAGGCACTGACAAATATTTTTTTTGTTTTGGATTTTTGCAAGCCTGATGGTTAGGAAGGCATCATCTTTCTCCTCTGTCAAGTGTCTCCATAGGCAACGGGGCTTGGCCATGAATATTGCTTTAACTCTCTTGAACTTTGCTCAAGAGTAACATTAGCTTCATTGCTCTGGAAAAAACGAAATTGTCTGGGAGTTGGGCTCATCTGAGGAACAAGAGAGCTGAAGAAAAAGGCAGTGGAAATAAAGAGCTCTGAACTGGGACTGCAAAAGGGGGAGTTTCTGCAGACTTCAAGAAATTGCTTCTATCACAGACCCAGTGCATCTGAGTAAGATTATGTGGGACTGTTTATATTGGTAGTACCGAGTCCTGGCTAAAGGAGATGGTAGCCTTTGCTCTGCAAATCCACAGACTGGAGGGATTTCAGTGGGATACTGTGGTTCTGGAATGCTTGCTCAAATATATTTATTCTGTGAAACAGGAAAACCMTTAACCATGCTACCTGGACAAAATAAACAATCTGATTAGTCTGAAATGCAATTTTTCTGGGGGAAAATGTGTATACATGTTATGATAATTAACTATGTTTGGCTCCAAAGTCAAGTCTGTTCTTAAAACACTTTCCTGTGAAATGAGATCATTTTGTTATTCCAGGTAAGATGGATGGATAGAGATAAGGAGATGTAAGGAAGCTGCACCACAGCTGGGTGCAGTCCACACACGAGGCATGGAGTTSCACTGATGTATTCACAGAGACATTCCCCTGTGTGTTAATTTTGTGTGCGGTGCTCTGAGAGCTCTGACAGCACTGTTAGGCTGGATATTGTGCATTTGAAAAGCATCTGGCATGTTGGTGGCWGCTATTGGGGAAGGAGTATCCTTCRGTGCCYGTTGGTACCATTCTTCCTGCGCTGTGTACAAGCAGCGGCAGAACAGCRTTGATCATTCAGATCTCAGTTTCCAGGCCAGAATGTAACAAAGGGGCTTGCTGGCTCAAGAGCTTGCTAAGGATAAATGGGTACCATGCTTTTCACCAGACCTTCTCTATGAGGTGGTAGAGGGAAATGCAGTTTGCTATTGAAAAAAATTGATAAAGTTGCTTACTCGTCCAGCTGGAGCCTGTTTGCTAACACCATCYACCCCAGCCACTAATGCTTCCCATTTCCCTGATGAGTGGCCATTTTCTACTGYTGGCTTGATGTAAGAATATCATGAATAGGATTTTTATTTATTAGCTGTGTTAATGTGACACGCAGGAGCTACATTATGTTGGGCACAGTACAAACACGTTTATTTAGACTTGTGTGAWAATTACTAATGAGAGAAGATGGCTGGCCAAAGCTCTAGGCATTCTGACACCTCTGAATAAAACAATGACACCCCAACACTGGTTAAAGTGATGATTCCAGCAGAAACTCAGCCAGTTGCTTCCAGAAACTCCTGCGGAATAACATTAGCCTTCTCTAAATACTCTAAAAAACAGAAGAGTTGACAAATRTTAGGAGATGATCTTTGCCCTGAAGTGTTTACAGTCCAGAGCTTCCATCCTTCAGAGAGAAGTGTCTGCTTATTTGATGCATCCAATTGGAAGATGTTACTACTTGYCTTCTTTAAAATTATGCATGGCTCAAGACAGAAAGCAAAGGGGAGAATTAAGGAAAACTCTTACTTGCTTGAAAAGAAAGAAAAAATGGAGACTTAGAGCTGAAAGGACTTGCCTGAGGCCRCATAGAGAGTCAGTGGCAGAGCCCAGAATGGAAGCCAGATGTTCCAAGTCTGTAGCAATATGACTTAACAAGTATTTAACAGAAGGATGTTTTCCTTCAAAGTGTGTTTTCATCTCCCTTTTGAATTAATTATTTTATTTTATTTTATTTTATTTTATTTTATTTTATTTTATTTTATTTTATTTTATTTTATTTTATTTTATTTATCTAAACAGTGGTGAGGGGACTTCCAAATAAAAATAATACACTGAGGAATCTGAGCTTTAGGACATTTGCTAGGGTTCTGATTTACCATGAGCAAGGAGAACTGCACTGATGCAAATTCTTAGGTAGGAACCTCARAGATTGCAGGAGTCTATAAATATTTGCTTTATTTGCAGTGAAGAGTACAGGAAGTTCTGAGTTAGCCTAATTTAGGCTTCAATATGGGCTATTTATGCACTGCCTCCTGGGACCACCTCTGATTACTGAAAGAATGACCTTATTGGAAACCAAMAAGTAGGTCTGCAGTTAATTATAAAGGGCTCAGAGCTTGCTGTGGAAGCCTAACAATGGCATTTTTGTGGATGATGTTATGTGTTTTTATTTAACTGTTCAAATCAGGAGAGTTAAAACAGATGGCATACTTGTTCCTGCTTTTTGAGAACACCTAGAGAAAGACACTGATAATAACTGAGGGAGGCCAAGCCTAACAGGTCAAGAGAAATGGCAAAGCTCAGGCTGTCTGGCCCTGCTAATTACCATCTGAAAGCAATAATGAACTGGTCAGYGGGGTCAGGAACAGGTGATGCTGTGTGGAGAGGGAGAAAGGGGGTTTGTTTGTCTTGTGCATTTGGAAGAAGTGGTTTAAATGTTGTCGCCTCTTTTTTAATTTTACAATAACAGCAGTGACTTAATGTAATCTAAATGTGGCTTTTGGAGAAAATCTGCTTTAGRACTTTTCCAAAATAATTTCCTGAAGGGAAAAAAAAATCTCTCAGTACACTTCAGGATAATGTCTGAAGAAATRTAAAAAACTGACTTCTGGGGCAGCAAGTTTGTACACGGGATGATGCTCCTCTGGGGCATCATAGAAAATGATTATACCAGATYTTGTTCATCAAGGCAAAGTAAGCTAAATCAGATACAAGGCAAAGCCCTTAGGAGGAGGAGGAACATATTCAATTTAGTGAGGCAACTGTGATAGTAATTAAAGCCCAGATGGAAACCTTTGAATATGTCTGGCGTCTGTGTATCCGCTGTGTTTTTTCTGTTAACTTGACATTATAAAAGGAGCACCCAAAGAATAAAGAGATGGTGTTTGAAATTTCATCAGTCAAGCACTGTCCCAAATTTGATTTATTGTAAACAATCTGCAAAAATTGTTTTGGGTATATATGATACAGGCAGGGAGTTTTCTCAAGTGGTAATTCACAAAGGGGAAATTGTACATTATTTCTAGATTTGTCTTAGCTGAAAWCCAGTCAGGATTAATTACACCATTTGCCAGGTCTACTGTGAACCTCTTGTACTTCAGACATATGGATAGAATTTTATTCTGCTGTGRTATATTCTCTGAAGCAGAGTGCTATGCTGTTTACTTTATGACCAGATACACTGCAAGATTTCAGTAAAAAACCCTATACAGTTAAAAAAACGTAGAAATYGGGAAGTAAAAAGGGCATCATTGTCCTACTTCTTTTCCTATAATACGCAAGCCAAGGGCAAAGGATGGTATTGTATGGAAACACTGTTAAAGGGTTAGCAAAATGCAAGGGGTGATTTGCTGYTCCTGCTGAATGGAGGGCTGGGGGYGGCTGTAACTCTGCTGGGCTGTCGCACGCACTGGGAGCCTCGAGTGTCTCCTGCCTTGTGTTTGAGTCATTGCTTTATCTGAGCAGACAGACTGCTTCCAGTCCCAAATCCTCCAGCATATGCACTACTTGATACCTAGTACAGGCATGTGTGTGGTGCTGAGATTTACTGCTGGCCCTTGAGTAACTGTAGAGCTGTAACCCCTGYCCAAGTGTGCCTGGTTTGACAGGCTGCGCCCAGGGTGCCAACATCATGGGCTGGCCTCAAGTGTCCGAGGATGGAGGAAGAGCTTGGTGTTTGGAGAAAGGTACCAAARACAAAAAAGAGGGGAGAGGGGAGGTGCTCCTCTTCAGGTGTGTTAAGTTGCTTTCCCCATATCATCTGTRAACACTTATTTAGGGGCTTTTGAAGCAGTCTGCTACTCCCTAGACAGACCAGTTTATTGGCATTTTGTGATGTTATGGTTCCAGGCAGAGCTGTAGTTAAGCATGTGTAATTAGTGGCAATATTAATGGTCTTTAACGATACTAACTCCAGGCAGTGGTGTTTTCCCTGAGTTTTCATTACCTTTGTTTTGATAATGGCTTACATCCTTTGTACTAAATTCATGTTGCCAAAATCCTTCTGGTGGTTTTCACTTAAAAAATTATCTCCATGTGAGCATATTCCCCCCTCATATACTGTCAGTCTTCATTATCTTTTTTTTTTTTTTTTTGCACTGAAGTACATGGAGCCTCTTTTGCAGTCTATATTCTGAAATCACAACCAAAAAAAACCCCATTTCTTAAAAATATGAGGCTTTCTTTTAATGGAGAACTTTTTAAGAGCTCTGCTCTTAATCCACCTGCTCTGTGGCTCCTGAACTCTCTGCAAGTGGTTCACTGCTCAYTGATGAGAAACCAAACCCCTGAGTCCCACGACTCATGAATTTGAGACAGATTGAATTTTCAGATSTAATTTTATTTTAATCTTTATTTTACCTCCACATTTAATATTTCAAGGCATCACAAGTGACTGCCTGTGGAAGGTGGATTTTTTACATAAGTCAGGACAGCACCTATAACCTTGGAAGTGGAGTTATAGCGTTCGTGGGCTCTGTGATCAGTCCTCCAGAAAGGGATGAGAGACTTGCAAATGGATAAAAGACTTGAGTGTAGTGCAAAAGAGGAGCTTATTCCTGATCACCTTTACAATCAGCTCTTCAATTCTCATCCTCTGACTTTAATTAAAGAAAAAAAAACCAAACAAAAAAAACCCCAAAAAAACCACCTGACCTATTTTTATTTCCTATGACCAGCATCCTGTGGAGTTTTTAAGACCACAGGCCATATTTATGGGTCTTATACTTCCAGACTAAGGGGGTCTGTGATGCTTTTGTCTGCAGTATCATTGCCACCATGGGACTGGAAGGACTGAATCTTACATCAGTGTACCTAAGAGGAGGCTTGGGAGATTTATAATGGGAAAATGCTGACAGCTCCATAATTTACTGCAAGGCTACAGCAGCACTGTAGTTCCTGACAGCTCTAAGCCCTTGTTCTCTGGGATGGTTTGTTTCTAATACATTCCCTTTGCTGGATCTTCCCCCACCCTCTCTCTGGATGAATGGACCTAGGCTTGTGAATATCTATATTGCTGCATTTTCCTTCAGTATTTTAACAGCCTTTCATTTTTAGGGCTTCCCATTGTCSAAATTTGTAAGAGATTTCAGGAACTTCACAGCAGAAAGGCTTTTTCATATAATTTGCCTTTTTTCTTGTTTTTCTTTCTTCAGCCCGGAGTATCTTACATATTCATTGTCACACCGGATACTCCAGCAGCAGYTTTACATTTTCAAGCCCTGGTACTTTGCTGTGTCCAAAAAATGGGTAGACACGRAACAATACCTACTTTTTAACTTATTTGAGGAGAATGCTGTGCATCTGCATAATGGTTTCACACAGAAAGTGCTTTATCTTCATGAGTTAGTGAGTCAGTTTAGGGGTATTCTATTGGCAAAAGCTTTCAGAGAAATTATGCATGGTAAATTAATGAAGGCCGTCTGAGGTATTATTGTGTGTGAATGCACATGCCATTAGAATCAATGGCTGGCTGAAAAAAGTTAACGGTCATTAAGGGGCTGTTAAAAAGGCCAGTGGACACAGATTTACTCTCTTGCAGGGCTCTGGTTGGGTTAGGTGAAGACAGAGATTGCTATTTGCCTCCAGGCCACAGGACAGCCCAGGCTTTATGCTTTCCTGTCCCCATTTCTCTTGGCTCCTGTCAGTGGCAGATTTACAAGAGCCTGCAAGAGACTTTCTTCTGAGGAGGTAGAGAACATCTTCCAAGCAGGTAAAGACTTTTGCATCACTTTTCCTTAGTTTACAAGTTGTTGGTGACAGAAAGTCCAAGTGAGTGAGCTTGAAATGGCTTAAAACCTCAGTGTCTCTGTGGCGGTCTGAAATAGAGCTCTTTAATGGAGAGGGTGCCAAAGAGTAGGTAGTGTTGGTTTTGGATTATGCCACCCTATCTGATGGTGAGTCTTTAAAATATTGCTCACTTGAGTAGTGGGCTGTTGGCTCAAATCAGACAGGAAGAAAAAAGCTCTGCAACAGAAATGACCATTAGCCAATGGTATGGAAAATGGAGCACTAAATGCCAACTGGAGATTGGGCAACTGTGTGCAGTTCCTGGCAATTCAACTAYGAATTTGTCTTACACAGAGTATGAGTGATGCAAGCTGTTTTTCTGGGCACCTGTATTCTTCTGGGCTRTGTCCTTTCCCTTGAGCATGTAGATTTGTTTTTTCCATGTTGTATTTTGAATGCAGTGATTCTGACTGAAATAAAACGCATGGAGAAAATTAATGAATTGATATCTTCTTGCTGCTACCAAAAGAAATTTAAAAGAGCCTTTGATCTAGTGGCTTTAAAAAAGTAAGCTGGACCAGTTACTGATACTTTCTGACCTATGTAAGTGATAAAGTGACTGTGTCGAAGTTAAATTAGTCTTGATCAAGATAAGTTTTTAAGATTTAGAACTAGTAGCCTTTTGAAGAAGTAAGGCTTCTAGTTGTCATTTATGCCACAGCATGTCCTTTTATCATACCTTCTGTGTCTCCAGCAGGAACAGTTTTTATTTTAGAGAAAAAGAGAAATGGTTCATTTGATGGGGATTAGCACAGACAAGCTTACTAATATTTGAAGACAATTTCTCTGCCTTACCTTTTTCCCTATTTCATATCCCACAGAGATTACCTCAGACTGCCGTTGTTAGTCACTGTTATTTATATAAAGATATGTAATGCATTTGTGCTTGAGGGGTCGTCTGTAACGAGGTATGCAATTTCAGGCTGTAGAGACTGGCAGGAATTACTGTGAAGAATTGCTTTCCAGTGACAGCTTTATCCTGCCTGTAATATGTCATTGCGTGCAACTTTCAATTAATCATGCAATAACAAAACATTGCGTCTGGCGACAGTGGTGTGTCCATTAATATCGAGAGGTAAGACTCAGCTTTATGAACACAAATGCTGTCCCCTGCCCACTCGTGCACTTTAATCAGTAAGTCTCAGCCCAGAAAGAACATTTCTCTCTTCTCCTCTCCCCCATCATCTTCTATTGCGATCTATTAAGCTGCAATCCATAACGTCTCGTGTCTCTGTAATGGTCTGATGGCGTGTGGTGTTAAATGATTGCATGAATTTGACTTTGTCTCACTCTGCCTTGACCTTGGTGTCTTCAGTGGCTTCCCTTCCCTCCTTTTCAAATCAGGAGTGGGGAGATGGAAKAGAAAATGGAAGAGTGACAGAATGGAGATATTACACAGGAGGTTTGATGTTGTTCTTTGAGGAGATGGGGGAGACAAGAGGTAAGAGAGGAACCATTACTGGGAGACAAAAATGCGATGATGTGCAAATTTGCGAGAAAAGAGACATCGTGCTGTTGAGCATAACTGGCTCCACAGACTGAAGCTTGCCACATGCAGGACTTCATTGATAAGCAGAGTGGAAACCTTGCAGTAATTCTTCSTCTTGCTCATTTTGCTATTTATAATACGATTGATAAGTAATATATCAATTTAAGCAAACCCCCGAAATCTCATTGTGTTTTACAAGGCGTATCTGTATCCTGAACGGAAGCATAAAGAGACACCTGGGTCTTCTGTGCTYAGGCTACAAAGCCTGGTCCCAGTCACCAAGTATTAATCCCTTTTATTACATCCAGCCAAGTTCAGGCATAGATTCTCACTCCACTGATAGCCTTAGTCCTTTTTTCATTTGATTTCTTTGGGGTTGGTATTGAGGTTTTATACTCTGTACAACATAAATAGGATGTCTGGTAGTAATTAGTGTTAATGCTTTTCTTTTCTTGCTGAGAAACATAATTTTTGAAAAGTGCTTGTCAGGACAGTGTTGGAAGAATCTCCTAAGCATCCTCAGGGCTTGTTATACCAGAGCATTGTCATGTTACATGCGACAGAGGAAATTAATTATAGTATCTCTTCCCATGGGTTAATACTGTGTGTGAATTTGTGATGCTTTTGATTGGTTGCCTTGAAAAGCGCACACTGGAAGAGACATTTGGATTTTGACAGTGGTGTGTTGGGTGTGTGTTGCAGTAGCAGTAAAAAGGTTTGTAGCTCCTTGGGGAATACTTCATGCTCTGGCTTGCTGAATCTCCTCATTGTCTCTCAATTATCAGCTAGACAATAAAAAAATAGTTAATCAAGGGTTTATGTCAAACATGGTTATTCTGGAGYAAATGCAGTATTATACTAGCACCATACAAAGTTCTTAGTCCCTCYGGGCAATGTGACTTCTGCCAGTTAGCAAGAGTGTTGGGTTTGGTTCTTTAATTAAGGCTAACCCCATCTCCCCTGCTGTGTGAGCAGTGGATCTGACAAGATGCTGAACTTGCTAAACTATATAAAATAAAAGCACCTGCCCTCACATGAACTTGAGGGCACTCAGTACTGCAGAGGGTGTCCTTCTTGGTGATCCCTGGCAGAAACAAAGCAGCGCAGTTCCATAAAACCATTTGCTGCCAGGTGTGGGGCTGCATATTTKCTTTTCCATCAGGTGGAGGCTGTTAGTGCATGCACACACAGGGGAGACCTACAAGAAGGAGGGTTTGTAATCAATTTCTCATTCCCAAATTATTTTTCCAGGATCCCCACAGTATGGTGTTTGAGTAACAGAATAATTTCCTAGCTATTAAGTACCTGAAAATCAGCAGTAATTAACTTAGCACAAATTCTTCTCTTCCTCTCCCTCCTCTTTGCTCAAAAAAACAAACAACCCCCCTTTCTCAGCAGAGGAAATGCAGATGGAAGCAGTCTCTTCTGCCTTAGTGCAGTCATGTACAGATTACATCTTTTYCCCCCTTTCAGTTCTGTGAATAACATAATTGCTTTGTTATCCCTCRGGGGATTTGTAATATTAACATTGGTTAATGACATTAATTCAAGTTTTTACCATTAATAAAATGGCATTGCTTAAAATTAAGCATTACATTTCAATTAGTGGTCCATCAAAGACTTTAATAGTCTGGAGCATTAAAGTGATATTTTTTTAAATTTCTTATTAATTTTTTATTGTATCATGCTAATTTCCAAAGAGTGATTGAAAGCCCAGCTGATCCAAYGAATGACCCTATCTGCCATGTTTCTTGAAGGAACTTCTTTCTTTTATGACATTATGCAAAAAGGTCACATTTCCACAAAGCAGGAATCTGTTTCAGTCACCTCCTGAATTCATTATCATCCTTTTTACTTTTTAACATGAGGCACATGATATACAGGCACCCCAGGTGGACATGTTTAAATTAATCTAGTAATAATTGATTCAGAAGAGATTTGGAGGACAGAATTTGCATAAAAGCCATAATGAGAGCAAATCCTCCAAGGCTAGACTGAACAGCTAAGTCCCTGAATAACTTACATCTCCTAAACTAATTTGGTTATATATGCAGGATGAAGGTGTGGGGGCTGGAGCACCATGTGACTGGAATTCATTACAAATAATTCATCTTCTCTAGAAAGGCTGGCCTCAGAGTGTATTAAAATTATATCAGCTCCCAAATGCTTTCTCAGACCCTGCCTTCTGGAAGATGATGACAAGATTTCTGTCTGAGGGATTGTTTGGGTATTTTAAAGTATTTCTGAGGCAAAGAGCTGACACCCCAGGGCTGGGGTGGCCTCTGGCAGGCTGTGTCTCCTGCCTGGTGGGAAAATATTCCGATACCCAGTTTTGGCTGGACATCTGACTGCCATAAACAAGCGTAGAGGAGGATCCAGCTTTCAGTCTCAGATATGCTTCCATTCATGGAATTTCTTAGCTAAATTGTAGATCATTGGATTTGCATTAAATCCTGGATCACTGTAATGTCTTTGGGAATTTAGGGAGTCCCCTTACAGGATGGGGACTGTGTACTGTTTAGTTACAGCAATCCTGCAGACAGGGAAAATTACAACTGCAGTTCATTAAAAGAAAGCAGCCAAGGCCTTTCTGAAGGTCAGCTGTCCTGCTTGACTTTGCCTACAYACTCTTCTTGAGAAAAGCTCTTAAAGGATGCCTCTGTGACCTGGCATAGTAATGCCTGTATTCTGAGGCTGGTGAGCGTCAGCTAGCAGGGAGCACAGTACCATGCTCCTGGTAYCAGAGAAACTGTGAAGCATGTGTGGAAAGAGGGGGAAATTCAGCTGTCTTTTCAGAAACTGTAGATCACCATATATTTTTTTGTGGGAAAGTGGATGTCACTTGTTTTCAGCGGATGAGGAATCAGTCCCATTTTGTTTATACACARCAGTCAGTAATAACCTGTCATTTGTGAGCTGTTTATGTTCTGCACTGCTTCCCTTCAGTGCTGCCCCACAGCCAGGAGGATCTGGGAAGAGCAGCCCGACTTTACAGAATCCCAAGTACAGTGCAAGTGTTGGGGCAGACCAAAGCTGCTGCTCCAGTGAGGGGAACAGTTAACAGAGCCCAACAGGTACCTGCTGCTGCAAGAAGTATGAGAAAAGCTGATCATGGCCGGAGAAAAAAAGAGTCTGGCTGACAATTATTATTTTTTCTGTTCACATTTGGGGCATGCAAAGGCTGTTTGAATGCTTTCTAGCCAAAGGTTTCAGTGTGATAAATGATGCTGTGCTGTGCCAAGAAGACAATGCAGCAAAACATATTCTTGTTTCCAAGCAGGCTGAAACTTTGAGTTGTGCTACAGGGATGCTTTATGCTTTATGCTTCTTCTCCTCGAGTTACAATTAAACTATGAGTATGTGTTATGTGGCACCAGGTAATCACAAATCTTTGATAAAACAAACAACTTCTGGTTTCTCTCTCCTGCATGAGTTCTCATCCTGTTTTTCCAACATAGCAGTAGAGGAAGGAGCAGCTGGGAGAGATGAGTTGAGTTTGCAATGTGCAACAAGTGCCTTTGACCCTGACATGTCAGGGGCTATGTCAGTGATGCAAGAGGATTTGTTGGATGGAGTAGAAAGGAGCGGGTGGCAAAGCTGGAGCTGGTGCCAGAGGTTTTAAACAGGAAAAACAGGCCTCTGGAAAGGTSCAATCCTTATGTTATGGCTGACTCTCAGGCAGGAGGTTTGTTGTTTTGATGATTTCATGGCTTGGTGTTCRTCTTCTGGAGACTTGAATTGTGGGATTGCTTCAGGTCAGAGGAGAATTAAGTGGTTTGGTKTTTTTAAATTTTTTTCTTTCTATTATTTTCCCAGCTCTGTGGACACAGGGGCACCACAGTGTTTACATAGTTTGTCAGGGTTGCTTATGTCTGCAGCACAATCTGGGGACTGCACTTGTCCCCAGATTGCTATCACAGTGTTGAAGGGAGAAACTTTGTGTGTTACCAACCTGTATTAGGTCCAATATAATTTGGACCTATTGTCACTAACTTCCTTATTTAACATCCCCAATAGACCCTCTGATTAGAGTTGAATAAAAAAGTAGTGTTAGTAAAAAAATGGTTAACACTCTAGTTCAACAACACTTATGGTTTTCATATTAAACTGTGAGACAAAAGACATTGGCGTTTTGAAAAGTCAGGAGGAGTTTATTCCTCTTTCTGTCTCTATCTAAAACTGGCTGCAGGTACTAGTGACTGAGTCACAAATCAGTCCCCTGTCTTAGTTTCCAGAGTTGTAGCAACACAGCTGCAACGGGGAAGTGTGTGGCTGGAAATCACTGCAAAAAGAGGATCGTCTCCAGACTGTCACTGTGTTGGAGTGACACTGGCTGTGCAGTGTGGTCTTGSGGACTGTGGCTCTGCTACTTTGCACATTTACAAACCAACTGCATTGTGCAGGGGAGCAGCTTGAAGAAAAGCTGCTGTGTTGGTGTTTCTGTGATAGCTACAGGCTTAAGTCTCTAGGTTGGATRCCAAACCTTAAGCCAGAAAGAACTGTTGCAGCCAGGTGATGATTTGCAGTTAATTGTGATGCTGAATCTGCTGTACTTGGATTATGTAGCTGCTCTGCATGTAAACAGAGTGTCTGGCACCTTGCATTTACAGCAGCCACACAGAGGACTCTAAATCACATGGACAGTGAGGAAGATGACTGCACTGCAGGGGATGCTGAGCCCTGCACACACTCAACCTGCTGCAGGCAGGACCTCTGGAAAGTTATTCCTGCTGCTGCTGCTGCTGTCCTGTGAACCCTGGGGTAGTTCCTCTCTTGGGTTGTGTTACACTCATTCTCTTTTTGATTGAGCATCCAGAGATTTTGGGAGATAGGAGTTCCTGATTCCAAATCTAGGCTCCAGTAAACATTGTGACTGAGTTGCAGTTGTGCAAAATTCCATRRCATCCATTGCATTCTCCTGTTGTGYTAGACCGTGCCTTTGTCTCTGTGTTTCACAGATGGAACACATAAAAATAATTCTATAGCCAGTCCAGGTTCTGGATTTACAAAAACTTTGTAATTCTTTGACAAAACAGTGACATCTCTCAGAGAGGCCATTCTGTGAACAGTAAATAGATGATATTTCCATCTCCCCTGTAGAGAAAACAGTGGCAGTGTACCACCAGGGAGAGAAATGAGTGTGAGCCTYCACTGCCAAACACAATCTTTGAATAAACAGAAGACTTCAGACTCCAAGGCACCTTTTCACAAGTGCTAAATTCATACTCCAAACAAATGCTAACAAAGCCTCTCATGTCTTTATTTTATATGTAGCCATAAAAAAAAAGATCTAGAGCTCTCTGGGGAGCCTCTGAAAGCACTTGGGGACASACTCAGTGTGTGGTCAGGTTAGCACTATTCAAAAGCAAGTCTGAGTGTCAGCAGAGCAGGTATTTATTTATGCCCSCTGGATTTGGCAGGAACCCAGAGGAACAGTATATTTTGTGCTGTTACACATACTTTTACTGCTGAATCAGCTTTATTTAGTGGAAGCTTTCTGTAATAGGGTCCTGTTTTAGAGKGCTTCCTGAACAGGTGAGGAATCCGTTCTGCTTCCAGGACCTTGTGGCCATGGACTGCACTGCTAAGGCCAAGTGACCAAGTGGTGGCTTATGGCTTACTTAGGACCTGCACCAGTCCATGGAGAAGTGGCCTGACACCAGGCCACTTGTTCTGTACTAGGCCGTTATTAAAATTTTGCCTCTGTTACCTGTTCTGAATGAAAATATCCCATTGCATTTTGTGAGGTTGATTGGGGACCTTGACCAGTCCTGGGTGGCTTTGAACAGCAATCAGAAAGAGTTCTAGAAATGACGTATCCCCAAACGCACTATCAATCTTTTGTGGGACGTAGTCCTAAGATCAAAGTATAGACTATTGCTTTTCAGCTCCACTACAGCCCTCACGAGCCATGAACCTAACAGTATATTAGGATRAACTGATTTCTCCATTGCAAAGAGTTACCTGAATTATTTATACAGATCGGTATAACAGAAGGGTTTCAGTGATTTGACCTGTGTTGCAAGACCTTGTTTGTTTTATTCCTGATGCAAAACCTGCTATGATACTACAAGTGGTGCCCTGCAGACTGTGAGGAAGGAGCCTTGAGAGGGGTCAGCATGGAGCTCAAGCTTCTGTTCTGCCCCAAGAAAGGATACTACCTGCCCACACTTGTGATGCACCCTGCTGCTGAATTGAAGGGGGTTTTGAAGATAACCCTTGGATTATATGGATGAAAATGTGGGTTTGTCTTCCTGGGGTGTTGTGAGGGCAAGTTCAGTATGACTCTCATARATATGTTGCAGTTGATGCCATGGGAAGCCCTAAACATGGTGGGRCACAGGAGCTTGGTGACAACCACAGCAAGAGCTGTGGCATATAAACTGTCATGATRTCCAAACTGAGCTCACGGATTCTTCAGTAGGGTGATTTAATTAAAGCAAAACAAGATCTCTTCCCAGGTCCTCATCTCAACCACAGTTAGACCATTTCCATAAGTTTGCTTCACAAGTAAATGAGAAAAGCTCAGTATCCATGAGCCCCATCTAACAGTGTGTATGAGATTTGACTCCTGGACACGCAAGTGCAGCGTGCCATGTTTTGGCTGTGAGACAGATCCATGTCCCCAGCATGGGCACAGCTGAGGGCTGAGTGTGTGGAGGTGGCCAGGGGCAGAGGGAAAAGCTGGGCTTTTTCTGTGATAGGAATGGCCCTTGGAACCACTTGGGTGGGACTGATTCCAGCTGGAGAGGAAGGGAAGGGTGAGGAGCATTGGATGAATAAAGGACCATAGTTTTGTTGGCCTTGGAGCTCTGTTTTCTAGGGCAGAGCTGCCTGTGCCAGCCTGTCATAGCCACATTTTTGAGCTGTCTTGCTTTACAATGTTTATATTTATTTCCCTTATTCTTCCAATACTTTTTTGAATACTTTAATGTCCATCTTTCCATTGCTCTTCTTCCCTCTGGTATCACAGTCTAATAAAACCATAACTGTGGCAATCAAAAATGATCCTGAACAGAAGAATTAAAGCTATTGCAGGAGGTTCCTTTTCTAGTCTTTTTTAAAGGCATCTCTTTCCTTTAAAATGAAAGATGAAGCATTTTCTTTTATCCTTTAACTTTACTGTCACATTTTATTAAGTCAAAATGATAGTTACAGTCAGAGGAAAGCAGGATATGAATTCCTGGTACAGCCATTTTTAAAGTGTGCTTTGTTTTAAAGCCCTGAAGATTGATTGAAGGTATTTTTCTTTTAGATGTGAAGCTTTAGTCAAAAGGGGCCTGATCTGAGTTACCCTCTGTAAATCAGGATTAGTTCCTGTGAAATCAATGGAGTTGCAGTGATACAATATGGGGCAAGTTGGAAAAGACTCATGCCCTGAGAATGAATAAGGGAGGGACTGTGGGCAATCCCCTGAATGCTGCCCTTGCGCAGGGGTGAAGCCACAAGGTGAAGCAGAATTATACCCTGTCCCTTTCGGGCTGCCGTGGAATGTCCTGGCTGAGAGAAGGGCAGGCAGAGTGGGTTTTTGCTGACACGGGCTCTGAGGTTGCAAATCTCAGCTTTGGAGACGCTCTGAGTGTGAAGATCTCCTGCCTCTCCCACATGGAGCAGCTCTCTGCTCATCCCCTGCCACTGCCACTACAGGGAGGGAGGTACATGGGCTGAGTTAAGAGACAAGAGGAAGGTGGCAGAAGTGGTGCTCTACAAAATACCTGTCTGTGGAGCAAATTTCACCAAATACAGTGTAGCCTGAATTTATTGACTTTCTTCTGTCAGAGGGCTGCAGGGATTCACTGTGTGGGGTAGAAAAGGGAGGAACRGGGGCTGTGCAGGGCTCAGACGACAGGCTTTCATGAAGGACAAGACAGATAAAACTGGACAGATAATATTTTTAGACGTTTTTATCTTTTTTTAACGTGTCTGCATTGGACCAGGGAGAGGAATAGCTAAAGTGGTAAAGATGCATCAAGATGAGCAAATAAAGAATTGAAATGATATATTCTGTCTGAGATTTCAGTTTAACCAGGGATTTGAGCTCTTGTCTCTCATCTGCACTGAAACCTTGACAGCTGATTTCTTGAGCCCTAAGCTGTTCTGAGCAGAGAGTCTAAGAAGAACAGCTCTTTTTATAGCATTTAACTGTATCAAAATGGCTTAAGGCCAGGGCAAGTTCCAGCACTGCAAAGCACCACTAGTCTGGGCAGTGCTTAGGACATGCAGTGTTTTAGCAGTCTGGATGGAGACTACTCCTAAGCACTGGTTCTACTCCAGGCTTCACAGTGAAAATCTGCAGCTTGGGCAAAACTGGAGGCTTGGATTTGGCCACCTCCAGTCAATTTAAAACATTTCATTTAATTAAAACACTTCATAACTGCTGGGCTCTCCCAGGCAATTATGAGCTTGCTCTTGGCACAGAGCAGACCTGTCCTTGCACATGGCATTGCTTCAGYGTGGGGTTCTTTTTGGAAATAAATTTGCAGCACCTGGGAATCACTAAGTTAGAGTCTTAAAATACTGAGAAAAAGTGAACCAGGCAGCCTGAAAAGGGACAGGTTGAAGGACTAAGCTTTTTCAGTGTTATCCACTCTCATTATTGTTCAGCTCTAGGGCCCTGACTTGTGTTGCCCTTGATCAAGCTGGCATTTACCCATTGACTCTTACTCCAGCAGGCACCAACTCAGGGCTGCACATGACACTGATTTTCCTYAACTTTCCAGCACATGAAAGCTCCACATATTTGATGAATGCAATTGGACGGAGGAGATGGAACACGATGAGGATAGGAGTCTTTAAAAATGTTTCTTTTTCACCTTGGTTTGGTCATTTATTACTTTCCTTTTCAAGTTTGAAACCATTATTTTCATGCACACTTTGAATTTCCCTATGACATAAGGAAAAGAAGATGGAACTTTTCCCCAAATCCTGGTTACAGCTTTCTAAGGAACGCTGAAGTCTTTTGGACTGTGGTAAAATCTCCCAGGGAAAATGGCAGAAATCCAGATACTTGGCACATTTTACTACTAGTCCAGACAAAACACTAGTAAATGTACTCTGCTTTGGCATGGAATAGGCTGTGGGATGTTATCAAGCTTTCCTGTATGCAACTTTTTATCATTTCATGACCACGTTTAGTGTGAAACTTGAATTTACTCATCTGTTGTTTGCCCACCACATMGGGCCCCAGAGGCGCATAGGATCCTATCATGTGTCTTTGTTTTAAGATTTTTTTTTTTCCATTTAGCTTGAGATCATTGTTTAGATGATTAGTACATGAAAATGGCCATATTGGCTCAGACTAGAAATCTGTCTAGTCTAGCACCTTCTTTCTAGGATTAGCCAGTAATGGCTGCACTGGGAGTAGTAGAGCATGCATAAAGTGAGATTTCCATGACTGTCTCTTCCAGTTTCCAGCAAGGATATCTGACAGTGAAAAAGTCCTTTTGCCTTTTGTGCACTTCCCGTAACAACCATCTCCTGTCTAAGGAAAGTTTGGCTTTGAGTCTAAGTGTATCCGAAAGCTATACAAAATGCATCTCCCTGGCCTTCACTCTGTGCTGTGCTTCATTTCTGGATCTTTACTGGAGAAAAAATGATCATTYAAAGCAGTGGCTAAAAATATAATGTGAAGCTTCATCATCAATAATTTTTATTACAGTATGAGTTGCACAACATGTCCATCATSTGAGGTGCCACGGTGCTCAGCAGTGTACGCCCTGCTTTATGCTTGTGCTTAATGACTAAACACTATGCTGGCCTTAGCTTTAAATGATTTCACATCTCTTCCTTCTGCCAGTCCCATTTTTTAATTTAACATTATATTTGCTGTGTTTTTAAAAACAGCCGCCCTCCATAGTGAAGTGCTGTAGAACCTCTTTTGGAGAGCTGGAAGGGGATTTTATATATCACTGCATAAAATCTGCATGYAAATGGAAAAAATGTGAAATGCTGTAATGTCTCACTCACACTGGTTGGGAAACCAAGTCCCCAGAACTACCCTGAGCTCYGAATGCCAATGCTATTTTCAGTCAGAGATATGGAGCTGCTGCTGAGGACGTGYAGAATGGATGCACTGGCAACTCATCTTTATGCGTGTTTAAAATAACAGAGAAATAAAGTTAAGAGTAAAACACGGAATCCATTTCTCAAACCAATTCTCTCCCATTTCTGGTGTAAGCAGTCCCTTATTGCTCTTGTGATGCCCCAGGATCTTTACAAGCTTCTTCCAGTTCCTTGATGTCACAATATTGTCCTCTATATTGGAGTTTGCTCCGTGCCAYAAGCCTGTCATTGTTCATCAGTGCTTCATGTTACCTGCCATCAGCCTGGCCATTTCAGGTCACTGAAAGTGTTTTAGGGACTCCAAACAAGCAGAGGTATCAGGCACTGCAGGTGTWGACTGTTTCACTAACTTTATGAATCACACCTGCAGGAGTTGAAAATCTCATTATGTGTGAACTTAATTAGAATCAGCTTTATCACTAGTTAAGATTTAAAAGTAGGAGACACTATTTATTTGAAACCATGTGTTTGCAGTAATTGAATGAAGTTACATAGGAAAATATGAAATGCACACCAGTAAGATTAAATTGTGCAATGCAGATTTTCTTAAGATGCAGCATCATCTTGGGGAGCTTGTGGCAAGGGCTAATTAATCCTCCATCCTCTGTCTATGGCCTGGTAGGCCTGGGGGAGTTCTTTAGAGCTGTACCTTTACTGCTACTGTTGTTAAAAAAGCTCATGTAGAAAAGGCATGACTTTCCTCACCTGAGGGTGAATTCYCTTCTTTGGCTGAGCCTCAGCTCTTGTGACTGGGAGCTATAGCCTTCTATAATAATGAAAGCAATCAACTCACTTCTCACCATTTCCCCCTTTAAAATATTCTAATTTTTATGTTACCTCAATTGGCACTTAACTGGCAAGACCTTCAAACTGGCTTGTTTTGTTTCAAGACATTTAAAGCACCAGTGGCCACGTGTATAAATCACCTATTAATTTCAGATGTGTTTTCGTGGTGAATGATGGTCTTTCCTTWGTAATCACTTGAATTTAGCATGGAATTTATCATGGACACATTATGAAATTGAGGAGGGAGGTGTACACACTGGGGGACACATTTACCCCTGGAATATTTGAGATTTCATGTTGTCAGTGCCAGCCATTGCACACCAGGTGCTTTGTAAAACACACACCCCAAGGATACACAGATATTTAGGGAGCTGTGTACTTCCCTTATTTATGGTTGTAAATTGGATGTTTTTGGGGTTTTTTTTTGTTGCTGTTTGTGGAATATTACCTTGTGCTACCTTACTTAGCACAGGTGGAGTTGGGAGTAAAGGGGAACCTCCAGCCTTCCCTACCCATGTTAGATGCTCTGGATAAGCATTTGCCTTTCTGAAAGTGGAATTGTTTTTATTTCAGGTATCCTCCGCGGTCCTGTCTTGGAAGCTAGATCTGCAGCCGCCCTTCAGTCATGATTGTTTCAAGATTAAAGGCCATTTCCCTGTCATTTCCAAGCCTTTTTCTTCTTGCTTTTCATCTCTCAGCATCACAGAATGTACCTGAATACACTGAAGCTGAACATCAGCAATGTGTTAGGAAAGAACACCCCACAATTGCTTTTGAAGGTAAGAGCTTCTATTCCTCTTTCAGATTCCACTAGGATGATCCATTTAGGTTTGGTCTGTGCTGTTTTTCCTTACAAGTGTGATCCACAGGCATGGGRAAGTGGCCTGACGAATAATTTTCCTTTTGATGCTTTACACTGTTTTAATTCTGAGGTTTCACATCAGTCACTCAATTCAGGCAGTTTTGGGACTACTGGTCTAAAAATCTCCATTTTCCACTTCTCTACAGGCTCCCTGTTATCTTGTGCCATGCTGAAACTGTGTTTCAGTTTCCTTTTCTCTAACTGGATTCAGTAATGCCTCACCTGGCTTGCTGGAGCCAGACAATAAGTGAAATGTGATAGAGAATTTGGACACGCTTGAATGCATGAGAAGTAATTTGATTTAAAATTGCAGGGAATGGCTCCCCTTTTGTTTGTAGCATTCCTGGTTTGGTTTTGTTATGTATTTGTCACCTGTGCTAGTAGTTTCTCTGTTGTTCATCTGGGCATTTAACTTGAATGTGAGAGGGGGCCTTTGTGTTGCAATGACCAATTCTTTTACTGTTCTTTTGAAGCGTGGAATTTCTCTTGTCCTGATCCCAGTCAGATTTTCCATGAATGCACATGTACTCCTCAGTTGTCTGGATAATCTGTCCACTTATCCACACAACAGGTAGATCTTTATATTGGTACCAYCATTATGTGAAAATTCACTCCAGGCTAGTGTGTTAAACTCAGTGTGCCAGCATCAGCAGCTGCTGAGTCTCCTTGCTAAAAATGGTTTCCTCCTAAATGTTGAAATATCGATTTTGGTTCCCATTTAAGGCTTTGCAATGCATCTCTAGTTACATCCTTTGCTAAAGGCAATTGAGTACCTTGCAATGTGTCTCTAGTTAGSTTCTTTGCTAAAGGCAATTTAGTTGTGGTTTTGTGACCTTTGAGATAGAGTTTCCAGGAAGAAAGTAGTCAAAGGCTTCCTTGCTGACCTTTTAGGGTCATTCTAGAATGCTTTACTATTCTTGACAGAGGAAGAAACTCTTGTCTCTTAATTTGGAAAGTTGAAGAGATTTCTTGTCTGTTTTCCATTATCCATGCCTTAAAGGTGTAAGTAGATTAAAATAAATTAGCAGAATCTTTAAGCCTACATGATAGGGCACTGGGTCTAACCTTGATCCAGTAAATAAACCTTGATTTTAATTGCTGAATAAATCTAACCATCTGTTTTAACTGGGGAGGGCCAAAAGGAGAAGCCCTTGCTGTTAAAACACGGTGAAATTCAGTTCAGTAGATAATACAGTAATGAGAATGTTACAGGTACGGAAAAATGTCACTCTTTTAAACAGGAGAACCAAACTTGGAGTTTACCGAGTATGTGTCTGTGCAATCCAGCACTGAGGTAAATCATTCTGCAGGGAATATTAAGAGCCCCAATTCCCGAAGTTGAGGAATTGGTGGGCATTTCTTGGCACTCATATTGAGTGCTACTCTGCAGAATCGACGGTTGTGTAAACACACTCATAATCTGCCAGTTTGCTTTGTTTTAATCAGACATGAATATTTCACAGGAAAATCTGTCTTCTTCTTTCACTGTTGTTGTTCCCTTCCTCTCTTCAATGATAGAGGGCAAAAAACTGGTGAGTTAATTAGAATCTGACAGTTCTGCAAAAGAAAGATTGAAATTGCAGATGCATCAAGAAAATGACCCAGATTATCATTTGAGTTTCTTAAACACAAGTTAGAGTTATTGTTTTTTTTGCAGCACCTGTTTCCTTGTGATTGTTCATGAAACAGTTTAATCTTGTATTTTCTGCTGCAAAGCTCATCTGGAAAATACACAGGAATTAAATTAAAGGCACCTTTTTTCCACTGCACATGGCTTTTAAGGTCTGGAGAAGAGGGCTCACATGTTCAAAACCACATCTCAGTTTATAATCTGATTTCTCTGAAAGCTATACCCTGTTCTAATGCCAGCACATGCAGGTTTAAGCTGCAAGGGGAGATAAGTGGGAGAATCTAAATATTTGTGGTATTCCCTGATTGCTCTGAGGATGTCTCTGCTTAACCAGTGCAGCTCATGAGCTTTCTGTGGGTCTCCAAATACATTGACTCATGAATCACAACCTGGTACACAATGGGAGTGTGAAATGACTGAAAGAGTGACCCCAGCAGAGCCCTTGTGATGCTCCCACCACCAAGGGAAAGGATTATGTTACACCAGCAATTTTCAGTGGATGGGCCATAATAATAATAAGGCCTCTGACCATTCAGTCATAYGGGATACATTAATTTACTGCCAGAATGAGTGGGTTAACAAAACAGTTYATGTTACAAAAGGGTTGAATAGCTTCTTTTTCACAGCCTTGCTAACCAGGCTTCCCRTCACCAGACAAATGGGATGCCATAGCATGTTTTGTGTTCTCTGGTCTTCATTTCCCATTTTGCTTGTGCTCAGTCTYATTTTATTGTACTTCATCCATAGAGGATATTCTTAACATCCCATTGACCAGATAATGTCCTTGTTGTAGAAGAATCCAAGTAAAACTTCTTTCTGTCTATTTTTCCCCTTATTTCCAGAAAAAATACTTTTTTTTTTAATGTTCTTATTGTATCTCATCCACACTAGCCAACCCTCTGTTTGAATTGGTATCTCTTTGTATTGCTGTGGGAGTRGGTAAGAAAGACAGAATCCAGTACATGTCCTACTGATTTAAGCAAAAAAAGGAGACTACATATGCAAAATGCTTTTACTTTTGCTGTGTTCAGAGCTGAAGAAATGCCTATTTTTTTGCAGACTTCATTCCCCAAATTATTTGTGCCATTACTTGTGATGTAGCGAAAATGGTTTAGACAAGTTGAGGAAAACAAATTCTGGTTCTAGATATACTTAAAATGCTAAAGATAACATTTACACTGCCAGGAGAGATGGGGGCTGGGAAGGAGCTGTGAGCTGAATGGTTTATCCTCACAGCCTGCATGGAGATCCTGGGGACATGACAGAAATTGCGTGCTGCAAACAGCGTCCTGTGTGTTTSCACAGTACCAAACTAACACAATGGTGCCCCAATTTCCCTGGGGCTTATAAATGGTGCTCATTGTACAGTTCACCAACAATATTAACGTACCCAGTCTGGGCTTTTCATAATTAGATTGTTCTACTCTGTGCTTATAGGAAATCCAGTTAAAGTTTGATTTCCCTTGTTAGATCAATAAGAAAATGATCTTCTACTTCCCAGGAGGCTGTTTCTGGTGTCTTACTACCTATTTGACTGTTAGTGGGTTGCTACATTAAAGATCTTGCATGCTTGTTTGTTTTTCAGYGAGTTGAGAATTTAGTTGAAACAAGTCAAGTGTATTCTCAGTGCATCCCTTTTTATTTATACATGCCCGTACACATACATCCAAGTCCCATTTCACAAAACAGTTTGTCATCCCAGCACAGCTCCCCTGTGGTCCACCCCTGGTAAGCCAAACACCAGAGAATTTGCTTCTAGTTCTTGTCAATCATGTTTAGATTTCTCTTTTTTTCTGTATGGGTCTTACTGCCAGTAGATCAGTGCCTGCATTGGCAACTGAGCGGTACCTTTGTCAYACTGTCCTGGTTGCCAGCAGCATAGTTCATTGTTGTACCGCTCTTTCTTGGACATAAAGTGGCTTTGCTATTCCTTAAAGACATTTGGAGCTCCTTTGTAATGTGCCTCTTGGGAAAACCAGAAACATCTTCCATGTCAATACTATATAAGGTTTGTTGCTGCAGAGCCAGAGCCATGAGAGACATGCATTGATGTTTGTAATGGCTGCAGAGTGCTTGGCTCTTGTTTACCAAGGAAGTACTTAGAAGCTTGCAAACTCATCTGTGTWACATGAATCATTTGGACATTCACAACTTCACTGGAAATGAGCTGTAAACAGGTTTCCACTTGAAGTTTCTACCATTATTTGTTTCTCATTAATTTCATCCATTAAAYCAGTACGCTTAGGAAATAGTATGATAACTTCCCAGGTTTTTCTCTGTTCTGTCTCTCAGGGCTTTTTCCCCTGGGTCATGGCWGTTAGGGCAAGCTGAAAGAGCATAATTTGTCCCTGTTTTAATAATTGCACCATGAAAACACCTCAGCTGATTCCATGCTGAGGCACAGGACAGAGGTGGACTTGGTTAAATAGCTTATATCTCAGATCTTCTCAGGACTGCAAATCTCAGTTTTGCAGACTGCATCATCACTGCTTGTGTGAATTCTCAATGTGTGGCATTTGATCCATTGTCTAATCCTCAATCTCTCCTAGATGCAGACAGGTTACTCTGTCTGTTGCCTCAGGTTTTCAAAGTTATTTCATTTGGGAGTGTTTAAGTCCGGGCATTTACTTCAGAATGTCTGTAATTATTACCCTCTGCCAGATAAATGTGATTCAGGTGACTTGAATATAGCTTGCTATTTATTTTCTCAATATTTTATTTCTTTAAACAACATTTTATTGAAATGTGGCCAGCTTCAAACACTGGAACCTGTGGGGAGCAGCTAAGTGTTTGCTTGTTGTATTGAAAGCAAAAGCTGTTTTAACTGTGGGCTGAAGGATAATAAGGTATGATTTATTTGTTTAGAAAGTTCTTGACATTTCACCAAACACCCCCACTATTGTTGAATTGGTCACTAATACATTATTCCCTTTACTGTATATTGATGGGAAAAAAGCACATTAGCATTCATCAACTCCAAAGGCCAACTGGGAAAGCCCCTTAAGAAATTCTGATCAAGATTTACACTTTTCTTCACTGGAAACTGGTGGCATCCTGTGCTTCAGAATATTTCAGTATGGAATATTTCAGTGCATTTCAGTATGGATTTTGTTTCCATTAAGCAAACCTTGTGGCAATTTTCCTTTTAATATTGAAAAATAGGACTTTTGCAAATGAAACTAGAAGTTTCTTCTTTTGATTTGATTTAGAATTTGTTTGATTATTATGACTGATAAAGCCATAAATATACAGTAGTTAGGGAAATAATTGCTCTCAGGCAAAACTTSTGAAAATTACACCCAACTGCTCTCAATATATTTTTCATTCCATAATCATAATTACAACAGTAATGACGCTAGTTCTTTGACACTTCCTCATTAATGGTGTCCAAGGCACTTCACAAATAATTACAATGAGATTTGATTGAAAAAATTATTCAGCGTGCTGTTTCTTGGGACCTCAGGAAGAAAAGGAGGGTTAGAAGAATGCCCTTTATTCACTAAACGCTTTAGATGAAATGAATCATGCCGAACAGGACAGAAAAGGAACACTTTGCAGTGAAGCTTCAGGAAGAAGAGTGATCAAGTAGCTCACATATTGGAGTAAGGGAAGRTAAAACTTTAAAGGAGGACAGTGAAGGAGGAGCCTCTGACCACGAATTGATGAGAGGGAGGCACCCTCAGCAGCAGGGCTGGGTGAAGTAGAGTCACAAATGCCCAGAAGGTCACCCGTGTATCATGCACGGACCAAGGCCATGAAAAACTCATGTCAGCACTGATATTTTCCAGAGGTACCACTGGTKTAACTGGGGCTAACAGCTGCACGTGCATGGKCCTGTCTTWGGCACAATGGTTGGATCTAGGAYATAAAGATCTGATGACTTTTTTTTKGRWCTTGTKCACACATGAGAGAAAGGGAACAGGGTGGAAATCTGAAGCRCTTATCTTCTTTTTCTGTGGTTCAGTGCAAACACAGACATCCCTTGGAGAGATCTAATTTTCAATTTCAAATCATACTTAATGTAGTTCCCTAACTGAACAAGTTTGTGATACAGCAGTGGTRCAGCAGACCTCATTTATTTAGCACATCTGCTTCTGATGAGTGTTAACATATCACATTCTCCTAAAGCCTTCCATTCAAGGATGAMATTATGCTTTGATAAAGTTCACTTCAGTACTAGCAGTCTCGTAAGAAATATTCTTATAGTATCATACAGGGTTCACCCTGGAAAGCCCACAAAAAGTCTCAGCTCAGTCAGATCCTGAATATGTACTTTTCTTGAAGTCAGTGGGGTTGTTTATTATTAACCAGTTTCCAATTTAAAAACACTGATCCTTATGAGAACAAACTAATTTCAAAACTCAGGAATTTACAGCCTCTGCTCTCTCATTCCTTGCTGTGACTGCCTCATGGTGGGAGCTTTGTGTGCAGAGGACAGGAGTCCTYGTAAGCCTGGCATCCCCAGTTCAGCCTTTGGTTAGCCAGCAAAGAGGATCAATTTCTGCTTCAGATGTTCATCACAGYCAGACATTCTGACTCTGAGGCAGATCTGGTTACCTGCAAGAAAAATTCAAGGAGACTTTAGCCTTGCTTTTTCTGCTTCTTCTACCTTCTCACTAGTGAAAACAATTGTCCTGAATCTTGCACCACCTCTGCTGGCACAAGTGGCTGATCGAGACATATAACTGTAAGGATAGTGAAAAAAAATTGCCACCAGATGTGGGGGAGGCAGACTGAAGGATCCTTGAATGATGACAAAGGGGTGTTGTTTTTTTCCCCATCAGACTGCAATGGTTGTAGGAGCCAAGATGCAGCTTGSTTTGCTGTCTGAAAAGAGGGATTATACTGATCAGAATGTCATAGGAAGCTGCAAGTGATGCATGAGCATTCACTTTATCTTTCTCAGTGAGGGAGATTGCATGACGGCTGCGGGGCTTGTCTCAGTAAACAATGGATCACAATGCTTAAACACTCTGCAGCATCCTCAGGAGAACAAGAAGTCTCTGGGTTTGCTCACGGTGGGGCTGTGTGTGGCACTGGTTAGCCAAGTTTCACAAGCTGATTGTGGGGCACAGGACTGTGGCTGCATGACATGGTRCAGTGCTGTGTGGGGCTGCAGGGGAGGTTGTTGGGGAGGGGAGACAGTGTTTGGGGGTGTTTGCCCCAGCTGACAGCCTGCTGAGAAAAGCCAAATCCATTCTTGCCATAAAGTCCTGTGCTATGCAGACACGCACTTTTGGTTCTGTAAATCTGAAGCAGGTCAAACAGACACGCTTATGTCTCGTGGACACATCTCCTTATTCACCACTCTTGCAGCACTGTGGCGTCACCTCTTGATCTTCTTTGGCTGTGGCCAAGGAGGATCTGCAATGGTTGAGTTATCATCCCTGGAAATATTTAAAAGATGAACAGATGTTGCCCTTAGTGATGTGGTTCAGTGGTGGACTTGGCAAGGTGAATTAATGGCTGGACCTGATGATCTTAGAGGTCTTTTCCAACCTAAATGATTCTCTGTTAGTTGGGGACTGAGGTCTTGGCAGGCCTGTGCTATAGGAGCCATGCTGAAGAGGAAATAACTTCTCTCAAGTCACAGGACTTCTTTCCCAATCCCCAGCCTGAGGCCTGCGGACTTACAAAGTCCAAGAGTCTCCTGGCTCCTGGAAGTCTCCTGGCTCTTGCCAGGATCAGGTCTGGATGGACCTTCTGCCCACCATTCACCATGTGCAAACAGGAACCCAAATGAAACAGAGGGGGCTGAGACTGACCTCTCTGATGGAGCAAARCTGCTGAATACTGTAGAAATGTGCCCAATTGGGCATGTGAATTGCAGCCCTTCAATATCCTTCCTTGTCCAGCTAGGACAATTTATCAGCACAGTCCCATACCGGAAGTGAGCACTAGTTTGTGCTTATTATTTAGTGTTTTCTTTATCTGGGATTGAATCCTTGGGTTCTTCCACATACATTGTGTGTTTTGCCAGCTGCTCGGTATTAATAATAAAATAGTAAATAAGCAAGCAGTTATAATTGTAYTTTTACAAAAATTGAGTTTGGACTAGGTTCTTTTTTCCCCATATTGAAACAATTTAGCAACACTTGTTTTGAAGAAATGATTAAAATGTAAGAAACAGAGTCAGAATACTTGATATGCAACAGCAATACAAAGTGCCTCCTGTACATCGTGTGCGTTACAGATAATTAGACCTTGATGCACCAGCCATTATCCCTAAACCCATTTAACAACTGGAAGTACTGAGATATTAAAAAGTTTCACGATTTGCTTAAGACAGAGAATTCCTGTGTCAGTGCTGTTAGGCTCTTGGGATCATGCCAACATCTCCACCTGCCATTTCTCTCTTGGGGTCGAAGAAGCTCAGCAAAGTCAGCTCAGAGAGGAAGTGGAGTCATTAAGGGAAGAAGCACAAAATCATCCAGATCTTTAAATGGTTACCATGTTTCCTATGGCTCTGTGGAGGCAAGACCTGAGTCTTTGGTTTTTTTCTTCCTTCAGGATGGTAAAGAACAGAACTTTTTCTTCTGTCCTGTTCTATTCCTTKGAAGCTGAGAGATAGGACTATTCCTTCTTTTACAAGACCAARAGAAAAAGTCTTATTCTTTCTTTTTCCAGTCATCTCCTATCCACATATTCTGGGACAGTTTGGAGAGGGACATTGGCAACTCTTGCTTCTCAGATCTCATGGAAAAGGAATGGCTTATGGCAAGCTGCTATCACAGTGACTCACAGGCCACTCATGGGTTAGTTCATTGTTCTTTCATCTGAGAAGGGGCTTTGTAGTTGGTCATGACAGGAAAAATTGTTTGAGTGGGCAGGAAATGAGGTGGAAACATGGCTGGAAGGTGAAGACTGCTAGAAAAGAAACCAGGAGTGGGAGGAGAGTGAGTGTGGGGTCAGAAGGGTAAACTGAATGAGACCATGGAATTGAAACAGCTGGAAGAACATCTGAGTTGGGTTTGGGTATTGACGGGAGAGAGAAGGAAATGGTTGGTTTGACCCATTTTGTAGAAGGCAGGTAKTCTGTCAACAGCCTTCTACGTCTTCAGAGCTGTGAGTGGAGATCAGAGATTTAAGACGRCAATGACACTGGAAATTGCAGCAGTTGGGAGGAGGACATATTTAATGTACAATTAAAGATTTCAGTGTCAGGTGAAAGAAAGAAAGAAAGAATGCCAGTAATGAGGTGGAGGTGGTGATGGGAAGACAAGACAGCAGGGTGATATCTAAGTGTAGGAGGACTTCTGGGGTAAAGCCAGCTTGAGTTTTTTTGCCTCATAAGTAAAGTTGAGCTCTGAGTGCTGACACATTTGTTTGCTCAGCTCTGCCCATGCAGCAAAAGATTTCTTCCTCCCGTGATAAATTTGCTAAATTGTGGAGTGGTTTGTGTTATGGAGGCTACTCTTAAAACTCAGCATGGGGTGGGAGGGAAAGTTAATGTCCAAAGTCTATTGCAACTAACCTGTGGTGTGACCTACAACAAGGAGCTAAAATTTAAAATTAAGCTGATACTAAAATATGATTCATTGTCAGTCCAATAAAGATAATGTTATAACTTCTATGCATTCTTGGAAATGTCCACACTTGCAGCATTTGAGAAGACAGGTGATGGCATGGCTGGATAGTCATTAGCCTTCTCAGCTTTGGTTACAGCCTTGTTTGCCTTGTCTCCAATGGGTCTGGTCAGGAACCCACACAGAATGGAAACTGTGGGCTTGCCTACTTGCAAACTGGAGTATCTGCTGATCACTACACCTAATCTGCCCTGTGCCRGGGCTGAAGCAAAACAAAAAGGGAGGGTAATGTACAAGTCACAGAAGTCATGGCTGTCACCTGGTCCTTGCCAGGAGTGCTGCAGTACTCATGCACAGTAATTAAGCATGTCCTGAACTAGTAAGCTAAGAGAACTTAGAAGAGGCCATGTTGAGGCAGTAAGGAAAGCTGTCAATTTTTGCTCAAGTTAGCACTGCACAAAAGTAGGTCCGAGTATCTGCAGAACAGGTACATCTTTATTGCCATTGAGTCTGACAGGTCTAAAATGCTGTGTATGCTCTACTTCATTGCACAAACTTTAACTGTTGAATCAGCCTGTTTTACAGCAGCCTTATGTAAGGTATGGGATTCAGGTTATCTTTTCTGGAATGGGGATCCTCTGAATTTTCATCCCATAAGGTCTTCTTATGATCTCTTTGAACTATTTCAGTGCAGTCCTAGGATAGGAGCATGGTTAGTCTGTGCATGTAGGTATACCCTCATTTTACACAAAGAATCCATGGTCCTGTTAAGTTTAGTTTCTTTTGCTTCAAATAGGAAATCCTTGCTGAGAATTATTTTGCAAGAGCTGTTCTTGAATAGCACTGTGGGTAGCCGTACTTTATGCACCTACAATGGCTTTGCAATTTCAAGGCAYGGCCATTTAACCTCTCTGCTCTTGTGATGTGTGCTGGACACACAAAGCTGTTGTAGCCTGCTGGGGATGGGAGCGACAAGTGGRCTTAAGTGAGATGAAGCAGTAAATGCTGTCCTTCAGACAGGGAAGCCTCAGCTCAGTGTTTACATATTTCTTTCCTCCAAAACACACAGAGTAAGGGTGAAGCGGGGAGCAGTTGATTTTGAGGAGATGAAGATTGAAGTATTACCAGGTTTACCATATCTTTAGAAGCTGATCCAAAACCCATCTAGCTCAGTGGAAAACCGCCARTGATTTGAAGAGCTAAACCCAGCTCCTGCAATTTGGCATGCTGTCCTTCGTGCAGCTGAGTAATCCTGGTCCCAGCCCTAAGCTCTCAGGAAGTGGGAGCAGAGCAGTGTGCTAGAGACTGCAGAGACCACCCTCTGAAATGGCACAGAGCCTCTTTTCACCTTGTCTTAGGTTTGCATAATAGCTGAGCACAGCTGTGCCTGCAGACKTACATTTCCGTCAAAGCTCTGTCTTCTTTGCAGCTGGATATCTGAACCACCTTGAGCTGTAGAGGGACTTKCAGAGCTTTAGAGGTTCTGAATCAGATATCTGGAGATCGATGGCGTTGGAAACTATTAAACTTTTGTTCATTGGTTTTCATGTGGAGGAAGTGAGRGCATGGATCTTTAACCCCCTGGAAGTGATTAGAGATGAGAGGCACAAAGGAGGCCTTGATGAACATTTTGCCCCTAAGCCATGTGGTTCCTAGTTTTCCGTCTCCTGCTGCCGACATGCAGAGCCAGAGCCTTGGTTTTTAATTTTTCATAGTGTTTTTAAACAGATACTTTTTCAAATGTAAACATGCCCCAGCACTGAAGGTTTCCAGCCAAATTAAAGAGTCAGCACTGGAAAAATCAGCCTTCAGAAGAAGGTCAAATACAAGCARTCTCTGGAGTTCATTGGGTCCATATGTGTAAACTTCAGCTAATATGGGGTAGACYTAAGGCAGCACTTACCTTGCAGTACTGAGTTAGTTTCAGAGTGAAGCTGAAAATGTTTTTAGGGATGCCTGTGGTTTGAGCAGTAGATTTGAATGTGTTGAATGAAAAAAGACCCATGCCCTGATTCTTGGTTCCAGTTGCATTCCCTCTTAACAGGAAGAAAAAAGTTTGGGAAGGAAAATGTGCCATTTGGCATTAATTCTGACAACTTGCATTTATACATTCTTATCTGGGACCATGCTGGGTTTAATAATCTCCAACTACATGCCTATAAAAGCTTAATTTTGCTRTGAGGATGCATGCCTTTCAGCCTTTAATTTAATAACCGGGAAGGGTTTCTTTATAAGTTGTACCACCTGCAGTACTAATAGAAATCAAGACACTGCCTGTTATTTCTTGGGCTTGATTGACATTTGAGCCAACTTGGAAAGATTCAAGCAAACTACTGCCTTTAATTTTTTTTAAATTATTTTTACCTGTAGTTTGCCAGAGCTTGCCATTAAAAGGAAGCACTGATGAGTGTACCTCTGTGAAGTGAGGAGCTTCTGCTTAGAGCAGCAGATGAAGAAATATTCTTCCTGCCACTGCAGTCTAATAGTGGGTTAGTTAGTGGGAAAGAGTCGGTAGAAGAGGAGGTAAAATGACAAGAGAAATTATGGCCTAAATGCAGCATCCTTAAAAGGTATCATCATTATATAGCAATCCTCTAATCCTACCCCCGTCACCAACAGAAATGCCAGAAGATCTGCGGCACATCAGCTAGCTAACCTGCCTGAAAGGTGTATTGTTGCTGGTTCTGCTGCTTGGCTCAGAAACGTCTCTGCAGCTAAAGAGCTACMGGAAAAGAAGTCAGAGCCCCATTAGTCAGGAGAATGCCAGAGGTGAAACTGCAGTGCCTCCCTGGTGCTAGTACATCATTAAAGGTCCCAGAGGAGTGTAGGAGGTGGAGATGTTTGAAGGTTAGAGGAGTTATTCCTTAACTCATGCCTTTTCATTGAAGAGCAGAGGAGGTACACGTGTGGTGTGTGGTTACACAGTGTGACARGAATGCTGAGAAGGGCTGGAAGCCTGCAGCTCCCAGCAGCAGAGTTTTTAGATTGTGAGGATGGAAGTGTTACTGTTGGAGGGGCCCTGGCAGCATCCAGTTGGGCAGGGCATGGGGGCAGGCCAGAGGGACCCAAGGAACTGTTACGAAACATGGTGGTGTTCAGGGCAGAGGCAGAAACTCCGTGACAAGGTCCTGCTTTGGAAAGAGAGGCAGGCCATGTAGACTTCAGGGACTTTTTATATGTGGTTTTTTAAGGTTTCGGTAACTTACGGGCTTGATTAAGGTTTATCCATCCCAGAAGATAGAACGGACTTGAAATTGCTCAACAAATATCCCTACATGAAAGGTTTTTAACCATTGCACATCTGTAAGCCTGTGAAACATGCCAAGACACCACAGACCTTAATGAGATTCCTCATCAGCTTTGTCCTCTCACCTTTGTGGAAAGGGGAACTAATGCCTACAGCAAAGCCTTCAAACCTGACTGCCTTCCATAAGACTTCTCAATTTATCATTGGGCATATAAAATGACAGTGGAACATGTTTTTTCACAGCTTTTTTGAACTGGTCTGAATACATCATTACTATTATGAGTCATCAGGTCATTGGCCCATGCATTGGTGTCCTGTTGGCATGAGACCAGAAGATATTACCTTCCATGTTGAGTCTCCTGGATCTTCCACAGCTGGTCATCAAATGAGGCAGGGCTACTTGTCAACAGGTCACAGAGGGACTGCAGTCACACTGATTTGGCCTCATCTGTGCCTTGCTCCCTGAGATATTTGCTATTCTCCATGTATTTTACAGCCAGAATAGTTAACAGTAAATTCTCAAGAGAAGTCCTCCCAGTAAAACTGGATGACTTTCTGAAAGATGCATTTAAATCTATTCCCAGTTATTTTGTGCAATAAAGGTGTAWGGTGGGAGGTTGAAATTCTGTGATCTGTAATATACACAAGGTCAAAGTTGGTAGTGATACTGAAAGATGGGATGCTGTGAATGCCCTAGTGTCCTGCCTGAGAGTACCCTAAAAATAGTAATTCACCTCTTTTTAAAAACTGGTATATCTTTTATTACAGCAGGACCTGCCCTAGATTGCTCAGTTGATGTTGTGTTAACAGATGTAACTTCTGGAAGAGCTTTGTCTCTTTGAGCAAAGCATAGCCAAAGCTATTGCTTTGCATTTAACCTGTGTGATTGCAGTTTGGACAATTGCCTAGATGGGCAAATCCAAGCCAGCTAATAAAGCCAGTCTCAAGTCTGTGCAATTGCTGAGCCACAAAGATGCTGTGATGACACCCAGCATCTGAAAATGAAGGATGGATTTAGCAATCTGAGATGCTAGGTAAAATGAAACATAGAAGAGAACCTAAGACCTGAAAGAGAAGGTAAAATCTGCCATTGGARCAGAGGGGTCTTGAGTGCAGATCACCAGTTCTTCATCAGTTGGCACTACCTTCTCTTTCTGGCAGGCAGCAGTTTCCCTTGGATTAGCACAGAAGGCGAGGCTGGGGAGGTGTTATGGCAGGCAGCCTCATCCCTTTAYGCCACTTAATCCTGACACTGAAGATATTTCCTCAGTTTTAACCAAAGTAAAATTGAGCTGTTGTCTCTGAAACCAATGCTGACACTCCATCTTGGATTTGAAAATGCTGAGATGGCCTTGTGTTTATGTGTGGATTTTTTGCAATTCTGCAAAGAAACAGAATAAATAGAAATCCTTTAAAATATTATTAATTAGCCTTCTCCTGACTGATACCTCAGTAGGAAAGCCATTAGTGGATGTCCAGGTGAACTCACTGCTTCTGGAGCAGCTTTATTATTTTCTGTTTTCTCATTTTCATTGCAGATCTGAAGCCCTGGGTGTCGAATTTCACCTATCCAGGTGTGCATGACTTTTCTCAGCTTGCACTGGATGCCAACAGGAACCAGCTCATTGTGGGAGCAAGGTAAAGAAAACCTTTTAMTTAGTCTAGGGTTGCTGCTCAAGCTCTTTCCCTTCAGGTTCTGGCTTCAGAGGAGAATGTGTCTCCAGCTTATGTGGCCAGTTTCCCCCTCGAAAAGAAAACTATCATTTATGTAGAGGGATTTAGATGTCTAGTATAATTGCAAAGAAGAGAAAATTACTAGAATTAAAAAGAAAAAAAAATGCAATCAAAATGACTGGTTAATGAAGCAGAATGCTGGCATCTCACTCAATATTGTGAATATTAGAAGAGCTACAGTAAATCATTCTGCATCCTCCCTCTGCCAGCACAGAATTYGACTTTATGGTTTATTTGCCATGGCCAGACTTCCCTCAGAACCAGTTTCATCTACACATCTTTGTGTAAAGTCAGTGGCAACGGTAATGCTTGCTTTCTTCTCTCTTAGAATTCACTTCAGAACCTGTTTGCTTCATCTGGCTGATRTAGTCAGATCCTCATCCAGTGTGTTTTGGTGTAACTCTTTCTTCTGGCCCATTGTATATAATTATCATATGTTTTCCTTTATTTTTAAACATTATTTTTTATTTAGGATGCCACTAGACGAAGGGGGAAACACACAAAATGAGCACAGGCGAGGTCTTACAATTTTAAAACTGTATTTGTAAAGTGTAGAAGAGCTATGCTTCAGTGAAATAATGTATGTCAGAAGTGGMTGAATCATGAGCCCCAACAGCAACTATTTTTTATTGCATAATAAACAGATTAAACAAGCAAAAAAAATACTAAGCATCGTCTAACATATCAGCTAAAGCATAACATTTAGAGTCRGATAACATTGTGGTATCAATCTCTACCACTAATGAAAATGAAGGAAGAGAGTGCCTTCTTCCCAGGATATTCAGCTGTAGAGGACAGGGGCATGAGGAGCAGAGGTGGAAGTATGAGCAAGCAAAAAGAGCAAGATGTGTACCAGAAGGAGAGTTTTGCTTCACAGAARCAACTGAAGTGTGATTTAATATACATTTTCTGCCTGTATTTGTGCAGTAAATAATAACACTTACCTTCCTCTAGCTGTTCACATTGCCAGAGGCCCTCCTCCTTTTCATACAGAAACATCTTACTTTTCAAGCTGCGGCTTTACTTGTGCTGGGATCTTTAACCAGAAATTATTAATATTTATTACTTCAGAAAGGCATTGCTTTGGGGATAGCTGTGAACAGTGCCTTCTGCCAGGCATTGCACAGGCACGGTGCTCTGAGGARTTTGTGGTTTACATAATTGGCCTGCACGGCAGGTTTCCCTCCCGCAGTYCCTCAGCCCTGCTCAAAGCCCACAGCCCGTCCTGGAGGGACTCTCTGCCTCCCCGAGAGTTTGTACAAGTGTGCTTAGACACGGGGCTTCAACATTGCCATAAACAYGGGAGTGATGGCAAACTTGGCATTCTGCTGGAGGTGCACTGTATTGCGGTGTAGTGCCTCATGAGGAAGCAGTGACAAGGATTTATAGAATTTGCTTGGAAAAGTCAGTTTTCATGAAGCACTGCCCGCCTGACCGGGAGACTGAAAGTTTCAGTGGTGCCACACGGCTGTGCTGAGCGGTTCAGGGCACAGTTAATGAAGATGTAATTTCCCAGGGTGGTTTTCTGGGGGGATTGGATGCACACACTTGGTGTGGAGAAAGTGGAAAGTGCTGAGCCCATTTCCTCTTCACCATCTCATCTCCTGTTGAGGTGACACAGAGAGGTGCTTGAAAATGGGGTGTGGATGGGGTCCTTTGTGTTGCACAGCTATGGGTGTGCTGAGTTCCTGGAGCTGTGCCTGAGAAATGGGAAGGGGAAGTAAAGCCTTTTCTGTTCCCTCCTTCCCTGATAAATCCACACCTTGTTCTGGACTATTTTTAGGGGTGATTTTTTGAGTCATTAGTTGCTCGTGCACCATCTGCTTGAATTCKCAAATGAAACAATACCTCAAAGAGATAGGAGCTGTCTCTATCCATCTCTGCAGGGTGTAATTTATGAAACCTAAATTTAAATGTTAACCATGTTTAAATGTGCTGCTGTAGATCATATTAGTAGTAATGCCAGCTATTCTGGGGTTGTGGAAGGAGTTTGGGATCAGGGTGGCGTTTATAAGTACTCCCACTTCTCAATTTCCTGGTTAACATCATTCTCTTAGATGATAGCATTATAAATTATTTCAGACTACTTCTGTCTGTCTCCATTTAAACACAGCATGACCTCACCACAGCATCTCTGGCTTAGTTGGTCCTGTGTTTCAAAGCTTCGTGGAAAATACTTCCTAGAAGATCCTGGGGTTCACAAGGGTTTTTGGTTTCAGGAATTGGACACAGCGTGACTGAAACTGTAAGAAGTATTGAGGGCATGCCATGCAGGCAGGGAGCTGGAATAACATGAGCCTCAGACTTTTAAGCTTTATCCTTATCTAAGAGCCCTCCTTAAATGACTGGTGCTTTCTGAGAGTAAACCAGAGGAGTTTGATAACTCCACTGTGCCAAACACCTGCCAAGTTAAGATCMCAGAAACAAAAGAATTAGTTTCAAAAGCCCACCATGGTTTCTAAGCAACGTATTTACTTGTCACATCATTTGTAAAATCCAAATGCTTGCAAGAAAGGATATGAATAGTTTAGAACATTGTAAATCTACACTACCCRTATTATGAGTCACATTTCATTAAGTATAAAAACACACATTTCAAAAATTCATAACCTTCATTTTGACTCACAGTTCGCATGTTTTGTTTTTGTTTTGGATATAGTGTTAGTACTTCAATGTACTGTTTTTCTTCTGTGAATGAGTGATTGTTTTGAAATATTTGCTGCTTTTTTCAGCTCTTGAGCACAAGTTATCACTATTTGATCTTTTTTTAATGGGAGGGAAAACAATAATCTAGACCTCATTATTAGTGAGGAAAAAAATTTAAAATATGACCACGGTGATTTCACCTCTCTGTTGGAAAAGCAGTGCTCTTCTCACCTGTGCTGTAGGCAGGGTGCCCAGGCCCCAGGGAGGGTGTTTTGTGGAGGAGGGACACGGTGTAGCTGTGACATTGCACCTCCTCAAGGAGCTTTATTCCTTGAGACTGTCTCATTGCTGGCTGGCACAGACAGAAACCAGCAAAGAAGTGATGATATGAAAGACCCTKCTTGGAGGCAGGCCAAAAATCTCGCTTCACAAGAGCTCCCTGGCGRGGACAACATAAAAGGTGTAAAGGATGGTGGCGGAGACACCATGTGACAATCTGGCACAACAGCAAGCTGAAGGGAAACAGCTTGGACAGCAGGAGGATGGCACCCAAACAAACGACTGCCTGGTGAGTGGCTGGGAAGTCCTAAGGGAAACATTTGACTTTTCCCAGAAGGAAACTACAGGGGTGTCAGCTCAGGCAGTAGCCTGATGAGGCTGTGGATGTGAGATGCATGGCTACAAGGGTCAGCCATTCACAGTGAGTGGAGGTATTTACTGAGGAAAAGCAGCCAGAAAGCGTTGTGGCCAGAAGCCCTCACAGTTCTGCCTGCCAAGAGGGCTGTCAGCTCCATTGGGAGATGGGAAGGGTTCATCCCCCGTGGCTGTTGTTCATGGAAGTGCAGCCCAGGAGTCCTTGTCAAACTGGCTTTTACCAACAAGAGCCCAGAGGTAGAGGGTAGTGAGCAAAAGCTGCATCAAGGGACTCAGAACTGGCAAGTAAAGTGCACGTCATTATGGACTGCCAGACTTCTCTGCAATAAATGTAAAACTACTRAGCTGCTGGTGATGCAAGTCTTGACGCTTGACAGAGGTGATTTTCAGRTTTGATTTAGAGCTGATCTGAATGTGCTTGTTACTGCCAAGTAGATAGGTGCAAGAGAGGAGTTATTAYAGAATCACAGAAAGGCTTGGGTTGGTAGGGACCTTAAAGATCATCTTCTTCCAACCCTCCCACCATGGACAAGAATGCCACCAAGTAGATCAGGCTTCTCAGRGCCCCACTAAACCTGGCCTTGAACACTTCCAGGGATGGCCCATCAATATGGTTGGCCTGGGGAGCAGAGAATGTGCAAGGGTTTTAGGGGAAGTACAGCATTAAGGCACACCCTTTCCTAACTAATGCTCCTGGCTGWATGACTGTTAAAAAGTCTCTGGATCATGCAGGCTTAGGGGCTGAAGGCTGAATAGAATGACTGATGTCCCAAAAGAGTTCCTTCAAGTTGCARATTGCAGAAATATGGCAGATTGTAAATATATTCTAGGACCCTCAACCAGCTGGTTTGGCATCCTGAGTTTATTGAAAGTCTCTGGTATATGATGGATTATTCTGTCAGGCACCAGGTTACATGCAGATTTGTGGCTGAAYATAGGCTCTCTCCTGACTGTTTGGCAGAAAGCTCCAGAGCACTGCAGTAAAATGCTCAAAACCTGTKCTTGTCAGAAAATATCACTCTTACCCTTGGGCACCTTCAATCCTGTCCACATCTGGACTGCCACTAAACCCTGAAGAGAGTAAGTCCCTGTAGATAATGCTGTCTAGGCAAAAAGCATTTTGCAAACCAGGAAATTCAGTGGCAGCAGTTGGGTCAGAGTAGTTCCACAGATCCACAGCATATAAAATCTGTCAGCAATACTTTTTATTGCTAAATCGTCAGAGCCCCTCACCAGCATTCGCTCTCACAGGACTTCAGTGAGGCAAGAAAGCACTAATAATTTCACACTATAGATAGGAATGCAAGGCCAGGAAGGATTAAGAGACCCCCTGCCCTATGCAAAGGCTGTGCTGTTGAGTCACGTGAATTTATAGCAGATCTAAAAACCAGTACAGTACTGTGCTTAACACATCTACTCCTGCAGTGAGRCTGCACTTTCTGAAGATACCAGTCAAGGCCTGCACAACATCAGTCTGCACTTGACTGATGTGGGTATAGCCAAAGCTCTTCTCTGGGCTCAGAAAATCCATGGCAGGGGTGTAATTTCAACCCTTTACTTTTGCATTTCCACCTGGTGTTTTCATCACTTGCTCTCAGCCTTGCCTCTCCAAAGAAGATGCAAGTCTTCCAAATATTCATGAAATCCTGTGAGCCTCATGCACTTACCCTGGGACAGTGGAGCTTCAGCATGGCTGAAAAAGTCAAGTGTCATATAGCACRGAGTGACCACCATGCAAAGAGGTTMATATTGGGCACAGCCACATGGGCATAGCCAACAGTTGGTGCCCAGACTTGCCCTGAAACAGCCAGGAATGCTGTGCCATTTGTCCTTGTTAACACCTGACTACAGGATTTTTCTCAATAGTTTTCTGGGAAAAAAATGGACTGAACCATTTCTGGTGGCTTGCATTATTATTGCACAGCCTTGTGCCAGCTTTACCCCCTGCTAAGTCACACTGGGCTGAGAAATTACCTTGCCAGTTGAGGTATTAATGAGGACGTGAGCAAGCAAAGAGCACGATAATATTTTTGATTATATCCATATCATAGGTGGGCCTCTGAAAGTGCTAGTGCAGAGAARTGGAGAGAAACAAATTCCTTCCTTTTTCACAGTGATTTTTCCTATCAGACAAAAGAATGCTCTAATTAAAGTTACATCCTTGTATTGTAGGCTGCAGGGGGGAAGATAATATGGTGATGTGAGGGGAAAAGAATCACTCTCTGAAATTAGCATACACTTTCAAAGGACCATGATATTTTTAAAGAAATTGCCTGACCTGCGTGGTAAAGAATGTGGTGAAGGTGACAAAGTTGTGATTAGACACTGCAGCTAGTTAAATCCATAATTGGGGTGCACAGTTTCTTTACAAAGGGAGAAAAGTGTGATTTAAAGTGCAGGTTTTAACCTCTCTGGTTGAACCTGGGATAGATCAAAGGCAGATTTTCCTCTCTGATACTCTGCCAGGTGAGGTCAGCTCAGCCCTTGTATAAAGTGTGGGGGGTGAAGCCTCACTGGGGTGTCTRTTCTTTACCTACAGGGTTTGCTTTCCTCTGTTGATTTGCACCCAGTGTGAATTTGGCATGCCCTTAATCTGTGCTGTCCCTAATTTATACCCCCTGGGGAGAAGGGGAAAAGGTGTGGAACGGATGAAGGACARTTTTGTTATTATGGGATTCTGGGAGGTTTAGAGCCTGGCCCAAATTTTGTTCAAAATGTAATTTTTTTTCTTAGTTACAATTTGTGCATTTTCTCAAGCAAAGAACATGAATTTTAGTTAACTCAGAATAAATAAATCAAATAAAATGCTATACTGCAACAGTCAGGTTGTTGGGATGGACCCAGGCAATCTTGGTGCAGCACAGACTGATAGAAAGCATCTTTACACAGCAAATTGGAGGCCTCACTAGAAAAATATCTCATATTCCAGATAAAATGAAAATTGGTGATAACCTATCACGAAAGCAGCCACCCATGAGAGGCTCACTTGCTTTACTAACACACTGAGAATAATTAAGTTTGAAGATTGTATTTTTGAGAGTGGGATGTGTGCAAACACAAGGTCAGGATACTTTGGCAAAAGCCTTGGAGACTTGGACATAATGTGTTTTACGGCATCACAGAACAGGGCTGCAGAGCAGTTTTCCTCTGCATTGCTGAAAATACTTTCTCTTGCTCTGGTTGAAGYAGTGATATGTCAGTTTTATATGGCAGGGCTCACCACAGTGATTTGCATATCACTTTCTATCCAGATGTTTAGGTGCTAAGYGTACTGTTCTGTGCCACTGCAAAGGTATAAAAACCCAGCAGAGAGAAGGGATTGTTGGGCAATAACTTAATCTCACTGGCAAACTGTCGGTGTTTACATACCAGTCATGTTGAATTCCTCCAGAGTTTGAGAAAAGTCTGACAGAACTGAGGGTGTTTATCAGCCTAAGTAGGCAGGTGGGGAGGCTGCCAGGAAGATCTGAACAATATCAGTGCATCAGAAGAAGAGGAATTTTACGTTGTGACTTACTGAAAGTGATGGGCAAATAGGAGAGCAAAAGTCCCTGTGTGTCTTGGGGCCATATCCGGGTGCTGTAAGTGCTCTGTGGCTGCCAGCTGGATGAGAGAGGAAGAGAGGAGCTCTCAGCCACAAGTCAAAAAGGACTTGAGGTGGGATAATATGTGATGGTCTGAGAGATGGAGTCACTCTTCCAGGAAAATAAGAACACACACGTGAGTTTTGAAACACCTCAATTTCCATTCTTGAGGTTGTAAAGAAACTCATCTAGTGAAAAAGAGGAAAGATAATGCGACCATAAAACAAACAAACAAAMAAAGCTAATTGACCCTCRTTTTATAAATATATTCAAACAATATTACAGAAAAATATCCCAATCCCCATTCATTGAAGTGTCTCAGGAGCATAGCAAATACTRTCACCCCCAAGGATGTGGAATCACACAGCAGTGAGGCTTTGCCTCTCCTGCCCTGGGGAAAGAGAAGGGCGAGAGACATCAGAACCAGCTTTCTGCTCCYTTTGCGAGGTGATGAGAGAGGGGACAAGGCTGTTCATCCAAGGACTGATCCCTCCCTGCTTCTCCATTCCACAGCAGCATCCATCTATCTAGATTTCTGCATATTGGCATAGCCCAGGCGTGCCTCAGCTTTGCTGTTGTCCTGCCTGCTCTRCAGCTGTGTCTGCCTCTTTGACTCTCCCTAGAGCTGGCCCTGAATATACAGCACCGAGAGGAGCAGATCTGTGCCATGCGCCCTGTGCCATCAAAGCTGGTGGTAGTTCTCCTCCACTGAATGCAATATAGAGGAATTTCATCCTTGTTTCCACAGAGAAGGACTAACTGGGCTTCAGTGCAACACAGAAACAGTAGCTAAGCCCCTGGCTTAATTTGGAAGCTGTTTAATCAGAATGATATGCTGCCTGCATAAGGATCCTCTTCTAAGAGGTTGTTTCTCTAGCTCTGGCTGAATTTATAACTGAGAAAAGATGCATTGGGAAAARCAATTCTTCATACAGCAACTGCATCATATTACTGTCTGCCATTTAGCATGGTTCTCTGTTGTACATCTATTGATTTTTYAGGAAGAATGATGTATTGGACAAGTTTTTCTTCAATAGAAACAAAATTACTGGTGAAAAAGGATCCAGCTTGTAGGGTAGCTGCTGGTTCTCCACCTTTTCTCCAGCAAGAGTTTGCCAGGTGCTTCAAATGGACCACTGGAGTAACATTTGCAAACGGATTGTCATATCACACTCTGCACCAGGCATGTAATTAACTCCTTCTGAAAGCAAAGGCCAGAATCATCCTTCAGGAGCTGGGTTTCTTACTATGGTTGGCTAGTTCCGAAATGTGGATAACCATCTGAAAAGTTCAGCCACAGCTGGCCCTGCGTAGAGGCACTGTGCGTTAATCTAGCATGAGATTTGGTAGCCAGGAGCCCTGGGGTCTGATCTTGATTCCATCACTGACTCACTGTGTGCTTTGGAGAAGGTCATTTAACCTTTCTCTGGCTCATTTTCTCCATTAGGATAAGGAGGGGAATGATAGCAACCAGCTCCCAGGGAGTCGTGAAGCATGACTAAGCTGTGTTTGTCRTGTAGTGTGGAAGTACAAAGTGTATCTAAGGCCTCCAGAAGCAAAGATAGGAAGAGCTGACAGGAGTTGCTGGCTCCTAGCCCGAGGCTCAGCCCCAGCACGTGGCTTCCAGGARTGCCAGACGGGAGCATTAGTTGTCATATGCATAATTCTGTATCTTGTTTCATATCACCCAGAGGACCCCGTTCTGTTAATTATTTTTCTTATAATCTACTCTGTGACAGTTGTGAGTCCCTCTTGCAGACCTGGACCCTGATTGCTGCACAATCCTACCCCAAGGAGGGGAAGAGAAAAGGAGGTGCAGATCTCTCCTTCCTGGCACCCAGTGATGGGATGCATCAGAATGGTCTGAAACTGTGACAGAGAAGGTTCTGACTGGACATTGGGAAGAGTCTCTACTGAAAGAGTCTATTTTATTTTATTTACACAGAGAACCTCTTCCCAGAGCACCATGAGCATATCTGAGGCTCAAGTACCTCATCCAGGCTACGCAGAATATGCAGAAGTGCACTATGTGCCAGTGCAATAATTGTCCCCAAAAGGGACAGTTACTCTTCACTCAGTTCTATTCAACTTTACCTGCCCTGGTTTTGGTTGGAATAGAGTTAATTTTCTTCTTTGTAGCTGATACAGGGCYGTGTTTTGGATTCAGTACGAGAATAGTGTTAATAACACACTGATGTTTTAGTTGTTGCTAAGTAGTGCTTACACTAAGTCAAGGGCTTTTCAGTTTTCCATGCTCTGCTAGGGAGCAGATGCACAAGAAGCCAGGAGGAGGGATTGTGGCCAGGATAGYTGACCTGAACTGGCCAGAGGGATATTCCATACTCTGGAACATCATGCTTGAGTACCAAACTGGGGGTAGTTGGCCCGGAGGGCCAATTGCTGGTGGGAGATGGGCTGGGCACTGGGTGGGGGATTGAGCAGTTGTGTTGTGCWGCACCTGTATTTCTTGGGCTTTATTCGTCTTTCTCATTATTAGTATTGTCACAACCACAACAAAAATAGCAATTGACTTTGTTTCAATTATTAAATTGTTCCTATCTCAGGCTGTGGGTTTTATTTTTTCCCAATTCTGCTCCCAGTCCCMCTGGGGAAGGTGGGAGTGAGCGAGTAGTTGCATGGTACTTAGTGGCCAGGGTTAAACCACAACATTCTCTCTACGTGTATTTTTTCTGCATGATCAGACATTATTATCAGCTTCTGTTGGTTTTGTTTCTACTTGCAGAGTAACTGCCTAGAAAGAGAGGGAGTTAGAGATAGCCTGCCCTGTAAGGAGGGAAGGTGGAGCTTCTCACACCTACTGTAAGGTGCAGGGAAGTAGCAACAGACACACAGGTGGAACATGTCTTGTAGTGATAGAGACCAGCTAAGTAAAGGCAGCATTTTTTTTTGGCTTCTGTGTGTGGGTCCTAGTCCTGACAGGTTCTGGTGGTGGTCAGCACGTGGGTTCTTGTGACTGCCAGTTTGGTAGCAGGGGTTATTCTGAAATATAGAGAGGTTTCCTTACCAACTCGGTGTGTGAGAAGTTAGGAAATATGAACAAGCCTCACTCATTTAAATAGCAAAAATAATCTGAAGCTAGGATAGCCTCTCATTTATACATGATCAGCCAATCGACTGCAGGGATGTTCCTCCCRATCTACTGCAGCAGAACTGAAAAGCTGCTCTCTCTTAATTAGGAGGATGCACCTTTTAATCAGCCAGTGCAGTGCTGACAGATGTGGTGCCTGAAAAGAGGCRCTGAAAGGGAGTGACTGAAGCATGTTGCAACCCTTATAATTTCAGAGCTCCTAAAACGAAGAGTCTCTGTTATTATTGAAGCACTCTTGTTATGTGGCTTCCCAATGGAAAGGCTTAAATTTGTCATGTATGTGTTGCTCAGCAGCATCACAGCCGAAGGGCTTTGGCTTCAAAGTAAATTGTTGCAGGGCCAGGCAATGTGTGAACAAGTGCATGGGCACCATGTTACAAAGTTCACCCACGGTGCGATTGGCTACATGAAATAAACACTTAATAAGCAGGTTTGACTTGGAAATGTCATGGCAAACAGATTTAAGTGGGAATATTCTTCCACACCCTTTCCTGAAACACATCTCAGCTGCTCTCTTGCTGTTCTGGTATGTATATTTTGTGGTACCAGGCACAGTGAGCACTTAATCATTTTACAAATAGCCAAATACAAATTACAAAGCCAATTAACAAACACTTTCATTTACAGGATTTCTGCTTCAGCTTGGCTGTGGTCATATGCAYACAGCATAGAGTTCCCAGTTCAAGAAAGTAATTTGACATCTACCCATGAATGTAAATGACACTTCAGCACAGGTTTACATGCTGTGCCCCAACTTTGGGGCAAGTTATTCTCCTAACTAGGGCATAAACTAATGATCCAGGAGATCAGCTCCTGGTTGTGCTGCAGATATGWTCTGTCATGTTGGCTAGGTTGCTCAATCAGTGCTCTAAACTTAAATGAGAGTTATGTATCTTCTTCTCTCTTCTGTATRTATTCAGATGGCAAATTCTTTATGCCTAGGTTTTATAGAGCAGAACAGTCTTTACAGCAGCTAACTCAGYGTATCTGAGCTGGGGAATAATATCCCACTGCAATCAGAGGTGACAGAGAGAGAATCTGCCCTCAGGTTTGTTTGAACAGGCATTGGCTGAGAATCAATCTCCAGAGGAAACATCATCAACCTTCTCTGTCTTAATGCAACAAAACCACAGCCTTGGCTGAGACTTCAGGGCATGACTCTTTAACATGGGCATTTTCAGAAAGGCTGTTGTTTATGAAAAATGAGGTTAGTTGTAATAATAATTCGTAGTTTGAGGCATAATGTCATTTGTCCCAGAGTACTCAGAGGAGTGTAGTCACTTGCTCTGGAGATGGCTGAAATGCARCCAAATCTGGCATGAAACAAAACTTGTTTTTAACACTGTGAAGTTAGGCAACCTTTTAGGACAGAAGGTTGTCCTATTCCTCCAATTTTGTGCACCAGCTTTTTATACAGAAGAAGGAGGAAATTAGAATATCCAGGCAATTGCTCTTCTGGCCTAGTCCAGTGGGTTTAATTTAGGAGAGAAAGGAATTAACCAGCATTCACTTACAAGACAAAATGTGAGGAAAAAGATAGAAAAAAAAACAAGAAGGCACCTCATCCATTCATGTGGAGATCTGTGTTCTTACATATTTCTTACTCATACTCCTTCAGCTGCTCTAAATTATAGTTCAACAAGGTATTAAACAGACATAACTTCAAACACAAGCAGAAAAAAAGGACACAAATGGGGCAATTCTAGCTACAATAAACCATGCCTGTCATTCAGAGGCTTTGCTCATTCTTGGACTGAAATTGCAGTTAAAATGCAATTCATAAATTGACACTGTCTGATTCAGCCAATCTTTCCCTTTGGCTTTTTACTCCTGGTATAGCTTTCTAGAACAAGTATGTTTGAAAAAGCATGTTAATAATTAAGGATTAGTCAGTTCTAGCTGGGCAGGTCAAATGGAGTCAGGAGGTGATTCTGACAACCTGGTTTGCCTACAGGTGTTTGTGTTGCTGCTGATAAGATGTGAGAAGGATCAACCAAATAAAAAGAAACTGCTAGTGCCTGTAGAGACACCAGGTGAAGCAAGCTGATGAAAATTGTAGGGAAACCCTCCTTTTTGTAAGAAAGCCCCAAGGCCAGACTTAGAGAGCTAAGGTTAGTATAAAGCTTTTGGAASATTGTTGTGCTATTCACATTAGCGCTATGTTCCTGCCTGGTTTGGGTCTCAGCCACCCGAGTTGCTTTGTCCAGGTGCTGCATAGCAGTCACTGAGAGGACAGACTGGCTTTATTGAAATGGACACTATTCCTCTCTGCATCTCTTTTGGCTGAGTGCGATGAAAATTGTGTCCTTTAGATGTGTCTCTTTCATTAAAGATAKTTTGGTTGAATTTGCTCTGCAGTGCTATCGGGGAAAAAAACCTGCTAATATTAAAACTTATTACCTAGTCAAACTGTCCAGCTTTTTGCAAGCCTAGAACAAGGAGCTGAAATCTGCATTATAAGGCTTCCAAAATCAATGCATTTAAATAGCATGCTTAACAACAGGAGAGAAACTTCAAGTCTCTAGTTATGAGAACTTTTCCCTGAGGGTATTGTAAGATTGGAGGCCTTCTCCAGRAGAAGGCTTATTCCATGATATCTCATGTCTGGAGTTGCATTAATATTTTGGTGTGAGTAGCAATGTGGTGTTCTAAGGGAGCTGTCAGATCCATCARTGGATGAGAATTTATCTTATTTTGAAATTTTAGCTGTGTGTAGCTTAGTGCTTCTGGTCTGATTCATGCAGCCTATATTTAAGGCTGATGCTAAAGAGTTAATAACAATTTTTTTTTAACATATGCATCCCTTTGAAACCGAATAAGGTTTCAGATTGTACAAAAGAACTGCTGGATCTTCAGTGATAGGACTAGGAGAGAGGATGTAGATTTCTGCTGTGTGYGCGTGTCTGTGTATTTCTCTCTGTACTTACAGGACATATCATAATCACTGATATATTTTCTTCAGATATTGCTAATGGGTCTCGTTCTTCTCTGGGTTACCAGTCCCAGTACAGAATACAATGGTGCAAATTAGAGCAAATCAGAGCTACATCAGCTGAAGATTTGGTATCAGGAGTTCTCAAGTTCCCCACCATCCTTGTTCCCGTTCTTCTTTGTTAACAGTCAGCAGCATTTGAGAGCTTTTGATTTMTTTCTGGAACTGGAACAAAGTACACAGGCAACTCTAYGCTTATGACTTAGGTGATACACAAGTGATACATAACAGAAGGAGGAAAAAYTGCTCAAGCCTTGTCATGGTCATTGTGACCCAATACAAATCTCTCATGTTGAAGTTTGAATTACTTTCTTTGCTTGGGCAGAGTGTGCTGCTGTACAGACACTTAAGAAGGCTCTTCAGAAGGGTCCTTAGGACCTTTTCATCACCATAGGAATCTTTCTCTGGTTTTACTGACCTAAAACTGGATTTGTGTTCTCACTAGATGAGGGAAAGTYTGTATACAGGTGCTTCTAGAGAAGATGAAACTGTATCATCAAARCTGCACTTTCTACCACTGACACAGAGCCACTTCCAGAAGCATCATTCAATTCACCTTGTATAATAGAAATGTGTCTTCTCTGGGAGATTGTGGTGACAGGGATGTTGGAGCAGGAGCTCAGCTCTTYAGACCTCCTGACAGATGGGATGCGAAAAAACTAAGTTAGATGTGGTCAAAAGTCTCAAGCACACAACCCAGTCTGTATGGCTTAATATGTCAGCTGATTCCTGGTAACTGCATTGTCCTAGCAAGCAAAAATGTGAGATAAATCCTGTTAACAAAGCCTTATCTATAGATGTTTATGCAAATATGTGTTGCCTCCTCTTTGTGATGGGATATGAGCATTCAGAAGGGTGACAGGAGCTCAGCCAATATGTGGTATCTCATGCTACAGTGACTTCTGTCAGGAATTCCCTCGCTTTGCCTGTGAAGAGACGATGACAGGAGGATTGGGAATATCTGCAGTCACTGCCTTGATTTCCCTGCTGATTTTCTGTGCAGAGAGATTCCACTGAGAAGCATATCCTCTATTTTTTTCCACGAAGTCCTGAATGGGAATTCCCACAAGGACAGGCTTGGGAGAGCACACTATAGAGTCAGCTCTGCTCCAGCTGGCTTCTGTCCAATCCCAGTTTTCTCAGAATTCAGTGGAAAACATGACTGCAGCCCATATGGACTTCAACTAAAGCCTGCTGAGAGTTTGCAAATGGCCCTTTGTGGTTGGGATTTCATTGTGGTTCTTCATTATGGATTCTGGAATATTTAGTACTAGGACCTGCTCAGAACTTTGTTACCAGGTATACTAATACACTGCTGAACAAGTCAGTGAACAGGCATACAACCACTTTTGAATTCTGTGGAGAGGTGTCAGGAAAACCTTTTGTTTATAGACATGAATGACCAAAAACTATTACTTGCTTTAATAACTTTTCCTTTCCTTCCTTGGTAGCCTAATAGTTTGTAATTTTTCTGCTTGTTCATGCAGGAACTACCTCTTCAGACTTAGTCTACACAACGTTTCTCTTATTCAGGTATGTTCACTTTTTACTCTCTTATTTTATTTGACTTKTTAATGAAATTCTGTAATATTTGATGTACATTTTCAGAAACTTATATAGTGTAAATTTGCCCAAAGTGGTGGAGCAGAGAGAAGATGAAGTCAGAACCAGATGCTTATTCCCACTCCAGCGATAATGCTGGGGGAGGGGTTCTGCTATGCTTGCCCACTTGGATGGTGCTCTCTGGTWTTGCTTCTCGAGTATTTGGGTGGTAATGGCATCTGCCAAAAATACGGCATCTTAAGGAAGAAAGCTTGTAGTGTGACTGATACAGGCTTAAACAACAATCAATAGAAGTCCTTGGATTTCTTTAGTGATGTCAGCAACATGCTGGAGAAGGTTTTACTGTTCTCATCCATCCTCATTTTTAGCCCTTGTAGGCCTTTGTGAACATGGATTGTTGAGGAGTTGTGTTTTGCTGAATGCATTACTAAAACTACAATTGGACTTGCAATAATTCAAGAGACAAAATGGATTGAAAAATGYGTGTTACCATTGCATTTACCAAGGCAAAGCAGCTCAAGTTTGAAAKAGCTTGAAAATATCCAGCAGTATTAGGACTTTACTCTCACTGCRCTGAATCTGGAATCGGAGGATGCAGCAAAAATTGTTAATGAAAACACCAGCTGCTTATCTTTAAATAAACACTTATGCTCTGGGATACTTATCGACTTCTATAGTTGCTAGATCACCCAAGATGTATTCAGCACTTTTCCAGACRGACTGAGAGGCCTTGCTCCTGTACCTGACCACACAAAGAAGCCATTAGAGTAGTGTTGCCAGCCATTCTGATGTGCACAAGCCTTTTGCTGTTAGTAAGAGTTACAAGTATAGATGGAGAGAAGAAAAGATGTTTAATGGTTGTAAAATGCATTGAATCTTCCTTGAAAAGGAAAACAAAGTCCGGAGTTACCCATGACAACAATAAAGAGTTAGAGAAGCTGCTACTCCCATTTGGCAGTGGTTTCTCTTTGCAGAGCCATATTAGCATGGCTGGAAGGTTTCCAGCGAGCTCACAGGAGAGGGAAGGCTCCGTAGTTATGAGAGGTGTCATACCTTCTGCAATGCCTGTCATCACACTGCCTGACACAGCTTCTGGTGCTTGTCAGGGATCCCTTTCCTCTGAACCCAATTGTGAAGCTCCCTCATACACTTCTGAAGTCAGGCTTGGCTCGGGCCCTTTTCAGCGCAGTGAGTTTCCTTTTCTAYACTGCAAAACATGGGAAGTCTCCTTCTATGGCACTGGAGGTTGCTGTGGGATCTCCGGTTAACATAATGAGCTTAGTTCGCTCCTGCTTTCTGGGTGTATCCGGTTACTTTGCCAGGACTTTTTGCATGACAAAGAGAGCATGGAATTATGTTGACACACGTGTTGGGAATGATGGAAGCGATTGTTTCCTGACCTAATGGTTGCCTAAGTAGCTGCTTGGCTTGTCTCCATAAAGCTCATGATGTGGCTTAAAGGCACCACCTTCCCTTTGCCGTTTATCATTTTAAAGGTCAGATCAGAAAGGGAGACAAGAAATTGCAAGGAACTTGCATTTATTTCTGTAGGGTYGAGAGTGCAGTTTAAGAAATGATCACAATGTTAATTTGCATTATTTTCTCTCCTCTTTGCTTGTAAGTAAAATGCAGTGCGGATCTTGTTGGACCCGAATTGGGATAGATGAAAAACTATTGTAGTTTATTGAGATTGCATTCTGATTTATTTCTGCTCAGGGGACTTTACTGTCATCCTGCCAGTGGTGTTAAATCTGCTTCATGGTGCAGGTTTGTGGTGACAGATATCTACTCCCTTGCATTTGTACTTCCAGGAAGAGAGGGGAGAAATATGAGAAGCGTGGTCTATGGAGACAGCAGGATATGTTGGTTGTGGGACAAAGCCCGGCAGTGTGAGGAATGTACCCTCTAAGCATGGTTTGCTGAAGTTGAAAGCTGTTTTTYCGTAAGTGTTCTCGTGCTTTATTCTGAGGCTGCACTGTCCCTGTGGGAAGAAGCCACACCACGTAGTTTAGATAGGAAGTTGCTGTCTTGGAATTGCAGTAGGCTCAAAGACAATCTAGTATTAACTGAGCAAGCTATTGATTAAGAGCTGTGTAAAAAAGACATCATTACCCTATAGAAGAATTTTGATTTCAGGGTAGTGAAGGAAGAGAGGCCAATTTTGGGATGTGTCAGCTTTTGGGCTGCTTTATAATAAGGGGTAAATTATTTTCCTTTCTTATCTCTCATCTACTCCACCATGTGCTGAAGTTTCCTTCTCACTTAGAATTTTCTGTTGGTTCTGTTGGGGTTGTTTTTCCAAGTCTGTAGCACTGATCTTTTACATGAGAACCTGCTGAGTGGAGTGGAGCAAAACTGAAGCAGGACAAGCTCATTTCCTGCTCCACAGAACCAAATGTCCCATCTTCTCAGAGATTTTTTTCCCCACCTCTCTATGTTTCTGAATAGTGTTTCAGAAATTCCATTTGGAACCTGAGAAGTTTTACACCAAATGAGTTTTAGTTGTGTGAGAAATTTTGGAGGTGGTTTATACTTTCGTGAAAAACATTTTTGGCTAAMCTTCAATATCCATAAGAAAGTTGAGGCCCAGGTATTTTGGGGAACATTTGTGAGCTTGTCTACCTTTTTCTGGCCAAATTTGAAGCACCTTGTTAAAGAATTACTTAAAATCAGCATCTTGGARTAGGGTATCCAAAAAGCACCAGTTAATATTGAAAACTTTGGCATGTAATGTTCAAATTCTTACAGCAGTCAAGAAGCACAGTTTTAAAATGTACACACTTCCCTAAACCTTTAGCAACTCTTTTTAAACAACATTTCTACAATATATTTAATCTCATTCTTTAAATGATTGTCATATATGCATTGTAAAGTCTTGTTATTAGACATTTTATAGAACACAGTTTTWAAATGATGTGCACTTGGAGAGCATGCTGAGGCCATAGAAAAGTCAGTTTTGTACTGGAGTTGGTAATTAATAGAGTAGGTGGAAGGGTCATTTTAAAAACATAAGCCTTTGAGCAAATTTTTTAAAATGCACAATACTGCTGAGGTTTTCATAGCAAGGAATGCTATTCTGGGGTTGTGTTAAAAGCAGGCTGCTTGGCTGGCATTTCATAGATCGCAGTGTGGTGTCTGCCCCCYGCTCACCATGATTTTACCTGGATTCTCAGTTCTCAATTGAACTGAGTAGGAAATTTTTTTTCCAACCTTTTTGAGATACAAAGATTTCCAACCTTTTTGCATTGAGATGAAAACAAGACTATTTGACATTTTTGTAAAATCTGAAGGAGTGGGAGATAGACACATGGCTAATTGGCATGCAAATATTCTGGGTCAAGTTATTTCATGAAGCATCAAAAGAGAGCATTTGCATGTGCATTTCTCTCATCTCAAACAATTGTCCTTGTTTGTTTGCAGGCATCCTTTGTCCTCTTCCCCTTTCCTTTCCTCTTTCCTTTTCATTTTCCTTTCTTCTTTCTTTTTACCCTTTCCCTTCTGTCTGGATCTAAGGTGTCCTTCTAGACTCTAATCTGATGAGAGTAATAGAAAGTGTTAGAATATCATAAAATATTTTGRTTTCAATTGTTTGTTTTAATTGAAGATCTCTTATAAAAAAGTTTTTAAGCAGCCCTGCAAAATTTGTGTGCTGATATGTCAGGCTTGTAGTATTTTAAGTATTTAAAAATGTGAGTTCCCCAGTAGTCATAAAGCTGAATTAGGAAGGATTGCATGTGGAGTTCAACACTCTCCAGTATCACCTAGGTCTACMATTACAGCTCTACTGTTACCCCATTGAAAACCACAAAAAGGCTACAGAATACACAACCTCTGAAATTCGGCTTCACATTTCTAAATAAGGTCCCCTATATTCACATGGGTACTTTGGAGAGTGCTACCCAGTCACTAGGGCAAAACTTGATGAACTTCTCAGTCCCACTGAGGCATAAGACTGAAAACCAAGCTTAAAGTAAGTTATCAACATCCTGAGGCAGCATCAGCTCTTAAATTATGATCTGAACCTTACTGAAATAAATTTCTTTGGAATGAGCATTTTTTTTCAAGCTTAAAATAGAGACAAAACATCTCCCATAGTGTCTTGTTGCAGATGAACTGCAGCCACCTATYCAGTGCATTTCTGGTAAAGATAGTTGAACTCAGCTTTTCCTCCCTCAATCTGTGAAGCAGCAATTGCTGCTACAGAGATGAAGCTCTTAAACTGCACAGCTGCTCCTGAAGACACACTTCCCTCCCTGCTWCTCCCTGAAGGAATCTTTTACTCTCTGGCATAATCACTGGTAAATCAACAGCATGTATCAACAAAGTGTAGTTAATAATAATAAAGCTTGCCTATCAGTCCTCAATATGTCACATAGCAACAAAGGGAACAGGTTTTGTCTTTTGCACTTTGAATCAATCCGAGCATTAAATGCATTATTTTCTACTTATTTAGGGTTCAGTAGTTCCACACTTGTGTCTGCTGATGAGAAACATGCTCTGCAAGAGTATAGAAGTGTGAGGAGAGGTGGCAGARTCTAACTTGGTTTTTCTCTGTGTAGTTGAATAAAATATGATAAACAAAATCAATGGGGAACAGTGAGTAATATAGTTTACAGCACAAATTGTCACTCAAGTAATCTTTCCTGGTGAAAATACTTCACCGAGAAATGTTAAGGATTCACAATATGTTCATAAAGCCCTGGCACTCATCAGAAAACTTGCAAATATGAGATAAATCTTACATCCCCAAGAGTTGCTGGATGGGCACCAGATGGGGCTCTGAGGGCCAAATTCATACTGCTGGCTCTGCCTGTGGATGCCTGAGGGAAAGTTAATCTGCCCAGTTTGTCTGCCTGGTGTTTGCTCGTGAAACAGGGCTGTAGCACTCCTTTTAAAGCAATGTGGCATTTGCCAGTAAAAGAGAGGTAAAGTATTGTATTTCAGATTTCCTTGCAGAAACATCCTTGAGCCAGAGCTGTTCCTATTTTTCAAAACATCTATTCAAAGATCATGAAAAAATTAGGCATTGATATGCAGCACAAGCCYAGGGCTGCTCAGAAGCTGGCCCAACTTTGCTGAATGTATTTATTTCTTCAATCTAGTTGGAATGTCAAGATTATCATCCAATTTAAAATCCAGTTTGGGAAGCAATTTTGGGAAAGAGTGAGAATACTTTGTCTATCTTTATGTACCATTGAGTTGCCTGACAGGAATTGCATTTTGAAATGTTCAGGAATAAGCTTGACTTTCCAGAAGCAGTTTATTATTTGTTTCTTGCAGATTTCCAGGCACACATTTGAATTATATGGCACATATTTCTAGATACAACGTTTATTTCTTTATTTTCAGGCCAATGCAGTTCCCTCATTTAAAAACATAATCAAAACCTCTGCTAGARCAGATGCAGTCTTTAATATGGAGCTCATAGCTGAGTTCAGGTTGTCACATATTTTATCAGTATGAAACATTTTTTATTAACAGATTAACATATAAATCTATTCATAAATCACCTTSCAAAGCTGCACCTAAAACCTCTCACTCTCAGTCTAGAGGTTTAAAGCTATTCCACAATAAAGCTTATATTGCTGGAAAAACTTCCAGGTAAATTCAGCTGTTTATTCTTATGGTTTCAGGTCCCCAAATAAAATCTACTCCCTGAATATTCCCTTCCTTAAAAATGACTGGTCAGGAGCTAGATTGGAGCTTTCAGGTGCAAGTCTTCCTTCCCAAGATTTATGTAAGAGAGAAGTTTCTACATGGAGTGCAAGATGAGGGACAAAATTAAGGCATATCAGAGTGGAGGTGMCCATGTCTGAAGGCCACACCTCGTCCTTCAAGGGCACTTTTCCAGCYCCTCACTGCAGGGAGCTGTACCCTGCAATGGGCTCCAGCATCTGCTGTTGGGAACCAACCTTTGCTGATGTTACTCATCAGCTGAAATTTAGAGAGCWGAGAAAGCAAATCTCTTTTCACACTCCATAGTGTTGAGTGATTTCTGAACACAACATCCCCTCTGTCTGAGAGAGCCCAACTCACGAGTCCATTTATAACCAGCAAAGCTTTTAAGCCCAGGTTTAGCTTTAAATAAATGCCAGTTTTCCTTTGAGAATTCTCTGAGTTAAGAACACACTGCATGCTCTAGTGAGTAAAAACGTTTCAATATGCACATTCATAGCTCTGCTAAACTGGCTCAGAGTCTGCTGTCTAGTTATGATCAGTTTAATTGCTCTCTGAAGTGAGTATTTAGGCATGGTATAGGWAGTTCTTATGTATAAATTTACATATCTATTTTTATATATGTACCCATGCACAGGAGGATGGTGTACATAGGGTATAGCACCCCTGGAGAGGAGGTCCAGGAGCTGTTAAAGTTTKGATTTGTACTTTAAGCAGAGCAGCCTTCTTGGAGTCAGTGAAGGCCACGGAGCTGATTTGCATCCAGAGGGGAGCTACCCTGTTATGCTCGCACAGTAAAGTGAGGCTTGTATGATGAATGTCGGCTGTGGATAGCCAGCCTGCTTCCCTGGGTAATTTGTTAGTTGTCATTCCCTCCTTCCCCACCTAAAAGCCAAAATTACTACAGGGGTTTTGGTCTTTGTCAGCAGACATTATGAGCAGGATTTAGAAACTGAGAATTTAATTAGCTGCTGAAGTCACTTACTGATAACAGTAGCATATTGGTCTCTTTATTTGATAAAACCCTGTCAGGCATTTTATGTGTAGGGAATGAAGACTAATGCTCTTATTTCTTGCAACTTTACAGTCAGGACCATTAGACATCCTTCATAAAGTGAAGAGAAAAAAATGAAAAGCAAAAGAAAAATAAATTCCTTGGACTTCTCACTTCCCATCACCAGTGTTGCTTCTCTATCCTTGCAAAATATATTTTGGTTTGCATGTTTAGCCCTTTTCCTCTGTGGGCTGCTTCCCACTCCAGCAGCTCCMGGAGGCTCTGGGGGATCTGCATGTGCTTATGGCTGTCCCCTACTCTGACAAAGGCACTCATCTGTGGCTGCTGTCAACAAACCCAGCCCTGCAGATGATYTGAGAGGCAAATCAGCCTCTTGTTGTAGGCAACACCTTACCTAGGCCAAGATTTATACGAAATGAGATTTAKGTAAAAATAAGCTCTTTTAATTCTTATTACCGTAGGTATGTGTGACATTTTTAGACATGGGAGTGGCTTATTCACTAGCTGTAAAGGCTGGCGCACTGCAAGGCACAGAAAACATTTCCGAATTGCTCGTGTCCCAATTAAGGCTCTTTGACACGCTCGTTAATGAGGGCTCCAGGACAGGATGTGTTTAATGCAGCACCTTGACTAAGAGCAGTCGATGTGGGAGCAGTGACCTATGGAGTTCCACACGCCSAGCACAGCCAGCTCCTGCTGCACCCTGTCCCTCCCACAGTGTCCCCACTCTGCAAGTGGCATTTGTGCGAATCCCAGCATATCCCGTGTCCTGCTGAGCTGGGGCTGGGGCTGCCAAGGGCTCCTCCCGCCGGGACACAACGCCCCGACCCATCCCTGCCATGGGAACTGAGCTGCACACACTGGGAAGTCAGAAGGAAGAGTCCTTGAAAACTCAAAGGAGCACACTGAGCATCTTACAAGATGAGCAGTGGAGTACGTGGGCCAATTATTGCAAAAAAAAGCATCAGGTTGGCACTTTTTACAGACTGAGAATACAGAAGAATATCTGCACTTTATTCTCAAAGTAGAGCTTAAGAGACATCTAAATGATTCATRTCCCTTGCTCTGGCTCTCTGCACAGGATTAAGTTTGACCCTGTTAGCATCCAGTCATTTATAAAGAGAGCATTAAAAAAAATCACCATTTATTGATTTGCATCTCTCAAGGGCCCAAAAATGACCTCACATTTCCTTTTAAAACCAACTGTAGGGTTCTTAGCAAAAATGTAAAAAAAATTGTAGTAAATACAATTTATATTACTGCATGCGTTTTCCCCCCTAGATAAATAATCCTACTTTTCGGTGTTARTAACAGTTTAGCTGATGTGTTTTACAGCTTCTTTTAAGTGCAGCAGTTCTGAATGACTAATAGGAAGGGATTACTGGAGCTGTGGAGCAGTCACAGACGTGTCCTGCACAGCTGTTACCAGAGACCCGAGCTGGGGAGCTGAGATGGGAACACTTTGCTCATCACTCCCACAGAATATTGATCCTTTCTCAGCATGGCAGGTGCAGCTGAATCCCTGAATCCTTTGAAAGCCTCAAAGAGCTTTGGCCTCCAAGGTTTCACCTACTTTCCCTAGGCTGAGCTCAAGGAGAGCACAACCCATGCACTAAGAGGATAGATGGGTAAAATGGGCACAACCTAGACTGTGCCTGTGGCGTCTCCAGCCACCATGACTGGAGAAGGATGGGAAGTTTACAAAAAAAAAATCTTTCTTCAGGGCTGGAGCAGCAGCAGCAAACCTTCAGCTTAACAAGATCAGGCAATAGCTGCTGTGGGTTTCCTGCTAATGGATGGACARTGGGAAAGGAAGATTGAGTTGTACCCCTGGAGGAGGGCAAGGGAGTGTTTGGCTTTGGGGCATAAATGAGTTGCTGGGTGGCACTGCAGCTTGAGCAGTCAATAGGAACAATGATCTTAAGTTACTCACTGAAATGCTTCTTTTGTCTAGAAGTTACCCGGCCAAGGTTATAGCTATCTGTTACATTTTTATCAGTAACATGACCAAGGAGAAGCTAAAGTATTCTGAGACTGGGGAGGCCAAGTGTGGGAGTCAGGGGAAGGACATATGCAGAAAAATCACACTTTTCTCTCCATTCTCTGTAGGGAGAGTTTGAAAAGTATAGKCTGGCTGCCTCACTTACAGGCAGCTGTGAAGAGGTAAGGTGGTTTCCAACAATCCCCAATCTGAGCTTTCCTTTCTCCACAGGTGCAACTGAGATAATGACACTTTGTCTTTTTGAAGCACTCTGAAATATGTGGCTTTGTGTTTAAGACGTAAATGTTATATGTGATTACATGCACTTGTAAATACAGGAAATTTGCCATAACTGTGAGCCTACAAAATTGTCATATTTGATTCATAGTAGCTGTAGTCTTAAGCAGTTGTTATCTTCACCCCTGCTTTCTAGGTAAGCAATTAGGCAATTCCAGCATGTCTGCGTGTTTAAAATGGACTCCTTTTTCACTACTTGTTTTCTAAACATTTTAAATGAAAACCTTTGAATATAAAAATAGAATAGTTGGAGTCTGCTAGGAGAAAAATACTATACAAATGTATCAGTTCAGATAAAAATACTTAGAATATGAATAAATCTGCAAATTCTCAAAAAGAGAACAGCTTGGAAGGAATGTGGGGGAGGGTTAATAAAAATATGTTTTTGTCAGAAACACTTTTGTGTCAAGAATTCTGTACATTATTTTAATTATTAATTATTCTCTTCAGATAAGAGACAAAGCAAGGTTTTGAGGTTTTAGAAAAAGAGTGTTTTATTTTCTTTCAAATAAGAAAAAATGGCTAACAGGGCTGCAGCCATTTGAATAGGCTGCAAGGTCACTCAGAGAGAAATGATTTAAGCTTTATTAAGAATGTGAAAAAATATCTTAACCTAGCTTGGGAATATTAAGAGACAAACTGAAATTGCCTAAGAGGAGGGAATTTTGATGCATGGGGTAGAAAGGAATGATCAATGGTTCATAAATATAATAGTGGTAAACACAGTGACAGGAGAAAAAAATATGTGTGACTAATATAATTGTTACAAATTTAGTAGCTTTTRCTGTGAGATCAGTTATTGAGGATTTAAGAACAAAGCAAAAAAAAAGAAAAAGATTTTTTTTTTAAATAAAAACCTTTGAAACCTTTGAAAACCACCGGAAAGGAGTTAGGTGGGAGAAGCACAAAGAATTGTGCAGCATTAATCCTGTTGTAGAATCATTTTGTATTCCCTCATCTTAATGATAAGGCATATTCTCAAAATTCATTTGTGGAGTCTTTGACCTTCATTGAGGTCAAACGCAAATGTGCTGGAGGGGAGGTGAGGGAAGAGCCAGGTGGAAGTGGGAATATAAGGGCAGGACTCAAACTGAAGGAAATTGAAAAATAAATCCTGGGTTGGCAGGACAGTGCAGACTGGAGAACAGAAGAGAGGATCTGGGAGGAAGGAATAAAAGACACTGCACCAGAACCATCTTTGCAGGAGAAGAAGCAAATGCATTCCTTGTTGAGATGAAGCTTGGCAGAGCTTACTGTGGCATCAGGTGCTGACGTCTGGTGTTGGAAAAGAGAGGCAGAAGCAAGGCAAACTGTGACAGACCAAGCAGGGAGTCTGAAGGCATCTGTTTCCCAGCCTGAGGAGGAAGATGGGTGGATTGGTGCTGTGCACAGTGGTCAGSTTCTGGCTGCTGGCAGTGGCAGCAGGCTGGGGCTGTGTCCAGCTGAGCTGGGCAGCAAGGGGCAGTAGAGGTTAGAAACACTTGAAATTTTGGTGGTGGGACAGAAGGGCCGGAGAAGCATCTTCCCTAATGTTGCAGTCCAGTTTTGATTTAAATTATTGTGCACTTCCATCGTGCAGCAATAAACATGAGAATTGAAAAATATCATTTGGATTCTTGATAAATTAACCCCATTGCTTTTGTTCCATAAACTGACTCCTTGTTCTTGTCTGAGACAAGTATTTGATTTAYCCTGTTCAAGTGCTGGACTCAACCACTGCATATGTTGCTGGGGATGTGGTGGTATTGGAATTATTCTTGATGTAAAGAAATTGAGAGATTCAGGTCCTTTCTGATTTGTCATTTCCCCACTGACCACTGAAAAGCATTGCTGCATCTGTAGATAACTGTAGCCTCCTCAGAGCCTTCCAGTGTATTTAGGACTGGATGGATGTTGGCTTCATACTTAATTGGAAATGCTGGGGAGAGGAGTTGGAGGCAGGATACAGGGAATTCAACACTTTTGGTTCTTTACTTTCTCTGTATTTGTTTCTTGCTGATGGAGCACAGATGGTCTTAGATTAAGRAAAAATACATGCCAGAACTGCAGGCTAGGCTCAGACTGGGGAGTTAAGCTTGACATGAAATAAGCAGAAGGCTGTAATTAACTCATCAAGAGCTTTAGGAACCTGGTGGAGGAAAGCAGAGATGTAATGCACAATGTAGCTATAGAACAATAAAAAATACTGAAACTGCTTTTMTAAAGCATGGAGGACTTTTCATTGCTGACTTTCTCTTCCAGCCCAGCCTGGTAACTTCTGAAAGGTCCTACTTATTCTTGCTTATTAGTGATTTATCAAAAATTGCRTTTTCTGACAGTTTGTGATGCCAAATCTCATAGAAGCCAGARAGTGTAAAGGTCAAAATCTGTTGCCAGCAAACCTTCCTGGGAAGCTTTCACCACACTTGCCTGTGCACCATGTGTACTCCCTGATTGCMAGTATCAGTCATCTCACTGGTCCCTCTTGTTCTTTCTGCCTGGTTTTTTGCAGCCATGTGTTGTGTTTCACCTCAGCCCAAGGATCTGGGCTTTCTGGGGCAGAATTGTCTTTTAATTTTCAACAGAAATGCCTAGTAGTATGCAGCTGAGTAGTCCATGTGCTTCGCGTGTTTCTGCAGCACATATCAAAATCATAGTAGGAACAGGGTCTCTATCTTTTTTCTAGGTGTGCTAAACAAATGGAAATTCAGACATACAYCTGCTGAACTCAATAGGAAGAGTACAAAGTCTCCTTTTTAGCTGAGGGTTTAGAATTTTTTGCCCACATTATTGAAGCTCAAAAACTATTATTTTAAATTGGGGAAGAGCAAGAGGGAGAGTCTGGTTTCACTTAAGTTCCTGTGGTACAGGCAGGCTCAGGCAGGATCTCTGTTTTCAGCCTGCTTTGCAAAACTTTCCTAATATCTCTGGCTTGCACAAGACCGGCCTTGGCTCGTTAAAGTAATCTCAAAGCTTTCATTTAGTCTCAATAAYGCAGCTTGCACTTAATTAAAGATTTCCAGTGCCTTTTTTTCCTCTTTTGGTTGTACTACACCGAGCCTAAGAGYACAACCAGAAAAGAATGTTGATAGGATAAAATAAATCACATGCCCATTTATTTGTTTAATGGTGCACTGCTCCCCTTTTTTTTTCTAAGCCAAGGCAAGATTCAAACCATGTTCAACCTCTTACACAATTTTAATGAGAATATATTGCAGTGTTTGTCATCTGAAAGAGTATTAGCACCCCCCAATGCAATAGATGTGATTTCCCCAAAGARAAACAGGAGGCACAGAACAGTGAAAATGTCATCTTAGTTCTTCATTAGTCTCTTTAATACTGCAGGAAGTGCTGATTTTGATTCCTGAATCTTAGCCTAATTGTTGTGAGGATCAGATCCAAATTGGACAGTTCCTCAAACTTATTTTAGCTTCTTCTCAAAGCAAACACATAAATGCTGAACAAGTATATTCAATGATATAACCTGGAGAGGAATAAAGAATGCAAGACTTCCTCTCTTTAGAAAACTGATGATACACAGAGGTTTCTCAGGTGCTTGAGTTACCACATTTTTGGTTTGAAACATATATGGGAAGATTGCTTTTCATAGCTGAACCTTTAATACACAAAACTGAACTCACTTGACTKTGTAGGATTTACCCAGAAGCAGAGGGGGAGGGAATGCAAAAAAATGCGTGGTGGAGAACCCTTAACATCTCTCCATAAGCAGTGAGCTTCAAAGAGTTACAATGGCMAGGAAACCCAGAGCAGAAAAATGAAGGAGAACAAAATCTCTTTGCTTGATGCAGAAATACAAAGGAGACTATAGCCATGGTAAATTGATTTTGTGCTGAATATGGGCTGGTCCATTGGAGGGGGTTTTGTACCTCCTACTCCAGAAATCATTGTGCAAAACAGTAAGAGGAGGCTGTTTAGAAGTCTTGTCACATCTATCAGCAGAGGCCACAAAGAAGAAGGAGGAATTTGGTTCTGAATGGCAACTCTGCCAAAGAACATAAAGGGGTGGAGATGGACATCTTTTGGCGGTAGAGGAGCCTCGAAAGAAGAATTGCCTCYACTATATCAAGGGAAACCATTGCTGTGACTCCATTCGTTGGCTCACTTCTTRGAAATAGCTTGTACCTTTTTTGTAGCAACTGAAGAAAAGAAACCCCACAACAAAGCCTGTTCTTTGCAGAATAAACAGWGCTGGTGCTATGAGAAATAGTGCTATGTGGTACCCACCTGGCTAGAGACAACTGCACCTGCCTGTGCATCAGCTGTACTTATATTACTGACCTGTGCTTGACTGCAGTGAATTTTTTCTTCAATCATTTTTCCCTCAATATATTTTAACCTCTTTATTTAGTTGTTTTATTGATTTAACATATAATCTTATGTCCCTGTAATCTCCAGTACATTTTGTAAATGTTTGTTATCCTAAGCTATAAACTGAATGTGACATGGCAAGAAACCAAATTTTGCTGTGGCTGTTAATTATCCAGTGTGCTGAAAGTCTCATCTCAGTTTCTCTATTCTTTTGATCTTCATTAATAGGAAAAACATAGGCATCTTTSCCCAACATCCCCTCTGCTGTTCTCCAGTGCTAGATGTTGTCATTCATTCTAAAATGGCTATAGGTGAGAGCTTTAACGTCTTTTTTCCCTGGCATCYCAGTTWACTGAAACTATCAGTTTATATTTGGCCCCATCCATGCTTTTTCATGCTTAAAAGCAATAGCTTTCAAAAAAAGATAAGCATTCCCATATAGAACTTGCAACTAAATCATTGCACCGTTAAGCACTTTCAAGCAAAATGAAGTAGATCACCAGCTAAATGAAATCATTGTTACAGACTGACATTTTTCTTTACATAGAATGATAAAAATACAAACACTAGATAGTGGAAACAGAAATGCAGTGCCATCTTTATCTCYCTTCTTCAGAGCTGTATCTTCCTTCCAAAGCATCGTGTTGGCATGTTCATCTAACATTGCTGTGTAAATACGTAACTGTCAGAGCTCAGCACACAGTCAGAGCAGAGTGTGTRCTCCTTTCTTTATCATTATGGACAGCTCTGCATTTCGGTGTCTTTGTGCCCTCACAATGATTCCCCTCTCTTTGGCTGTATCCTTGTGGCATTGCATTAGTGYTTGTTTTAACTTTAAGGGTCTTCCRCAAACCTGATTATCCCTGTCAGTGAGAGGTTTACCCCACTTTGAATCAGCCCATTAAGCCAGCATCTCTCTTGCCCTTGGTTACTGTGCATTCTCTTGCTTTGTCCCATGTGTCCCCTTTGTGTCTCAGAAGAATTCCAATCCTGATACAATAAAACTCTCCTGGTTCTGGAAACCTTACAATGAGTTATGAGKCTGGTGAGCTGTGACCTTTCCCTTTTGTGTTGTTGTGCTCTGCTGTCTCTCAGTGCTCTGCTGTCCACTGCTACCTGATGCCTCATTTATTATTGCACTTGACTTGTAATGCATTTTGGCAAGGCTATACCTGCACAGGCTTGCACAGGGAGTCCTGGGCTGCAGTGGAGGCTCACAGGTCCTGTGAAAGCTCAAATTCTCCTCTGTATGGGATTCAGCATCAAGTTACAAATGTTTTACAGCACAGTTACTGAAAATACACTTAAAGCAGTAGCAAGACAATCTGCTTGCTTCRAATATGAATTTTTATTTGACAGCACCTAAGATTGAGCCGGCTGCTCCATTGTAACATGTTCTTTGTGCACTAAAATTCCTAAAGAGCTGAAAAAAGTTGTACCCTGTAACATGATTATTGTTTGTCTCAGAAAACACCGTTTTARTTTTAGTACTTGGTATCAAATGTTCTTTACTAAATCTTTAGACAATTCTCTTTAATAATTGAATCTTATACTTGTACAGTGCTTCCATTTGGGTACACTGTAGAAACCATGATCTGTTAAGCCTCATACAATGCTCCTTTCAGATAAGGGAATGCATGGTCTGGAGTTGTAAATTCCTACCTGACACTGCCAAGAGGGGGGAGTGTCAGATTTACAGACCTGATGTTGTTTAATGGAATCTCCTGTGGGACAAATGGAAGTTGAGGGCACAAAAACTCAAATTTCTTTTTGTAGATGAGACTGTGGCTGTGCCCCAAGATGTCAGAAAGAAGAGGACAGGAYGCATGGAGTCTTGCCTATTGTTCTAATCCCTAGCCCTGCTCCCTCATGCACCACTGATTCAGTGGATGTATTTTGTGACACTAGCAAAAAAAATGCTGTCTAAGAACTCATTTGTGCTAGGCAGGAAAGTTTTTAGTCCTCAAGAGAGCAGAGGTCAGTGCTCATCTCTGCCTCTGACATGCTCAGTGGCTTTTCCTAGTCCAGTGACCTCTCTGTGCTTCTGATTTTCCCTTCCTCCYATGTGCCTGTGTTTTGTGTTTAGATTGTAAGTGCTCTCAGACAGAAATTCTCTCCCACAACATGTTTGTATATTGCCTAGAARTATGGGGTCACAATCTCAGTTCACTCTTCTACGTGCTTCTATAATACAAGTAAATAACAAGGGATTTTGAAGCTGTGTRAGAGAGAAAATCAGAAGCATTGACSACCAAAGAAGAATTCACAGCAGCTAAAAACTTTCTCTGAAAAAATAACACTTGCAGTTGAGAGCACATTGTGCCTTTAGGCATAGACACCAAACCACAGTATAGGAGTTCACCTACTTGCTGCAGAGCTGTGCACAGGAGAAAAACTGTGGAGCATTTTACCTTCCATCTGAGATATCGGGGGAGCAYGAGCAGGGTGGTGACCATGGCTCAGCTGAGGTACAGGACCTCATTTGGGTTGGGATAACTTGATCAAAGTAGAGCTGCCTTACCTGAGTCCAGGGCCCYTTTTTACCAGGCGTCAGAGTGGTGCTCTGTCCAGGTGTGCCTGGAAACATAAAGTGGGAGAACAGACTCCACTGTAAATCAGCAAGGCTWAATGAAACCAAAGTGAACAAAGTCAGTCTTCCTGAAAATTCTCCTCCCTGTCTACTGGTCTTTTGGGTGCTGATGGACACCTCAGACTATTGCATTTCTCTTTGCAAGGATGTGGTAATAGTCCATGAGAGGGGGAAACATGAATAACCAAAGATGGTATTATTTGGAGCTGCGCTAAGTATCCATTCTTTCTGATGGATTATTCCATCTGTACTAGGCCWGTATGAAGCATCCACTTCTTCTCTGGCATGAACAGAGTGAGCGAGTTTGTTCAGTAGCCAGTAAATGTCAGGCCAAAAGCAGTCCCTGTATGGTAAGAGGCTGACATTTGTTTGTAGAGAGAAGGTCTGATTTAGAGATTAAGATTATGGGAACTGAATCCCGCTGATGGATTTTTTTTACTTGTTTGTTTGTTTGTTTGTTTGTTTGTTTGTTTGTTTGCCAGCCTCCATCTTCCAATGTTATATTTGAGGTCTTTCCCAGCTGAGTTAGCTGTCCAGCCACTCCAGAGGAGCTGTGTGACAGGGCCGGTCTGTTGTTAGGCACTATGGATTTAAATGGAGCAAACAGCTTGAGTTTTACCACATCTTGAAGGATTTGAGATCACTTAAGGGAAATCAATTAATAATTTCATAACACACAGTGCAATTCCCTTCATCCAAACCCCCTCCTCTCCCGGCAATGAATTGACTGAATTCTGTGATCATTCCTCACACCTGTCATTGGACGAAGCAGTGATCTGCAATTTGTATACTGCAGTGTGAAGCAGAACTAATTATTGAAGTTTGGCATTCTGTTCTTTTGGTATTAGTTATCTTTTTATCAGACATGCTTATCACAATTTTAATAAATTACCAGTGTTGGAAGTTCAGAAATGGCCTCTAGGGTATTAAGCTACCGTGCTTTATTATAAAGACATTAGATTTCAAAATGTTATTATTTATGGAGCACTATAAATGTTCSTTGTCCTCAAGAGACAAAAACCAATTCTTCAAAAAGTGAATTTAACTTTCCACTTTTAGACTAAGGCAGCACATATTTATGGAGAAGTTCTGGAGGATTAAATAGGCAAGAAATAGCTAAAGTGTTGTAGAAATGCTTTCACAGTAAACATYGTAGAAATGAAAGAGCCCCTTCATGGATTTTCTGCATCCAGTCTATAGAACTTCCTTGAAAGRTTTGTTTCTTCTAAGTGCTGTAAGACCCAGCATTTATCAATTTCTTTTAAATGCTGCAGTATTTGCCCAGAGACACTGCAAAGTATATGGAAACATGGGAATAAACTTGTGAAATGGATTTGTCATTATCACCAAGACTCTGTGGGTGGTATTTAGAAGTCTGAGATCTGTTCATCAGTATGGATGGAAAGACAGGCTGGCATCTCCGAGGGGAATGAACCACCCTCTGAACAGCCACCTTGGGAATGACTCTGCACCCCAGTTTAGCAAAGTCCCTAAGAATGTGATTAAGCTGAACTGGTTCAGTAAGGTGTGTAAATATGTGCTTTATTTACATTAAAGTTGGCAGATTTTAAATGCAGGGCAGAAACACAGTCCCTCTATGTTCATCTCTCTGCAGTCTTGAAGAAAAGTTTCCATACCTTGCTGTGAAATGAGCTGATCCAAAAAAAATTTTGTGAATGTAAATAAGAGATGCAGAGATTTTTGGCCTGCATATGGAATCTAGGAAGCAAGTTGGTTTTTTTTTTTTTTTTCCCAGAGATGCATTTTTCTGAACATACTAGTACAGTTACTGGAAAAGATGATGTAAATAAATACACGGGGAAAGGAATAACTCTGCCAGCTCAGGTCTCTAGTRCACAATAGCTGTCACAGCACAGCACCTCCTGCCCTCCTTCTTCATGCATAACTCAGCAAAGGGTGATGTGGCAGGCAGGCTCTGCCCGGGGTGCCCTCGCAGCACAAGCAGAGAACCAAAATCACCTCACATTCCGTGGGCAGGTTGAGAAGTCTCCCATGGGCACTGCAGAGGGTTGATGGAAATGGAAGCTCCTGCGTCAGCAGCCTCTGCACACCCGAGCCTGGGACACAAGGTGCTGCTTTTGCTTCTGCATCTGCTGACAGTAGCAGAAACCTGAGGAATACAGTACCTTCTAGAAAAAGCTGCCATCTCACAGAATCACTACCTGATTTGGAGGGGTTTTGCCTGCTTGTTCRTTTTGTTTYGTGGTGRTTTTGTTTGTTGGGTTGGTTATTTTTTTTTTCTAGTAAGCCTGTACTTGAGGGTTTTTTTTCTTTTGTTTCCTTTCAAACATACACAATGTGCATTCTGGAATTACACATTTTTCCCCAAACAGGAGAGAGCAACATGATTGTGGGTCTGTCTGCAAGCATGAAAGTGGTTTATGTGGAGCACTTGTTTAATGGAAGTGAGGTTGATAACAGATGGATAGGTTTGTGATAAAACACCTTAGATAGGTCTAATTAGCAATGGGTTTAATTAATAAATATGAATATAACATATTCTCTTTCAATCTTAACTTTCCAGTTTTAATGCAATGTTCTGGTTTTGCATTAAAACCTGCAACCTCTGTTGTGAAAGTACATGTAGGGATTAGTATATGCTTAATCTATAAATTCATATTGTGGTGTTGAATGAATTATAAATTGCTGACTTGAGTGTAAAAGCTGGTCCATAGAAGTCTAAGAAATTTTCACATTAACAGTTGAGGATGCACATAACTATTGATAACAGGACTTGCTAGTGACAAGCAGGTACTTTGGATGCCAACGCCAGGATGTGCAGGTAATTAAATAAATGTATCTAGAAAGCTGCTCTCAGCAGTGCATGCTGAATAACTGATGTGACAGCACACGACGAGCTAAAATTCTAGAGCACTGTTGATCTGCAGTTGGAACTGGTAGCAAACTGTGATGCTCATAATTTATTGGGAGAGWTGTTAACTGTTTCTTTCCGTGTCCGGGTGTGACCTCTAAATATTCAAATATGCACTGAATAGGCTTAGTATTGTGGCCCATTCCTGTTAACTTCTACTTGGGCAATGTTGCATGTGATTGTACACACGACTGCTTCTCTGTGATTGTCTCCTTCATGGGACTCCTAAAAATGCAGAAATAGTACACAAATATGCATTTTATTTTTTTGTTTTAATAATTGAGAAAATCTGCCCGCATAGAACTCAAGAAACAGAGATATGAAGGAMTAGTTGTCCTTGCAAGTAGGCTGAAGGAAGGCATGTTTATTTGCATTTTCAGTTCAGGGACAAAGTTGCTTGTCCTCTTGTGTCTGCACAKGTGGCTGGGCAGTCCTGCCCATGGCTTGCATGGCTCATCTTGCGCAGCAGTTGCAGCCCTGAGCTGTTCCCTTCATATGACACAGGAATCTGAGTTCCCCCATTCTGCAAATGGGCCTTATGCTTATAGAGGAGATCCTCAAAGTGGCCAAAAACACTGCTAGAAACTGCATTTCTTCTGGGAATGCATGAGGGAAAAGATGCTGGAGAGTTTGTAAGGAGGTAGAGTGAGAAGCTGGAGTGTTCTTGGTAAGGATGTAACAGGAGGCTGACACTGACAGCCTAAAAACACTGCTTGGCTGCTTCAGCACATGGCAAGTACATRCTGTCCTGTATTAGGATATAGCCCTGCTCCCAGGTTGGTCACGTCTCCATCCACACTGTCTGCYACACCCCATGCCACAAAAGTTGTTTTATTGCATATGGATCCAGAGATGTRTACTACTTTTGACTGACACATGTAGCAGGAGGTATAAAAATAATCCCAGATGTGTTTTCTGGGGCTGGGAAACTTAAATGTCTCAGAAAACTGAGAAAATTAATCATAAATTCAGGATGATATCCCAACAGAGTGACCAAAAACATCTGGTGGATAAAGTTTGTGTCTCATCCAAGTGTACAGAGGCAGTTAAAGCAGTAAAAAAAAAAAGAAAAAAATAATTTGGTTCCTTGAAGGAGATGGGGAAAGGAAGGGGAGGCACTTAAGTGATTGTTTAAGAACCTGTCTTTTGAGAGGCATTACGATCAGGTAAGGAAGCAAAAATACAAAACATCTCTTCCAGTTCTGTGGTGTTATCAGGTGTTAAATAGGGCTCTGCCTCACTGATAAATATATGGGTACACACAGATGTGCTCCAGAGAGAGAGCTTTCTGAAAGTCACTCTGTCACATGTCCAGTAGTTTGATCCTGGGGAGATTTGATCTAAGGCAGAGGAAGAGCATAGGATCATCTGTGGAGGAGGGGGCACCAGTGAGAGGGCACAGAGCAGCAGCATCACACAGGGATTTTGGGCAGAGGAGCCCAAGGCAACAGARGTGACACGGGTGGGGCATTTTGACCTGAAAGGACAGCTGGTCAGTCAAGTAAAGAAACCAAGCAATGCTGGAGAGCTCATGTGAAAGCCCCAGGCTCAAAGGTCTGAGCCTAGCCAGGTCCAAGCCCCAGTCCATGGCCGCAGATGTGTGCGGGCTCCTGGGAGTCCAGCACAAGGCCTCGTCTAGGCTGGAGGTCAGCAGACTTTGCAGTAAAATATTAAAGTGCACATTAGCTGCTTGGCTTTGCAATTATACTTTTATTATTGTCAAGATGTTCTGCTTTGCAGGGTCATGAATATTTTCCTTGAGTCACYAGAGGTCATTGGAGTTACTCAGCCCTCAGGCTAGCTCCTCCCTGTCCTGCCAAAGACATGTGTGGGACTCGTAAAGCATGCTCTGGATTGCAGTATTGCTTAATTATCCTCTTAGCTCTAATGAAGTGCACCCTGACTAATGGTGCAGTTACAAACAACATGTTGCTACAATTTGGACCATCACCAAGATCTTCTTTATCACTAGGCTCATCAAGGTAGCGCTTTAGAAGGCTGAAGGGCAGTGTGCCCAATAAAAAAAAATAAAAAAAAAAAAACATGTAGGCACGTTAGAACATAGCTGGAGAAGAGCAATGCTCTGACTAGAGCTGCCTCGAAGTTCTGTGGTGCAGGTGTCTGGCAGGAAGAGCTGGGTGACCCCTGGGAAGCCAAATTCTTCTGTGTTGCATTGCTGTGATCCCAGGTGACCCAGAGTATTTACRGAGAAGCAGTATTGATTGCTGAAGCAACCAATGATTTTTGTTTTCATTTTCTCCTGCCAGGCACTGTTAAGGTAAACTGGGCTGTGTAATGGAAAGTTCTGTCTCTAGTTTTGAAATGGGAAGAAGGCCCTCCCAATAAGCAACCTCTTTTCTGAGTATCTTTTTCTTAATTAAAATTGTCAAAACTTGATTCAAAGTGCAAGGATACTGTGGTTTAATGAGCAGGGACTAGAGCTGGGATTGCAGATCAAAATGCTGCTTTGCAGATGTCAAGGACTCCTGGTAGTCACTGAACAAAATTCCTTGCTCCGCTGTGTTGGCTTGCAATGTGAGTGAGCTCTGTCATCCAGTGACATTCCCTATCGAGATATGAATTTCAGGATCTCAGGAATGATCCTTTTCAACAAGAACTTTCCCCCACTCTCACACAAACACTTCCGAGGCATGGGCTTTTGGCCTTCATCCTGGATTGGACTGCAATACGTGGGAGGTATTTCCCAAGTGGCTTCCAGGGAAAGGCCTGTGCTCTTCCCTTCTCTCAGCRGATCTTTTCCTGTGCTCATAAAGTTTTTATTTCAAGCCAAATTGAATGGAATCCTCAGCTAATGGAGAGATGCCCTTTTTTCCTTTTTTTTTTGTTCTCTTTTTGAATGAGATAGGAATAASCCATCCTCAAATGTTGTATATTAATGCATTTCCTGGCTGGTTGCATTTCTTGTAGTTCTGAATGAATGTCTTCATGGACGTGAGCTGGAAGTGGCAAAATTCATCCTCACTTTTTAGTGGTTTCCCAACTTTCTCCTGCAAAAAACTGGATTTAACATGTGTCAAGGGGACAATTTCTATGGCAGCCCAGGGTTTAAGAAGTATATTGGCTGCAGTGTGAAGTTCAAGAAGAGTTCAGATCCGGACCGAACTTTGAAGCTATTTCCTTTGTTGGTAATGGACTGAGGAAAATAAAAATAAAGAAAACCTGGCTCTGTTAGGGGAGCTTTGGATCTTTATCTGAAGTTTGTGAGCCTGGCCTTTTCCTATTTAACAGAGCCATTTTTTCTGGTGCTCAGAATGATGTATTATGTATAGTATGGATATTTATATGTATTTTCACCTCCAGCTAACAATACCTACTTGAATTTGTTAGAACTATTTTTAAAAAGTGCTGAAGGGAGGAAAATTGGGGAGGGCACTGAATGGTTGGGTATGTTGCTAAATATTTTAAATCCAAAAGCTCTCTCTAATGCAGCTTTTCTGGTCTTGACTTTTCTTGCAAGGACTGGGACCTCTTCATTCTGAAGCAGCCAGAGGCGACTGGGGACCCCAAATGCTCTCACCCCCCAGTCAACAGTGCTCCCAGTCCTTATATGTTTTACCTCAGGACCTGACCCACTTGTCCAGCATCACGAATCACCATCAGCTTTTCTCCCCTCTTCCCATCTTTCTGGGTTTCATTTGTCATCTCCCAGTTTTGATCCAGCTTCATTCATTGCCGGGTTACTTAGAAGGTGATAATCTTAGGGGTAAATTTAAGATGATCCAYACATTTGTGCAGAACTGCTGGACTTTGCTGTGGGAATTTTTCTCTTTGGTAATGAAAGCTGGGAGTTGATACAGCACTGTCCTCTTTGAAAAGAACGTGATGACTTGGTGTGTAGGACTTAAGTCKTGGACCTTCCAGCTGAATGATGATCAGAAGTTACATTTACATGTAAATTAAAGTCTGTCCTCTGTGAACATTCCAGTTGCCACCACCTCTGGACTTCTCATCTATTTATCATTTGTGTGCACTGTGAGCACAGTGGGAGTTAGATACATGTTTACTGTCACAATGCTGCTTTTAAATTGGGCTGTGTAAATTGGCTGGAGATGCTTGCTTTTGTTTTGGGAGTCTCCAGACATGGTTGTTGGTGGCATTCTTGCATGACTTGTGCATTTTGGTTTTTCAGGCAACAGCATGGGGTTCAGATGAAGACACCAGGAGGTCCTGTCAAAGTAAAGGGAAAACAGAGGTGAGTTTTGCTTTGCTACAGTGATGTTATGGGTAAATACACTTGCAACATGTGAAATCCACACAGACAATGTCTGACACCCGTTTGAGCTTGTAAATTTGAAGTTTAGCTCTACTGCCACATGTATAAGCACCACCAAGCAAGCCACTTCGAAGGCCCCCTGTCCAAGTTATTACACTTGCTCTGCATGAAATTTAAAGGTGATTTCACTGGTGGAGAGGACACAATTTGTAACACATCAGGGAGTGGAGTGGTGGCAAGGCAGGGGTAGCTTCCTGCAGTGGGGTGTGAGGCCAGGCAGGTTGGCTAAGCCCAGGTCATCAGCAATGAGCTCCTGGCATTCAGCCACATGGGAGTCAATGCTTGCTTGCAGTTAGAGTTCATAGGTGYGTAATTCCCTGCAAGGTGGGAATTGAATCTGCTTGCACACTTCAGTCTGTTCAGGTTGAATATCACAGAGCTGCTTGGGAGGCAGGTGCAGTCTGTTAAACTGCAGTTTGAAGAAAGAATTGYTTGTTGTCCCAGAAGTTTGGAGTTTCCAGGCATTTCTGATCCAAYCATGGGGCCTTTCCACCTTTCTTCTGAGAAGCTAAAATGAAGGCATCTATCTAAAAGTAGGAAATGTTTTCATTTTTCAAATGTGATATTTGTGCCCTTCAAAAAACTTCAGGCCTCTACTGAGAGGGTGTACACTRTCCTTAATATTACACTGCAAAGACCTCTCAATCCAAACCAGAAGAGCTGGACAAAGGATAAGAAGGATAAGCACAATCTTTGCTTAGATGTGGATAATCAAGCAGAGWGTGTGTGTCTGGCCCAAAATGCTGGAATCTGCCACATTCCAGTTTGCTGCTTTAAACACAGGTTTATCTGATCTTCCATTGACATATCAATTTTATATAATAAAGTTTATATTACTGTATTGTAATAATAATATTGTAACTTGTATATAGACAAAAAAAAAAAAAACTAGCTTGAATTTTGCTAGATAGGCAACAACTTGCTTCATGTAGCTGTGGAAACAGGAGTATGGACATCCTAGAGCATCCCTTAAGAATTTCATGTAGAAGCTACATTGTACAGGAAACCAACATGAAGACAAAATGGGTTGGGATGGGCAAATATCAAACATGGTCAGCAATGAGAAGAAGTAGGACAAAGCTAAAAACTCCAAAATCCAAGACATGAAGAATTTTTGAATTTGTGTTCTTTGCCCTTTAAAAGAGGTAAAGTCTGTGCAAAGAAAGACGTTACCTCTTTTCTTCCATTTTAAAGTCTGTGAGGTTTAAATTGTATCCTATTTTTCTTGAAGAATTTGAATTTATAACCCAGAATTATTTTGTCAATCCCTGGATAAAGCCGTGCATGTGATTGAACAAATTCTAGTGTAATTTCAATCTATCTTTGTTACTGTTATACCAAAAGTAAGCAATTATTTGAGTATTTTCACTGCTGCCTTCTCACACTGCAAAGGGTTTGCAAAAATATTCCATAAGGATAATGTCTGAASAGCTGAGTTTATGCAGATTATGACACAGAGCTTGAAATAGTTTGGTGGGTGCAGTGACCATAAACGAAGTTTGAGGAACAGCAGTTAAGCAGACTCTTAGACACTTCTTGACATACAATTAATGGCAAACAAAGGTGTTGACTGAGAGTCTCACAAAAAGACAGAAAGCTCCGAAAGCAGAAAGGATTCTGTAGCAGCTAAGCAAACACTGATCTCCCAGGTCTGTATCTACTCCAACTTGTGTAACCACAGCTGAGTCCCTCTTGGAGTGACTCTGCATGTTCACTGTTAGTTACACTGCAGGGAAATGACTCAGCACCAACTCAAACATGGCAAGTTTGGTCTAGGCAGCTGGTGAAGTGCTCTACTCCAGGTAAGTGCAGATCTGACCCAGGGTCGCTGCCCTTGGCTGGGTAAATGCAACGGGTGAGGGCAGCACTACTGTGAACATTTCTKATTCTGATGTGCAATGGTGGTACAAGATGCAGAACTCTGTCTGCCTCWGCTCTGCTTTGTCAAAACTTGACTAATGGCAGGTTTCTACCCAGTACAGATGATTTGATGATAAATATGTTATGGATTGTCAGGCACTTTGATATGTGGTGATAGAGTCTAGAAATAAGGAGAACCTTTGGCTCTTACATTAATTCACAGTGTAGTTTGYCTAAGTTATATGACTGGTACATTTTCCTTGCCCATTTAATAATGCATGTATTTTAAGTGAAGATTCAAAACTGCCTCATGTATTAAAATACCTTTTTTATTGTGCCTATTGAGTATCTAAATAAGATTCTTCCTGCTGCTTAGAAACTCTCTTCCTAAAATACATAGGGCTGTACCATAAGAAAAATAAGGAGCGCAAGAATAAAAGCTACAAAATGCATATCACAGAAGTGTGATTATTATGGTATAATAGTTACTTCACATTTGAGTACCTATCCAGAAAAAAGGCAGAGGAAAAATGTGTCTCATATATAAGGTTACAAGGTACCACTTTTTCTAACACTTCTGGCCATGAATTTCACCTGCGTATTCCTAAATTGAATACAGTGCTTGTGTTTGTCTGCTGTACCTTTTTGAAAACCATTGAAAGTTTTGCAGTGAAGACATGAAACAAATGTGTTGTCTATGCTTTGCTGGCTTGTTCTAATGGCAGATCACTATCCTTGTTAATATATAYTTTATTTTTTGTTTGGATCTGGCTTCAGTTTTGAGTGGCCGCATTTCATTTTRCCCTTCTTCTAGATTAAAGAGCCCKTTAGTTACCAATRTTTATTTTTTACAGAGGCTCTTATATGCTCTTGTCAATGCAGTACTTAGGCTTTTTGATAAAGTAGCAAGATGAGTTCTCCAAGCCTCTTTCTCCAAGTCATTTTTCTACTGCCCTTGACTACTTTTTGTCTGTTTTCTGCACACTCCAATTTTTCTCCTGTATTCCCTTGTCAATCTCTCTAATGCCTGAGTGTGATTAAAACAGCCTTCCACCCTCCTGAGTTCATATACATGGTGGTTTCWTAAGCTCCTCTGCCTCAGGAGATGATGCAGAATTGCCTGGCCACTGTGACCACTAAATCCTTTTCACAGTTACTACTCTTGGGATGTAATCTCCATGCTTATATATAAAGCCCTTTTGTTCCTCTTTCTTTAAAGCATATCTTTTTTTAAAAAAAAGCATTTTGTTTGTTGGATGTTATATATATATATATGTGTATATATATATATATATATATATATATATATATATATATATTTATACAGTGAGGCATTGGCCTCACTGGTAGTTGCTACATTAGCCATCTTAATGTTAAATGTTTGTTAAGAAAAATGTTTATACTGGGCTGGTACCACCTCAGCTGGGGCTCTACTACAACAGCAAGTTTATGAGTGATTTCATGTTGAGGACTTTTTTCATCACAGCAATTTATCAGATTTTAATCACTTAATGTAAAAGTTCCTGAACCTGGTTTTAAAATGAACTCTCTGCAATATATCATACAGTATTAAAACAAACACCTCAGAAAAGTCTCTTTCATTRATGTTATTTTTATCAGCTAAAACTTGTGGTTTCCTCAAAGAAGTGTACATGCTTTGCTTGCCATGTCTCTGGAGAGCCACTCTGGCTTCCACAAGTAATCATTCTTATTTTTGCGGCATTTATAAAGTGTAGCATGATCAATATCTTTAAACTGTCCCCTGGAAAACATCCACAYTACTGAGAGACAGTGCAGAGAACAAAGTCAGCCTTTCTTTGTGTCTTCCAAATGAAATCATCCAGAGGTTGTAGTTAAAATGAATGATGGATAGAGCAGAAGGGGAAGAGGTGTATTTAATTTCATTAGGAGTTGCTCAGCTCCGAGTTTGTAATTGGTTTGTCTCTGCATAACAGTCCACATYCACCACATCTAAGGAATTTTGCCTGACATGGAAAATTGTGGCTTTTTAAACGTTAGAACTTAGGTCTTTCTTTTGTCTAAGCACAGAATTATTTGTAAACTTTCCAAAAGCAGCACACCATCATTTTAAACTGTGTAAAGAAACCATTTGTGAAAATGACAGTGAAAAATGGCAGCTCTTACGTTCTGCCCTAAGCGCTCGGTGTAGCCAGGAGGGAGATGACACACTACTAACGCTTCTGGAGCAAAAAAGAAATGAGAGAAATGTCTGATAGGCATCCAGCTGGGTTGTCCCACTGCACTGCCAGTTCAGCTTCTTTTTTTTTTTTTTTTTTTTTTTTTTTTTTTTTTTTTTTTTTTTTTTTTTTNTGTCCTGATGGTGTGGACACACAAGGTTATAGTGAAATCCTAGCCCAAGGCTTCAGCCCAGTGGAATGGGATTGGTGCATAGAAATCACTCGGCCAATGAAGGAATCAGCTGTTTTGGGCCTTCCAGTGGCTCTGTGTCACACAGAGGATGCTTATCTGCTTATGTGGTGGAACTGGGAAACTCCACACCACTTTAGAGTAATAAGCATCCAGGCAGGAGAGACACCATAGAAGTCCCCAGGGAAACAAAAGTAGCTGGGAGGCCATCAACTATTTTTATCCCTTTTGTAACTGTTCCTAGAAACCTGAACCTGCATTCCTATKAATTCTGCTAAGCTATCAATGCAGAATAGGCCCCCCAGTTTGATTAGAAGTCTGTTAAAGAACATTTGGGTGGAAAAATCATTAGCAATTCTCTTTGCTACCTGTTGCACTCAGAGAAGGGAAGTTTGGCTGGGGCCTTGGCTTAAACAGAGTAACAAAATTGCTTGTCCAAAGAAATAAGTACAGATATCTGAGAGTGTATCAATAGCAGTGCTCAAGAAGAAGATGGGTCTTGATTATTTTGCAAGAAGTAGGGATAAACCGCAGCAGATAAATTAAATCTGTGCTGCACTCTGAAATGTCACTGAGGGGGTAACTTGGAGTTATGCTGATTCTCTGAACTCCAGGTTGCACTCCAGGAGTTTGTGTTTCTCTACTGAGGATTGCAGACTCTCTGCAACAGCTATTTTTCTCATACAGTGTGTAACTGTAAAATATATCTCTATGTGATGAAATAGTTTTAGCCTAAGAAAAAACATTAAAAAGGGGGTCTCTGACGACAGGGCTTGAGTAGTTTATTCCAACTAGAAGGCCATTAAAGTAGTGCATCTGTATAGCTATGCTTTCACAGAAAAAAGTGTCTGTACAATGAGATTAAGGGTTTATAACATTTTAGAACTCTGGTGTTAAGAGATGGCAGACTAAACAACTAAGAAGCATCTACAGCTGGCTTATTTGCAGCAACCTGAAACTTTTTTAATTTTACCTGAAATGGAAGCTGSAGAAGGTCAGCCCCTCCATTTGCTGATCTGTCCACATAAATGAAGGTATAACAGGGCMCCACTCTTGCTTCTCGGGTTTGAATTGTGCTCTCAAAGCAACTTGATATCTCTGTGAGCTAGAAAGAGATCTGGTCCTGTCCACAGTCATGGACATACAGCATTCACAGACAGTGGGTGAACAGCAATTCTAAATGTTACAAAAATGAAATAAATGAGAATAGGGTTTAACTGAGAGAGTGGGCAGGGAGGGTCTTCAGTGMAGTTTGTTCTGACTGTGAGATCCTATGCCTGTACTGTTGAGCATTAGGAGCCTTGTCCTCTTCCTTTCTAGGAAAACAAGAGTTATTAGACTGGAGAAAAGTGATACCTTCTACATTTATGGCCCTATCTCAATAAAAAGACACATACCAGGAAATTTTGAGGAAGGAGCAAGAACCTCAAAGTGTGTAACATGCAATTCATAGGAAAATCAGAAATATGCTTAATTCTCTGGCAATGAGGCACAGGTTTTTATCAGCTCTGCCATATATTTAATAATAATCCTAACTAATATAACTGAGTTATTCTTATTAACCATATAAATATGCAATCTTCCCCCTTATTTAAATCCTTAATCTCTTGATCCCAGTAATATCTTTTGGTGATGAGATTTGCAGACTGATCATACACATATTTAACTGTCTGCTCTGTAATGTGAGAGCAGGATCCAAATACTGTCTTGTCTGGACAGAGGTGAGTTCAAACCTGCCAAATGTTCTGGTTATATTAAGGCCCATCTGAATTTTGCTTCCTGTGTGCCTAGAGTTTTCCAGCCACATGGAAGAAACTTCATTAAATAGCTCCTATTTTCTGTAGGGATTTGTGAGATCACTTTACTAACCAATTGCCTCAGCTATGGCTTGTTGCAGAGAGCACTGTATTGAATAACTTTTCAGTGCAAATCCAGGYTGGTTTCAAGAACACAGAGAGGAGGCTGTTCCTTGATATTTATTTTGAGAATGGGGTAGAAAGAGGATCTAATGTAAATCTCCCAGACACTGTCTTGAGAAAAATCCTGCAAGCTGGAGCGTTTAAGTGGTTTTGTTTCTTCTTTGCTTTTGTTGGAGGCTTCACAGACTGATGTGGCTGGCTATGGGTACGGCAATAAAGAAACATGAGATGAGCACTTCATTCCTCTTTGGGGCAGGCAGGCTGGAGAGATGTGGTCTCAGACCTTTTTCTCTGTCCTCTAACTCAGTGTGTCATCACAGCAAGTTTAGCACCTGAATTGTTTTGATTCATCCAGCTGAGAGAGCAGAGCAGACAATGTACATCTGTTTCAGAACATTACTTAGAGTGTATAAATTGCTTTGAGACCAGTGCATGAAATGAGCATATTATCATTGCTCTTCCTTCAGAAGCATGGAGTGCTGCTACCATCATCAGTGATGCAGCTCCAGGGAAAATGCCTGCTCAGTTAATTCACAGGAACACCTACTGCTGGACATGGCCCACACCTAGTGGCATTATTTTTAAGCAGTAAAAATGGAGTAGAAGTGTGCCACAGATTCATCACTGCCAGTAGACTGCAGCACATGACCTTCCAGAAAAATTCTTTTTGTGTGCTATCTTCYCAGCTGGGAAGATTTTTGTAGATATTGAAGTTTGTTAATTCTATAATACAGTTCTGTACAAATAAAGGGAATTCTCCAAATTAGGATTTTGGATTTTTGCCAGACAGAGCTTTAATTAGGAGTACACTGTAGTAGGTAGGCAGGAAGGGGTCCAGCGCATAACTGGCATTAGCTGTTTTAGGTCAGAAGCTGTGCTCAGACTTTGCACAAAGCAGAGAACGGTGGCAGTGGAGGAGCAGCAGATGAGCTCAAATCTCTCTTATTGTGTGAGATTTGAGTACAGAGCTGCATTCTAGGTTAGAYGGCAAATCAGTCATATTCTGAAAACAAAACTCTGTTGGGAGATGACCTAATACTTTTTTTTAACAGCATTCACTCAAGAATTTTTAGCACTTTGCAGTCACACATATAGTGGTCCTAACATTATATGGGATTGAGTAACTGTACTCTACAGAAAGAGGAAATGCTTAACCCAGTCATGGTAGGTTATGCAGACATCTCYAGGGCAGGGAGGAGCTGACAGGGCTCCCAGTGCCACACAGCAGTGACAGGAGTGGGCAGAGAGCAGGCCTTCATCAAGCCCTTTATCTCGTTAAAGGAAGCAATGAGACCTCTGTTCTCAGCACACAGGAGGTGGGACAGTGCTTCTCAAGGTTCTGATTGATGGACTCATGCACAGTCACCATGACTGTTCTGCTTCTGAATTAAAAAGAGTTCACCCAGCTATGAATCTAAGCTCTCATGTTTGGGTGCCAGGCATTGGGTATTTGATTCCTGCTGCCCCTCCAGACTGGCAGCACCTGTTCTGTGGCACTTTGTAGCCTCTCTCCAGGCTGGGCAAGTGCTGCTGGGCTGGGCAAGTGCTCCTGTGATCTTTGCCATTCAAAAGCAAGGATCACATATCATGTCCATGGCTAACACTGGCCACTGAGTTTCTGCTTTGAATCCTTTCCATACTGCAAGTGAAAGAAGGCAGTGTGTAATCCAGCTAAGTGAGTCCCTTCCTTTCCAGATGATAGGGGGTGTTTTTACACTGCTGGGTCTTGCAAATGAAGTCCTCAGTGAAATGATCAACAGCATGGAGCGCTGTGAGACAGGAGCTTGCAGAATGACTGCTGCTTACGAAGGAGGGAGAAGGGATGTCTGCAGCTGTAGGCTCAGCTTAGTGGCAAAAGATGATCTATTGGAGGAAGGGAAGCAAAGTAACCCAGCTGAGGTTGCTATTTTTTAATAAGTTTCCTTTTCTGTCTATGGTAAAAGATAATAGACTTTCTTCACTTGGAGCTCAGTGGGTGCCAGTCATTAGCCATTGCTCATATCCTCTCCTCCGAGGTGGCCCAGGGCCTGGGGCAGGCAAGCAGCCTCACACAGCTCATTGGGATCTTTGGGTGGTCCTTGGGGCAGGTGGTTCTGGAGCCTCTTGCACTGCCTGTAGGAATTGCACACTACTCTTTCACCTCCCTTTTCCTGTGTGTACTGTTAGAAAGTTCCTGCCTTATGTTGCCTCTTCCTTCCCCACTGCTTAACTCCAGGAGATGCTCAGTTAGCCTGATTTGCCCTCCACAGGTCTCTGGATATTGGGCCGTGGGGAGAGAGACCATGACTCTCTGTAACAATGTGAAGGTGATTTTCTGGGRAAAAAAAAGGCAATTGCGGCTTTGTGCTGCCACCCTTACCACAGCATGGGACAGCAGGACYCCCACACCTTTGGGGACAGGCATGTGGAGGGAGTTGCCTGTTGGTACAAGCAGCTGAAATGGGGAATTTGTTATTTCTCACTGGCCTGGCCTGAAAGAGAAACTCCTTCTACCATGGAAAATCCTGAGCACACAATCATCTGGGAGGCAGGAAGTAGCATTCTGTTCAAGCACAAGATTCTCCTGACCAGCCTGGTCTATCAAAGAGAAGTTCCTGATGTTTTCCTGCTGGCAGTGGTTTGAATTATAGTGCAGACAGACCTGCTGTCCTTCACTGGAGTTTGTGTCTGGGTAATGTTTTCAAAGCTGCAGCATTACTGGGAAAATAGGTCAGAAGTATCATCATGGAAAGAGAGAGAATTTCTCCTCCAATTGAAGCAGAGCACAGAAAGAGGCACTTGTAGCTATGACAAAATCAACCTGATGGATAGCATCCTACCCAGGACTGTGCAGGGCTATGGTTAGAGAAATTACCAGCAAACTGGGATTGCACACTTAGACTGCTGGCTCCCTACAGCTGTGCACTGCTTGAGGCCATAAAMCTCAGCCCATGTTAGAGCTAAGGAAGATGTGTATTCCAGCTGCAGTACAGGTATTTTTTAAAATGCAATTAAGTTTTCAAAAATCCTTTGTCTCTGTCTTGTGTCCCTTTAGGAAGAGTGCCAGAACTATGTCCGAGTGCTGATTGTTTATGGCAAGAAGGTTTTTACCTGTGGTACCAATGCCTTTTCACCAGTGTGTTCCAGTCGACAGGTCTGTTTTCCTCTTTTACAGTGATGGAGGGGGCTGGATACATGCTCTGGGGGAGGCCAGTTATTTGACAGGCTATCATGGCTGCACAATTTCAGTAGCTGACTGAAATTATTTTGGTTTTCTTCTTTGGGTCCCTTTGGGCTGCTTTGGGGAAATAAATGTGTACAGTTGGGGAGCAAAAAGTTCATGTTATGGGTGAGTTGGGTCTGGACAAAGTGCCGTTCATGTAAACCTTGGGTATGGCACTAAAACTGGGAAATATAGACAAGCTTAGCTGTGTGCACCTCCTGAGCTGAATACTGTAAAGTTTCTTTTAAATAAATGGCAAAACTCCCTTTGGATTCAAGGGAAGCAGGGGCAGGTCTAAAGAAGTGTTTATTTTTATGATTTTCAAGGCCAGTGTGTATTCAGGAGGTGTCTACGGAAGATTACAAACCTGTGCTTGCACCAGGAGCACCTGATTACACCGGGTGGGTTTGGGGARTTACCCTTTGTACAGAGCAATAGGATCAGTGAGGCTCAGACACAACTTCTTACCTTGGCAAACGATGGATGTAAAGATCAATTTTCAGTCATCACTGAGATTACATTCTCATAGCTACCTGATTTTTAAAAATCAGGGATTTGCTCGTAGGTACTCATGGGCAAACCAAATTCTCTATACCAGTGAAAAAGTCAGATCCTCTTTAAATATTCTTCTCTCTCCTTTTAAATACAGGTAGGAAATCTCAGCAAAATCATTGACAGAATTAATGGAGTGGCTCGGTGCCCATACGAYCCTCGGCATAACTCGACAGCTGTGATTACATCACGAGGAGAGCTCTATGCTGCAACTGTGATTGATTTTTCTGGACGGGATCCTGCTATTTACCGCAGCCTTGGAAATGTTCCCCCACTTAGGACAGCRCAATACAACTCCAAATGGCTCAATGGTAAAGTCATGTGGGTCACATCTGAGCAAGAGATGTATTAAAGTCAGCTTGACAGGCTTGTAAAYCTTTCTCTCTCTTTTCATATTGAGATCCAGACTTATGGTGGGGAAGGGCTTCCGGTGCAATAATCAATGCAGCTTAGAAGACATTTAAAAAGAGCCTGGAAGTATTTCAGGGAAGTTGATTTAGAATATAGAAAGTGGGTCTTACAGGCTACTTAACATATATATGGGTCTCTGTCTTGTGAGATGACCAAATACATCATTTTAACAAGAAAACCACTCAAAGATTTGAAGATCAAAACCAACTTGAAGCACAATATTGTTGACCCAGTTCTGCAGAGTGGTAGGTACTCCTTGCTTCCACTGACTCAGCTGAAGATGCCTGGTTTCAGTGCAAGATCACTCCAAAAATGAGAAATTTCACAGCACRTTATGTTCCATGTGAATCCGTGCTGATGTGGATTTATAGTTATTAAAAGCAACTCTTACCCCAGTGTGATAATACCCTGCATCAAGCAAGCTATAGAATTTCAGCCAGTAATCCCTGCACTGAGTCCACACCTTCTGAGTAGGGCAAAGGACTTCCTGTCTGAGCAGACTGGAGTGATGGAGACTCCAATATTCCCCCTATCTCCTTTTACCAAGGTGAATTAACYAGATATTTGAAATCTTTCTATTAGATTTCAGGACCTTTCAATTAAAGATAAGAGCAATGGGACTGTGCACTCTCTGGAGCTTAATGAAACTGAGCTAGGCTTCTGCAGGCAGACTGAAGTCAGTATGGAGACCTGGAGTTTAAGGAAAAGGATGTCATCAAGAAAAACTGTGGATGAGTACCAAGAAGTATCATAGCCCAAATTCATTCACTGAAAACATGTTCCTCTTGTCTGTGCATTGAATGCAATATTCAGAAGGAAGCCACAGTGGAACAGGGTAGTTTAAGGAAGAGAAACAGTAACTGAAGTTCTAGTATGTGACTGGAAAAACGAATGTAGCTCTTGGATTTACAAGCTTGTGCAGCATTGGTGACATCGGAGTAATTTCATCCTGTTCTGGCCACTTTTCAACAAGAAATAGAAAACCTGAAGGTGATTCAGAGAAGAGCCATGCAGTGATTTGAAGCTTGGAAAGCCTGCCTCACAGTGAGAGCCTTAAGGAGCTCAATTTATTTATCTTTCTGAAAAGGAGATAAAAGGTGTTTTGTTCGTGATATGGAAGTACTTACATCAAGAGAAGATTTTGGAAAGGATAAAGTTCTTTAATCTACAGACAAGTCATGACAAGAACCTGTGATTGGAAGTTGAAATCAGATAATGTCAAATGGGAAAAGCAGTACCAGTTGCAGCTGGGTCAATCTTTAGTCATTTGAACAAGTCACCGAGGAAAGTGATGGATGTAAAGCTGTGTGACATTGTCCAGTAAGATCAGATCTCCTCCGAAAGATGTGGTCTAATTCACCTGTTAGTTACAGGATCTGATGGTGGAATTACAGGGTGAAATTCTCTGGTTTGTGTTAGACAGAAGGTCAGATTGGGGATCACAATAGTCCCTTTAAGGTTCATGGTTTGTTTGAAGGAGAAAGTTTGACAGGAGATGCTTTGCAATGCCCTCCTCTCTGTACCATCATCTGCCTCCCATACTTGCCTTGCAGCAGCAGTGGCCTGCTTTTCTCTGTTCTTCTTTTTGCTTCTGGGCTGTAGCTTGAAAGCAATTCTGTACTTCCCTCTTTTCTTCTTTGACCTCTACTCAGAAATGAACATTGTGTAATCACCCTAAAAAATCACCAGGTTTGGGGAAGCATTTTTTAATTTATTTGTTTGATCAAATAATACTCATTGGTCAATCTTTTTCTTTGCCAAAGACACTTTTCGGATAAAAGAACACTTTAAAGCATTGTTAAGTACCCAATTAAAATATTCACTACTAAACCTACTAAATTTCAGATTCTTTTCAACTCTTGTGCRAATAATATACAAAAATCTAGGGGAAAAAGCATTAAGGGTAGCATGTTTCATTACTGTCAGTTTGTGGCATGGTTTTRTTTTATGGACATAAGATAATCTTTTGTGCCTAGAAACTGGAAAGGTTTCATGATAAAAGCCAGATGTGACTGTGCTGGGAGAGTAGCTTGAATGTTTCAGTGCAGCTGTCTGGGGAATCGGGCGGATGCACGCAGCATATTTAACACATCATAAGGTCCACTTCAGAAGTGAATAGGTGAAGCAGCCCAGTGGGAAGGCTTTTTCTTGTAAAATGAGTATAGGTACAGAAAATAGTCATGCATATGCAAAGTGTTGAACTCCGCTTTCACTGAAATCAGTAGCAGCTTTGCCAATAAAATGGGGAAACAATGGGGCCTTTCCAAGATCTGAAAAAAGGTACTAGAGCTATATCYTCATATATCATTATTCCCATCTACTGTTTTTATGTCCTCTGCTGACTCCAAACTCCCTGTGGTCCCAGCTTTGACAGGCTGCATAAATGGAGCTGGCAGTGCAATGCATTGAGCAAGTCAGTGAGCATGGATTGATTTCTAACCTATATAAATCTCTTCAAATGTTTGTTTTTCAGAGCCTAACTTTATTGCTGCCTATGACATCGGCTTGTTCACCTACTTCTTCTTCCGTGARAACGCGGTGGAACACGACTGTGGGAAAACAGTGTATTCTCGTGTGGCAAGAGTTTGCAAAAATGATATTGGAGGGAGATTTTTGCTGGAGGACACATGGACAACTTTCATGAAGGCCAGGCTGAACTGCTCCCGTGCTGGAGAAATCCCTTTCTATTACAATGAATTGCAAAGCACCTTCTACCTTCCTGAGCAAGATCTGATCTATGGCGTCTTCACTACTAATGTGTAAGTTGCAAGGGCTTTACTGCCCTTCCTCCATCCCCAGCAGTCTGAGACTGGCAATGTATTGATTTCTTAGACAGTCTGAGCAATCATTTTTGAAAGGTCGTTTGGTTAATGTGAAAGAATAGATAGGGCTGTGTTATCCATCACAACAACATAGCCTCTAGGACAGTGTTTTTAATCCATGGCTCACAGATTCCTGGAGTCCTTAAAAGGTGACTGTGCAGTTTCAGGATAACTTAATTTGATATAAACCTGGGCAGTGACAGAACTTTGTACTTTTTGGGGTGACAATGCAACTTATAGAGTTTAGAGAGATGATCTAAAAATGACCAACAGAAAAACATTCATCTCCAGCCAGGCTGACTGCCTGGACAATCTGACAGAATTGTGTGAACACTGGAGCTGGCCCATGAGATGAAGAGGTGCACACACTTGGGAGAGAAGGGCTGGAAGGAGAAGAATGAGGCAGATGGGATCCCAACAGCCTAGACTRAAATCAACATCTRTTGCTGTTGAACAGCACTRTAAYAGCAAGGTCATGAGGGYCACAAGGCATTTAGCATTTCCAAAGAGSAGGCTTTACCTGTGCCACAGACTGTTTGAGGTACACAAATAAAAAGCAGTGTTAGAMCTCTGAGGGGAAGGTAGGATTTCTGATCCTTCATAATCACCTCTTCTTGGCTTGATATTGAAAARACTTGTAATTGGAATGATTTAGGATGGCTGTGAAAGCAGAAAGGAGAAGAGGAGTTAATTAAAAAATATATTAAAAAACTCATAATGTATATTTTTAAGTCAGGAAAACTCAAATAACTTTTTCTCTGATGCCTAAGGCTAGGATGGTAAGTTTCAAGCTATAACCAGTCTGCATGGTATTGAGTTTCAATAATACATGTTCTCCAGGGGGGTGTTAGCCTGATGTGTAAACTGGAGAATGAAAATCTGAGTAGTTACTCCATATGGCARATGCTCAAAGTGCCTTCCTCGTGCTGGGCAGCCAACTTCTTTGGGGTTTTCGTGTGCAGTGCTGTACTGTCCAATATGAATAAGGGCCTGTTCCCAGGGAGCCCRCAGCAAACCAAAGAAGTGAAGCTCCACTGAAGTACAAACCTTCCTGTTTTAATGTGTCACCTGCTGGGGTGACAGGGCTTGAACTTCAGCCCTTGAAGTCACAAAGCATCAACCCCAACTTCTTGAGCTMAAGTGCTGTTGGGAGCCTCACTATGAGTCAGCAGAGCCTGAATATTCTTTCCYCTCTGTAAATTCCAAGAAATAGGTAAGTAAGTGGCCACCCTTATCCATCTTCCATGTTTTTTTTTTCTGTTCTACCATTGGCAATGTCAGTCAAAAGTGAGCCAGCAGAGAATCAGCTAGAAAAAATAAACATGATTGAGCACTGAACCTTGACTGTGGACTTGGGGAAGATCTGTCCTCAGACTGAAAGGCACATGAGTCATTCTCTAAAAACAGTTAGAGCATGTTAGCCAAACTTCCCGAACATTAAAAGGAAATCTGGCTACTKCTTTGGGTACTTGAGCTGACCCTTATTTTTTTTCAGTTGGAGAGTATTTCTATGCCCATAGTRATAATGTTTATCTATCCATTTGTCCATTCATCCAGCCAAGAATGGAAGTTGGAAATGAGAAACCTGTTAATAACTGTATTTTATTTATCAAATTGGTGAGGTTTTTGGATGATCAAGGGGGAGACATAGACTAGCCCTGGCTAGAGCAGTTTTCTTCTGCTGTGTCCATCTGCTAAGTTTAACATGAAATGTGATGAGTGTTACCTGTCTCCCTTGGGTACATTTAAGTCACTTCATACATTAGGGATGTTTGGGRTGTTCTCTCTTGTATCTTCTGAAGACAATATAGCATGCAACATTCGTACATTTGAAGAAATTAGTAATTGATAATAGCTGAAGTTAGATCAAATAGCATTTTGGGTCTACAACATGGTGTTCTTTTAAAAGTGCAAAGAGAAAATGTTCCAATTTGTCATCCAACTGGAGAAATAATGGTAATTATTCTTTTAACTTTCACTGGGACTTATATCATGCTGCATGAGCTCTGCATACCAAAGAGGGTTAATTTATGCACCAGTCTGAGTTTCTTTGCAATAAAATGCCAATGCAACASAAAACTATGATTTTTTTGTTGTTGTTTCCAGGTATTTTTTACTTTGAAAGGTTCATGTTTAATGAATTTAGGGTCATCTTACAACAAAGGGGAATTAGTGGTTGTGGTAACACCCACATATAGATTTATTGCTTCGTGTTATGTTATACCCAGCTGAATCAGTGGGAAAGAGAGCTTTTGGGGGAAGCTGCTGCTGAAATATTTAAGATGTTTTTATTAAAATTTTTCTGGGAGGTACTAGAGACAATGTAAAAACTTCTTGGAACTTAACCCGTTCTTTAAACCAGCTAGTTAATCACAGGAGGTAGGAGGTGGTAATAAAGGAAGTTGCACTTCACACCAGGAAAACACAGGGGCCAGCTGCACCAGTTGATGTCACTGGCTTGAGACTGGGATCAAACTTTTCGTAAGGAGGGGTGGGAAGTATGTCAGGCCACAGACAGAAAGGAAAATGGTCCACAGATTTATATGGAAAACCTCTTTCCTTTCTCCTTTCCAGCAAAGAGAAAGGGCTAAAGTGAAGTCCTTAGCAGGGCCCTAAAAATATCCCTTTTTTTTAAAGTATTTTCATTAGACTAGTGGAATTTTATTCTTTCTTTTCYTTTTTCATTTTCTTTCTCATTGTCTTTTTTTTTCTGTGTGCGCCTCAAGGCATTTACTTGTCATCCATCATTAGGTTTGTCTTAAGAGCTGCTGTCTGTGAGCATGCACTGCGTCAGTGGTGTTCAGACAAAAGTGGAGAAAGGTTTGCCCAGCATTGCTTTGACACGTTCAAAGTGAGCTACTCCATCATTCCGGGGATGGAAGGGGCAGGGGGGAGCAGAGAATGGGAAGGCAAAGCAGGAAGTTCTTCCTGATGTTGTATTGCTAGGAAGAAATATGCTGTGAAAGAATCTGTTCTTCTGCTTTCCAGCCTGAAATGGTGAAGAAAAGCTTTTTTTGTGTGTGCAAGAGTGTAATTATTGGTTTAGTTTAAAAAAAATGTGTTCTTTTCAGGGAATTCAAATTGCTTTAATTAGCAGAAAGATACATACAGCAGCGTTTGGGTTATTTAAAAGGCACCGTGACAAATCAGTCTCTCACGCTGGCCCTATTTTTAGTTTTGTTCTGATATTTTTTTCTCTAAACCTTGCAGTTTTTCTATTAAAAAAAAAAAAAAAGGAAAGAAAAAAAGCAGGGCGAAGGGGACAACTGGGGGCAGGTTTGAATTTCAGGTCACCACTTGTCAAATGTCCCTCTGGGTCAGTTTTGTTGAGGGCACCATCTCGGAAGTGCCCTCCAACCCTCTTGAGGCAGGAGATGAGCTGGCTCAGGACCCTGCAGGAAAGGTGCTCCAGGACTGAAATGGAACAGCAAAGGCCAGCTGATCTGCGTGCAGTCTGACTAGGCAGCAGAGCCTCCCTAAAACAAATTCCTTTCTGAAGAGTCCTTCCTACAGCAGCATTTTCCTCACTCTGCCTCTCCTGCCTGTGTGTGCATGGTGAACATTCTGCCCCAGACAAATCCTSTTCCCAGCTGGGAACACAAAGAAGTGAACTGTGGTCATTGAAAACAAAGGTTTTCATGAATTAGCCAGACTTTTTTTGCATGCTGAGCTGCTGTCACAAGCAGCTGGTTTTTCACTATCACCTTTTCCCTTCCACTGCATGTATATGTATATATATATATAATATTAGGTGACATATTTTATAGCTGAAGATTTCAGGAACCCATAGGAACAGAATTTCACCTTGAGAAACACCAAGAGATTAAAAAGTAGGTTGTTTGTAATCAATAAAAGTAGATGGGCTGTTAAAAAAAATAAAAATAAAACCAGACACAAATAATCCATGCAAATTAATCTGTATTCACCTTTCTTGTCAGAAATACTTCCATGGCCCTTAAATCTCTGACATTTTAAAACCAAACTTAAAATTCATTCTCAAAATTGTCACGCAAGTCATCTGCATTTTACAGTTTATTTATTTATTTTTACTCCCTGTGAGATTGGTATCACTGTACATCTACCTAGCAATTTGCATGTAYTTTATTTGAGTGGAGTTTGATGTGTGTTATGATGAAAATGTCAATGGTCTAATGATTAAATTGATTTTTTTTCCTCTTCCCTTTTCCAGAAACAGCATAGCTGCCTCAGCAGTGTGTGCCTTCAATCTGAGTGCCATTACTCAGGCATTTAATGGCCCTTTCCGTTACCAAGAAAACCCAAGATCAGCCTGGCTGCCAACGTTAAACCCCATCCCTAATTTCCAGGTACTGCTGTTGCACTTCAGTTTACAAAAGTCCCTTTTACGTTCTGTCACTTCAGTGGGTTGATTTGTGTASGGCTTATTTTTCTAGGTAGACCCACTGTACAGGTAAATTGTACTTCTCCACATTTATGAATGTTTTAGTCTGTGGAACTCTTTTGCACAGAATTCCTGTCAAAAATTGAATGATTTAACAAATAATAAGAATTTTTTTTTATAATAATGAATAATTTAAATCTCTGTTGCACTTACCACTGACACGTGAGCTCTGAGGATGTGATTCTCGCAATAGAACATAGAGATATGTCCCTAGTAGAACTTGGAAGAACTGAAAGCTGAAGCTAGACAAAGTCAAGCTAGAATAGAGACAACCTATATTTTTTAAACAAGAAAGGTAATTAACCACTGTGACTCTGTAAGGAAGTGATGAATTTTCCATCACTTGATAAGGCCCCTAAGGCTTGCAGTGCTTCAGTGGAAGATGGATGACTTTCTAACACATGGTAGCTCAGCCAGAAGCCRTGGACGTGTTGCCACAGTAACTGGTGGAAGGGGACACATGTGGATTGTCACAGGGGTTCCTTCACTGTTCAAAAATCTTCGGGTTTGTGAATGAGCAATTTTCCAGGATTATTAATTAAAGCAATTTGGAAAATTATAAAATATCTTCCGTTGCTTTACCACCAGATCCAGTCAATGTAGTGCAGTGTGTGTGTGTGACAGCCCTGGCAAACCTCAGCCTTCTGAAGCATAAACCCATTTTACAGCTCAGCCCYTTTCCACCTGAGGAATCTGAGGGAGGACAGACGTGTCTTCATGTCCTTGCTTCCCCACAGCAAATCCTTTCAGCCCACTTGTCTGAATCTGGCTGTCCTTTATTATGGCAATTGTACTGAGGCTGCCTGCATGTGCCATCTGCCTTCAAACTGGTGATGTCAGGGACCTTCCAAAAAGAGCTTTACAGTCACCTGAAATCACAGTGAGAGCAGATGGGAGGCAGGTCTCTGCTGCAGGCAGGGACAGCCTTGTCTTCCTGCTGAGGAACCTGATTTCTCCTCCTGAATTCCCTCTTGGCACCTGACTGAGGGCTCCTGCCCATACAGGGTGGGCCAGGCTTGGCCTCTTGATCATTCTCTCAGCTTGGTGCACTCAGAACCAAGAAACAAAACCTTGTTGAAGGTCCAGACATGCCAAGTGTAGCCAGATTTTTGGCGGTGGTGGTGGGTTTTTTAAATTTAAAGGGAATATTAAGGCAAACTGMGAATCAAGGACTTTCTGTCCCTTGCTAGGCTAACACAGAAGGAATTGTAAAGGACTTTGGAAAGGAATAGTAAAGGACTTTGGAAAGCATTTCCACATAGTGAAAAGTATCAGATAAAATGTGGAGTGTGAAGATTGAAGCATTAAGATGAAAGGAAAGGGTCAGAAGAAAATAAAGAAAGGAAAAGAAGGTATGTGGTAGACAAAAGGAAGATTGCAAGAAGAGATTAAGATGTTTTTCAAGTACAGAAGGAACAAGAGGTCAGTGATGGGCCTTTAGGAGATGACAAGGGTAATTTAGTGACAGAAAAGGCAGATATTGCAAAAACATTAAATTAAWTTTTTTGCYTCAGTGTTCACAAAGGAAGATGAGGGAAGCATGCCAGAAYTTTTTTTTTCTTGCAGAGAGGAAGGAGAAATACTGAAGGATGCAGAGGATCAGGACAGTGCAGATAATCAGGAAATTAGAACAAAACAACATTAAACCAAAGCAGAGGGATGCTGCATCAGCACATATGCTGCCAGTAGACCAAAGGATTATCTGTGACTTGCTGAGAACAGAAAACAAAACCAACAGTGACAGTCCTGCCACTGGAACTTCTTTTAGGTGATACTCTAGAAAGAAAGTGAATGGGGAGAAAAGCATCCAAAGGAAGACAGTGGTATGAACCAGAAGGAGTGTAGGCTTCTATGGAGAGAGATCTAAAAGCTCTTTAGAATGTGGGATGAGTCATAAACTAAAAAAAGACCATTGCAATAGAAAAAAAGCATTAAAACTCACCTGAGGACACATTAAAAACCTCTCTGATGTTTCCTTAGTCTGGTTATTCAGGAAGATGCTTAAATTCATTAAAATGACCATGTTCATAGGTGGTGAGAATGAGAATAACTGTGTTCTCTTAGTTCACACATCCTCTAAAATTTTGGAAGGCTTAGTACACTGGCCACTGGAGTCCATATTTACTGAATGTGTGTTAAATCCCTGACAAYTCATTTTAGCATGTAGGAAGAGAAGGGCTGCGTGGTGCACTCAGCAAAGGCAGTGATACCAAAAGTTGCTTTGATGCATAATGAGAGTGTGCACATGGGAAATTTGTATACTGAAGCTCAAATGCTGTAAATCAACATCCTAATTCTCAGTATTCAGACTTCTCTTTCAAAGGAAAGCCCAAACACCTGGASCCAAAATGAAGAAAAAGAAATTTGTGGGATTTTTTTTTTTCTAGTGAAATTGAAAATCTTGARTAGCAAAGTCATTCATAGAAAGAGTGTGGAACTTGGCAGGATTTGGTTGTACCACTGTCTCCTRTTGTCTTGGGAAGATAAATACCCAGTCACCCAGCCACCTTCTGGAGTAATAAATTTTCTGCCCTCCATGCATGACATTGTGGGGAACAGTAAGATCTAGCCCTGGCTACTGACATGGACCAAAAAAACAGTGCTGGCTTTTGAAAATGTTGAGGTCTAGAGATTAGTATAAGGTAGAAACTCAGGCCTTAAAATGCACTGTCCACCTGGCTGTTTAAAAGACACAAGATGAGCTCTTTTTCTCCCCTGTTCTYACTGGACAAGGGAACTGAGCCCTGTTTCAGTGCCTCCCTTTTTGCTGGAGRATGAGTGGTCATAGCTTGATCTACCATTTGCTGTGAGGAGAGAGAGTGTGGGGAGGAGGGAGCTCATGTTTAACCTGCCTTGCTTCAGATGGACCTGGGGGGAGCCTGTCCACATCMAAGAGAAGCAGTGTGATGAGTTTGGTTCTTTGATGCAAAACCAGACCATTTTTTTTTTAAACTCCAGGTTTTGTTCATTGTACAGACTGGCATGCCAGGTAGAGTCTGAAGATTGCTTGAAATGCTTCAAGGATTTACCACCACAAAAACTTTCTCTCTGCTGCTACCTTTAAATATTCCTACAGCTAGTTTTAATACTTCCTTTTTCTCCATGGTTTGCCAAAGCCTTTTGGCCTTTTGCTGTGCTGRTTGAGGGTATCACAAGGGAATGAAACTCCACATTGCTGGTCAGTGGACCACCTAGGAGAAGAGTTTTCAAAGAGTGGGCTACAGGCCAAACCTAGGTTAAGGACCTGTGAACAGGCTACGTGCCTGATCCTGTGACCCTCACACAGACTCAACTTCCTAGGAAATCAACAGAACCTGACTTTCCATGCAGGGGTAGGGAGAAGATGAATTTTCTGAAATTCACTCTTGTGTATCTAGTGTGGGACACTGAACGATGACAGCCCTAACGAGAACCTGACGGAGAGAGTCCTGCAGGATGCWCAGCGCTTGTTCCTGATGAATGATGTGGTACAGCCAGTGACTGTCGATCCATACGTGACTCAGGACAGCATTCGATTTTCCAAACTGGTGGTTGATATTGTTCAGGGGAAGGACACTCTCTACCATGTGATGTATATTGGAACAGGTAAGAGCATCAGGGCTTCAAACAGTTCCTCATGCTTGCTTGTAGACCTAGCAGCCCTGGAAGCCCGGTTGTGAAGTCCTTACGCAGTTGTCATTCAATATGATTTTGGCACAAAACTGAATGGAAGTCRTTTGCCTGAGTAAATTAAAAGCAGGATGGAGGACTTGAGGCAGAGTCCCAACTGATCAGACCATAAATCTCCATTGTATTTTAAAAGAACAATAACATTTCTCTCCTCATATAAAAACATGTTTCAACTAGTCAGGCTAATGCATAACAGTGGGGCAGAGYAGAGGTCGCTGGAATGCTCTGTGGTTTCATGCATGTGAGTTGCCTCTCAGTGCTCTGASAGACCCATCTCTGAATAAGCAGTAGTAATGCATGACCTGCAGGCTTGCCCAGGGTTTTAATTATGTTTTTCTTTGCACTTCCATGTCCCTACTGGTGTATGACTCCAGTTCTTTCAGGAATGGGCATGCACTGAAGTGCAAGGCAGATAGGGAAGCTGAAGCAAGTGATTTTTTTTTGTGGGAGCATAGCAAGCCTGTAGTAGAATTAAGTGTATGATTTAGTCTCTTGATTTCAACTTCCACCCTCTAATTAGCAGGACACATTGCCTCTTCTGAAAAGCACAGATATCTTGGATAAGTGGAAGATACTGAAGAAGGACAAAGTGTTACAAATGGTTGTCTTAGCCCATATTCATACCAATGATAGAGGTTAAATTAAATAGTTGGATTAATCAGAGCATATGGCCAGCCTCGTGGGTATAATGTTGTTATCCTCTATTGCAGAAGCTTTGACTTTAGAATAAGATGGATTGCTTCCATAAGTGTTAATTTAATCTCACATCTGAATGCAGAGTCATTGCCTCATTCTCATGTTTAGGAGACTGGACCTTCAGGACTSTGTCATAATTTATCTAACTTTTACCACCACTTATTTCAAAAGTGATCATCTCGGTTTAGCATTTATGTGTTCTAGCAACACTCCCACTGTGAAAACCTCCATAAACATTAATTATGATGAGAACATTGTATTAAATGGAAATACAACATAGTTCTGCCAATATGATATCTTGATCTTTAAAGTGAGGAGTCTAAGCTACAAAACCTTAGAGAAAGCTGAAATACTTCCTGCCTCAAATCATTAGTGTAGAAAGATCCAATGTCATAATCATAACTCCTTGTTCGTGTTTGCTTTCTGGTCCTGGTTAGTAGCGACCRAAGAGCAAGATCTGCTGGAAACACTTAAACCTGTGAAATGCTTCAATAGAGACAGCCTTGGCCAGAGGCAGCTTGTTTTCTGAGCACAAACCCAGTCTCAGGACTGACTGAGCCAGACTTCAGTCCTGTTCCACATGCAGGGCCCTCCTAAGCAAAAGGGCAACATCACATGGCAACCAGCCCCACCACTATGAACTGCTGAGCTTTGTCACCAATGCAGTTGTTGGGCAGAAAGATTTAAGTTTCAGGAACAATCAGGGCTGACAGACCTCTTGGGGGTTTCAATGAAAGATGCTGTTGCCCTCTTCCTCCTGCATTAATCTCCCACAGCTTAGCAGATCTTTAAATKGTTTAGGTAAGAGCACTGTGAGCACAAATGTGTGTTTCTGTGTACGCACTGCTCATGCCATAACATCCCCTTGTCAAGCTGGCTCCTTCCAGGAAGAGGATCAATTAGGTCTGTGACCCATGCAGTCATTACRGAGGCCTCAGAGATTTCCAGCAGAGCTGCTGCATCTGTTGTCATTTGTCATGACATCAAATCACACTGATCAGCTCCATAAACCAATAGAAATACGCACTCRAGGCACCAGAAATGATTCCTGCTATCCTGGGTCACCTTGCTCTGTAACTGACTGGTAACGGGACCAGACTCCTCTGCCTCAGTGCTCCAACTGGGAAACACTGCCAGGTACTCACTGTCCAGATGGTTCACATCCTTCTGAATTCCCATTAAAATGCACTCTCAGGTGGTTTCTGCTGAGGAGTGTAATGGTGTAGCTGGAACTCTYTACCATGGGCAGCAGGTGACCCAGAACTAGGTTAAATCAGCTCTGTAAAGGTGACATTAATATTTCACTCTTTAGGCAGGTATGAAATGAAGCCATTGCCTCCAAGATTTACTTGTGCCTTGTTTCTTGTTCTGTTAGAGTATGGCACCATCTTGAAGGCCCTTTCTACCACTAACAGGAGTCTGAGGAGTTGTTATTTAGAGGAAATGCAGATCCTCCCTGATGGACAACAGGAAGCAATAAAGAGTCTCCAAATCCTACACAGCGACAGGTCACTCTTTGTGGGCTTAAATAATGGAGTGCTGAAAATTCCTTTGGAGAGATGCTCCATGTACAAAACAGAAGGGTAAGTAAACTTACAGCTCAGATGTATCCCACTTCAGGTTAAAAAGAAAAGCACCAGGGTAACATATACCAGTCTGATTCAGTTTAGAAAGCTGAGACAAAAACACTGCTGAAGTGCTTCTCCTGATAGATACATGTGTGACAGGTGCAATGAGGATAAGCAATGTTTTTTTGAAAATGTTAATTAGTCCTCATCAGTATGTTAAGGAAGGGCTTCCAATATTTACGTCTTATTTTTAAAAAATTTCATATTTGAGTGTTGCTTTTATTAAATCCATGTGTTTTTCTGGTGGTTCTTATTGGCAGCGTGGCTGAAGGTTTCTGAATTTGGGTTGCAGCCAGCCTTTCCTTGCTTATCCGAGTGATCACCTCTCAAACATAYGATGAGGCAGGGCTGGGCTGTGTGGCAACTTGTTATTGCTTTTGGAAATCAATAGCTCATCTCAACTGTGTGTGACACCTCTTACACCTGGATAGATTCTGTGCCTTGATTGTGCCTTATAAAGGGAGAAGGAAAATGACTTTTTCTAATTGTCTGCCTTGGCTCCAGAGCAGTTTTCCACACAAAAGTRTAGAAAGTTTTTGCATCCAAGTGGTACCTCTCCATTTAAGCTGGTGAAAGAGTGTGATAGCAACTCTTTGAGACAGATGCTCAAATAATCTCACTGGGTGCTGCGGGCATTTACTTGTTTACATCTCTTGAAAATACTTCTCCTTCTCCTCTCATGCTTTTGCCTTGCTTTCCTCTGTGAGAGTTTTGTGTGAAACTCATGTCCTCCATGCTAGACAAGAGGAAGGATTTTTTTTTGTTAGCAATATCTAAACGGATTCCCTCTTCCATGACCTACTTCAAGATGTCCCTGTTCTCTTGCCAAAAAAACTGATATAGAAAAAGTCATCATCATTTTATTTTCAACAAGTAGAGTTTATCTGTCAGCTTGTACTAAATCCATATAGGTCTGAATATAAAAGTGTCAGCTCTTTCTATTTTCACTGAACCTCTCAATTATCTCTCTCAGAAAATATACCTTGGTCATTATTGCAGTTTGACACAGAAGTGTTTAATGTGTAAAGGTTTAGTTGCTTATACAAACAGAAGGACACAAAAGTGTTTAGTAAGAGAAAACCACAGCTGGAAGATGCCATCCTGTCCTCAGCCCTTGAAAGTAGAGATTTTAAATGGTAGAACATAACAGCTGTCYTCTTCAGGCTGTCCTGTAGAGTCTCAGTCTGAGAATGTTTATGCATGTATACATATATATGATCCAGTTTCAAGAGAAATGCGTTCTTCCTTTCCTTTSCTAATTCTGAGTTCATCTTTCCTGTAATTTATAGGTGCTGTCCTATTTTCAGCCTACTCAAGTACTTTGTATGACACTTCCATTAAAATTTAAATGGTGGAGGTTTGCTCAATTGCCTTAAAATGGGGCAAGCAAGAAAAAAGCAGTGAGTGGAGAGCAGATGTGTGGGGTACCCCACAGGAGCACCATATTTAGGATCTGCAGGCTGCAGAACAGTCCCCTGCTTGTATAAGCTTATCCCAGCAAAAAAAAACCAAACCTATCCTCACACAGGTTCCCTTGCCTGCAGGTGACCAAAAGCAGCCTCAGGTTTATGCACKCTGTGGCACTGAGTCCTGGATGAAATTACTGGGACGTTTCTGTACTAATGCTATTTTTTTTTCTAAAACAAACTTTCTGGAGGCACTTTTCAGTGAAATAAGGAACCAGCCCTGTTATTTAGGGCAGGGAGACTTAAATTTTGCCTCAACCGACTTGTTTCATGATAGAAATCAGCAAGAGAAACCAGCCATGGGGCAAGAGCAAAAGACACAAGATAGGGTCTCCTGACAGCATGGTGGAGGCCAGAATTTGCTGAATTTGGATGCTGGCCATTCAGTGTGCTTATGTACATCGCAAAAGATCCTTTGCCATGTAGGTGAGTCCTGTGGAGGGACAGTGCATTTGAAAAAAGATAGGAAAAAAGGAACACATAGGAATTCCATTATTTATGTATTTGTTTGAAAGGATATTTGTGATATTACTATTACACTTTAAGCTAAGATTTTTTGTTTTTTTTATTTTGCTAGGAAATCATTCAATTGCAAATTTTTCATCTGCAAGTGTTGTAACGCTTTCTCCCCTTGGTATCCTGGCTATGTAGGTGATAAGTCAATTTGACCTGCTTTGTATTTCTTTCAATCCTAACAGTATCAAGAAGGATATTTTAATTTCCTCCAGTGCATTCCACCTGGCACTTCTCCTGGGCAGTGATTTATTGCTTATTGTTGTGTCTCTGTTTAATAAGCGCCAATATTTGGGCACCACGGGAAGAAGGGTTCCCACCCCTACAACACTCCCGCTTACTTTTTTGTTGTGCTGTGACTTCGTGATTGGCCTCCTTGACAAGCTCYGGTTTCAGCAGTTTTTATAATCTAATTGTTTTGGTGGTGGGGCTCTGGAAGCTTGGAGGTGATGGAAAGAATTTGTGCCTCCCAGGAAGGAATACAACATTGTTTGTTGTAAGCTCTGCCTTCTGTTATCAGGAAACTTTTCAGCCCTTTACACCCGGGGGGCTGATGTGGGTTTGTGATTGCCGATACAGAGCTCTTGCCTTCACCCTGCCTTCCCCCTCCTCCCTGGAACAGGCAATCATGTATCGAGAGAAAATTGACCCTCGCATTGATCCCAACCAGCGATCTTTGCTGCTCTGCTGCTTTAAAACCTCGGGGCTTGGAACCGAGGCTCAGAATTGGGGTAGAGGGAAAAACAGCAGCAAACGGAAGAGATGGAAAGGGATAAGGATTTCTGCCATCTCCTTTACTGTTTGTTTATTGACACGGCACCAATTTAATCTCTTAAACGGTGACCAGTAACTCAGCCCCATGTCTTGATGTAGTGGGTATTTGAGCAGTGTTTTGTGTGTGCCCACTGACCTGTCCAATCTGTCTTTTTAGAGCAGACACTCTTAGCAACAGGGCAACGGGAAGACATTTGTAATGTCAGCTGCCCAAATTTACAGGCTGGACTTGGCTGCAGGGACCTTGCCTTGTGCGTGTGTGTTCCTGTTGTCTTTCCTAAGTGCTGCCATTCCCCACTCTCTGGAGACTCTTAGGAAGATGTCCAACATGAGCAAAACCTACAAGTCCTTTGAACATGCAGAGTGTTTTGAAGGTTGCTTTACTGGGTGGTAGTTTGGCAGTGCTTGCTGCTGAATTTTGCATGGCTTTGAAATCTTTGTAACTTCCCTGCAATTTTCAAATGAGCTTCGATGTTTTACCTCAAGTTGCCCCAAGGTTTGGTGGGGAATATCTGAAGAACCAGTACTGCAGCCTTATCACTGACACCACTCTATCTTTAGAATGTGCCTGAACAAAATCCCAAATCTGAATTTCAGAGCACTGAGGACCTCAGATCTGGAGTGTTATTTGCAGGTGGGATGTATCTCTAAAGGGGTAGTTTAGTATTTTTTTAAAGGCTGGGGTGCAGTTATTCATTTTTAGCAATTGCAGTCAGACAGATAGGAAAATGAGACTGKTTGTTACAGGGAATATTTTATGATCTCTTTGTGTTGACCCTTTGCAGCATCAGAACTGTGTGCCTCTGACCCTGAGGCAGGCCTAGGATTTTGACTACACACTTAAATAAGGAAAAGAAAATGTTTGGAAATAAGACCATACGGTCTCTCAGATATCCACCCCTTCTTCTCTTCCTGTCCTGAGCAGTTTATTTTAATGCATTTTATCTTGATATTAATTCCTTCTCTTCCTCCTTCCCTGTTTTTTTTTCTGCATAAACCTTGAAGTTAACATGATGCAGATTGCAGTTTTGGATATACAGTGTGGCTCTGGGAATAGTTTGGCTTGTCTCTCTGCTCCCTGCCGTGCTGTGAACATCACCCAGTTTGTGTCAGTGCCACCTCAGGTTGCCTTCATGCCAGTGTGGATCCTCCTGCTTCAAGAGCCAATTCCTCTTGCATGCAGCTATGACATGCTCTTGTTTGAACTCTTGCCTGCTTTTTTGACCTGATTGCTGGGAGTTTGCTGTTGAGTGATGCTGAGTTTTTGCCCTCCTGCTTGGCCTAAATTCTGCTGCACATCCCCTCCAGCCATGGTACTTAATGCAAAGCTGGCAGAAATGACTCAGCTGACAAGGACTCTTATTTGCTGACTTGATATCTGTGTGAGAAACACAGCTCACCTCTAAATAGCTCTGYGCCAGTGATCAGACAACTAACTTACAGTTTCAGGTGAGTAACTCCTGAAATGGCTCCAGGGAGTTTTTGGAAGAAAAGGGTCAGCAGCTGCAGTAAAGAAGCAKTTTTCTGCCCTCTTTGTCTCTCCCTCCAAAATGCAACTTTCGCTCCAAGCATGATCTCTGTACCACGATCCCTGTACCACATCCAGCTTTAAGTGGTGATTAAACCAATGGAGGGTTGCTTTGGTGTTTCATGTTATGTTCCTCTTTTATTTTCCTCCTTATGTGGTRCAAAATCCTCTGTAACAAAGCACTTGAATGTAGGATTGTAAAACCTGAATTACAGGATTACCATACTTCAGGAGTGAAACTACAGGGGAATTTGTTTGAGAAATAGTATAATCTGGGAAGAGATCTAAAAAATTTCCCAGTTTTGGGGAAGGATTTAGTTGMATATAGGCCAGAAATCTCCTGACTTCTTCATGAGAACGATAGTTCCTTGAAGAACAAAAAAAGAAACTGATGTTAGGTAAAAAGCATAGAAGAGAAAAATATTTTAAAAGGTAGGGGAGGAAACAACAGAGACATTGTTGTTCAGTGGAGCCCAGCATCCAGCAGATCGCTGAGGCAACACTGATGGCCAGATTGTTCATCAGAGATCTTGAAAATTCAACCTTTTTTCGGAGCTGAGGCTCTTGAAAATCTGGCCCAGATTTTGTTTTGAAGATCTTCTCCCTGACAGTGTAAAAAAATATTCAGCACATTGAATATCCGTTTAAAAATAGAGGCAAAAGGAAAGGTAACAGACTACAAAAATGTTGTGATAAAGCTTAATCATTAATTTCCATCTGTTCTGGCTGATATGGCCTCTCCACAATTAAGGGAATTAGCTAATTATTGTATCACCAATAATGCAGAAAAGCTTTGGAAGACTTCATAGGCAGAAAGGAGAGTTCTCAGCCCAATGTTTTGTCATCCACAGTCTCCAATAATACATCGGAATAAATCACTAAACATCTGGTTTGACATTCTGGTTGCATTTAAGAAAATAGTGAGACTCCCACTGACAGAGAATGAAGACATCAAACAGAACCATGATCACTAAAGCTCTTGGAAAGAATGAAGTTTGTAGATGAAATGGATCTGTGTTCTTTAAATAGAAGTACAAAATTATACCATTTTCTCTATCCTGACAACACATTTGCATCTGCTGTAGCAGGCAATTACTCCCATTTTCTTTAATGTAGCTGTTTATATATGTGAAGTTAAGTGCATCCATACTATTTGCAGGATATGGACCTTTAAGGTTTGAAGGGATGGTAAGGTCTAAGGCACATGGCTTTCAGAATTGCAGTCGAAGAGCTTCACTTGAATGGTCTGAGAAGGGGACGTGTCTGAAATTGGAAATAAGAAGCAGACAAGGGTAAGCAGTGAGGTAGTGAGCTGGGGCATGTTTCCTGTAAGATGCCAGAGAGATTGGCTTTCAGTTTCATCTTATTTGACATTATCTTTAATGGCATGGAARAAAGAAAATAGCATACTTTGTAGATGGCATTTAAGTATGAAGGAATCACAAATAACAGTGAGGAGAGAAATGCAGTGCAGGGCCAGCAGGGGAACAACCACCAAGAGGCTGAGTTTGAGGAATGAGCCTGTGCTGAGATTTCTGGTGTGTGTGTCACTGAAAAAGAGAGAGGGCACAGACTAGGAAGGGGCTCTGCTCCCAACCAAATGAATTATTACAGTATTTCTCATTTCTACTAAATGTTCAAACCAATGACATGCTTTATATTAATTTAAAGCAGCCTGTACACTTTTACACTCCCACTTTTAGTTCTGAAGTCTGAAAATTACCCTGAGTGAACAGAAGGGGAATTTAGGAGTAGCTGGAGCCCAGAGTTATACAATTGCTGAAACAGATGAAGGTCACGTCAAAAAAAGCCAAACAAAATCAGCTGATTCCAGGGCACACTTCCTTTTGTCTCCTTACTATCATGACTAGGTTGCCAGTTTGTTTAGGGTTTGCCAGGAGGGAGGACATAGGTTGAACATGCCAGGGCTTTTGTTTGCTCCCTATTTTTAAAGCATCCTGCCAAAATGACTTAGGAACAGTTTGGTGTATGGATTCTTTTACCTCTAGGAGACTGGCTTTAGGCCAGCTCAGATCAATGGTGTCTAAAAGTCATTACCATCTGATGCCTGCTAGGTGGGCTGTGTGAAATTACTTTCAACACAGTGGCAACTGACAGGAAGGCATGTAGTTTTCTTGGAATATGTTATGTTAGGATGACATCGMTGCTATTGTTATACAAACAAGATTAATAACTAAAGCTACCAGCAAGCCCCAGGGCAGATATCCATTGCATCTGTCAATTCTTGCCATTTGCTACTGTTATGTCATGAGATTTGTATTCTAGGCCATGGTCACATTTAGTAACGTGGCTCCTGATGAAAGGGTCTGCGGTCTCACTGCTGCTGTGGCTGGTTTTCTTCATGACTCAACCTTCAGGCAGAATTTGCAGGGTAAAACACAAATGYGTCCAATGTTAATACTGAATTAATTAATTGCTACAGATGCATCATTAACTTTTCATCAGGAGATGTACTGTTTTACCTGTTTGGGGAAGAGGAAGTGTCTGGAGCCAAAGCAAATTTGTTTTTRCTGGCTCAAGTTTAAAATTTAAGTACATATAAATACATAAAATATGTATGGATTGTAGAAAAATATGAAATTGTACAGTCTGGTGTCTTCTGTTGAAATACTAAAGTTTGTAGAACTATGGAAACACACCAGTCTGTGAGAGGTAAAGCTGGATTTCAAGAATATGCATTTACTTAAGTGATGTTGTCTCCTGTTAAAAAGAGGAATGGACTTTTTTTGATGGTGTTTTTGTAATTAYATGGGAAGAAGCATTGAAGAATGTGCAGCAGGACCATTTTGCCCCTGATACAGTGTTAAAATAGCCCAGCATTAGAAGGGAGATATGTTTGATCCTCAGGCTGTAATGGATGGTCTCATATTTATTTGCCTTTTCCAACATACATTAATCTACACAGGCTCTATCTAGTTGAATCTGTATCTTGTTGAGCAGAAAATAATTACACAGAGCTTAACAAAATCCAACTTTCACAAAGGAGCTGCTTGAATATGGATTATTTTGTGCAGCCTAGGTGACAACTGTAGGCTATTTTCAGGTTTCTTTATCATCGTTCGCACTGCTTTCTAAGTTTTCTGCCTTTGCAATTTTGTTTCCCATCCTAAGTTCCCATTTTAGCCTAACTTGTGTTCTTAAATCATCAGCATCTTGCAGAGGCTGCATARAGCACCTGTCTGTGTCCCTTGCAGTGGATTTGCTTTTGCCTAAGCCACCCTTTGCCTGTCTCCACCTACACCMCCAAACTCAAGCAATTTGCCTTTTTCACACAGATGTCTCAGATATGCAACCACAAAGCAGAAACGCAGGAGCAGAGCACGTCGTAATCTGACAGCTGCCTYCAGACACTGACTGACACAGGGCAGAGACAGGGAGTAACACTTGARTGCACTGATTTGCCCAAGCTGCCTWTCCAAAAGGATGTCTGGTCCCCTCTGCCTCTTCCCATATGGCAGCCCTGGGGAGCATGTTTTCTTAAGGCTCAAAAGCCTGCCGAGGCTTGGAAACGGTGGTGCTTCGCAACCCAGACAAACATGCCCCACATTCAGGAATTCCTTCTGGCTATTCCTTTCATTAGGACTTTAATAGTATCTGAGTTTTCTTGTGGATGAATGATCCTGTCACTGGTAGTCAGAGACCCTCTGTACTTTTGTTTTTATTAGAGGTCAGTTTTGTTTGGCACAGTGACAAGAGTTTCTAATAGTGTTTGTGAAGGAACACTTACTCTTTTTTTTTTTACTAATCTGTTTTACTGATGTAAACATAAATCCAGATTTAATCAGAGATGGCATTAATCTTCATACTTGAATAAATGGAATGTTGTTTTATTTCACAGCTTTAAAAATAAAAATAAATTCCAATCCAATAAAGAAGTCACTGTTGCTAGAAGATGATGGAATGGGATGTCAGAAAGTAAGAAATTGAATAGTTGTGTAGCTTGTGCGAGGCCATAATCTATAAACCTCAATCGATTAAAGTGATATTGAAAATGGTAGGCCAGAAGGTGAACTCTAGCAAGCCCAGGTCCCTGATGTGGAAAAGAAAATGAGATGAAACTGCCTGTGAAAATCCTCTGTCTGCGCACTGCTTTTTTTTAATAAGTAACATGTGTTTGACTCATAAATGGACTTCAGTTTTGGAGGTTTTTTTACACCATGGTTTTAATTTATGCATTCAAAACAAATCATGTGCAGAGTCGCAATCACTGATGCTAAGCATGCGTGGGTGATAAATGACACATGCACACTTCAGCTTCTCTGCCTCTGCATCCARTACCACAAGCCAAAATACCAAACCTTGTCTGTCCACATTAACATCAGATGTACCCCTCACAGTGGTGGTACCTGTGARCTGTAGTGTGCTCTTCCCTGCTCCACAAATAGCCCTGTGAATTCCTTATGAAGTATGTGGCTACTGGTTTTGAGGAAAGGGCAGTAACATCTGGCATGGAATATGTTATATTCACTGACTGAAAAATGCTACTTGACCAGCATCTGACTAAAGCAGCTCAGTTCCACTTGGCTTCTCTTCTCRGGGGAAAGATAATGGATCACTAACTCATTTCTGCAGTTTGAATTTTTAAAGGTATCAAAATTTGAGGGATTGTTTGAAGGTCTGGGGCTTTTTTTCCCTTTTTAATCTTACTTTCTTAAGACACAAACATCCTTTTGATTCTCGTTTTTCTCTTTCCATGCCATCTGGCTTTAGGGAAGACAGAGGTCCACTCTTCCTTGCACGGGCTATTGAGGTTGTCAGTAATTATGATTCGGTTGGCTGGAAGCTAATATAGTTATTTGTTTAGTTCATCCCCTCTGCAGGTTGCTAGCAATGGGACAGTAAGAAAACCTTGTCAGGAATTACCTGTCTTCCAAACATGACCTCTTGCTTGCAACCAACCGACACTGCAAAAAGCCTTCTATTGCTCGCAAAGGGCTGTTCCCTCACAGGTAACTGTTCTAAGAGTGCAACAAACCAGCGTGGAATTGTAATTTATGAGGCCTTATTCTCCCAGAGAGCAAGGGSCACTCCTTGGCTGTCCAAGCTCCTGAGATGTTGAACACAGAGGAGGGTTTTTAGTGCCTCGCAGGATCAGGGTTATAAATGTTTGCGCTGCACGGTGGATGTCCTCTGATGGACTGACTGGTGATGCCCATGGGGTCTAAAGGACCAGCTACAGTGACAGTTCCTGTGTCTCGCTGACAAACRGGACCTTCACTGCAGGTTCCAAACTCGTGAGTGAAAACACAGAACTGTCTCCTGGTGCACTGACAGGGCTTTGTGAGCAAACACAGTTTGGAAAGGAACTGCTCAGCCTTTGGGAYTAGAGCCCTGCCTCTGCACATCATCATGTCCTGTCATTCCTATTTGCTTTTAGTCGTAAAAAAAGGAATGAGAAAAAGTTAAATGAAAGAGAGGAAATGAAAACTGGGAGAGTAAGCACATCCTAGCAGATGAAAGGAGCAGAGTTCTTTGTTGTGAATATTTCGAATGAGTTTTGTGGCTTTTGATGCAAAATGGCATTTTTATGTGTCTTCTGTCTGGTAGTAAGAATGGGAAGAGGCTACAGTAATTCTTTCTTTCCTTTGGTCTGTCAAAGCCTAACCTCTTGGGTCTGGTTCCATTGATTTGATGATCCATTTATTATACAGTCTAAAGTTTTAACTCTCGGGGAAAAATGACCAAAAGGTGAAGTTATCTAGACCCAGAGAAAATTAAAGTGGGGATGAAAAACTTTTGAAATGCAGATCTTTAAGCTTTAATGAAGATTCTGAAAGAAGATGTCATTCAGGACATTATGAAAAAGGGATCTTGGGCAGCATCAGCATACTGGAAGCAGAAGCCTTTTAAAAGCACATGCTATTAGTGAAGGCTCAGCACACCAGGTGTCAAAGACCATAYAAAAACTCTTTTGAGTCATAGGTAAGAGTTTCATTGACTTCAGTAGGCTGTGGATAGTGCCCCTCTTGCAGAGTCTTGATCCTTTGAGTTATCCCAGATCACTRCTGTAGAAATGATTGCAACAGCCAACAACAGGGAGGCTTACAGCTCCTAAACAGCAGGCAGCAGGTGAGCTCTTATGAGCAAGATCTTATTTTCATGCAAATGGCCTTAGTAAGTGAGAATGAGGAACTGGAGGAAAAAAGCACCTTGAATAGGAGACACAAATGGAATTGTTTTTCAATTGAACATTTTCAGTGTATGCCTTTATGCCTCACACAAGACATTTATTGCCAGGCAATAAATTAAAATGAATCACTATTGATAGTAATGCCCTATGAAAATAAATCCAACCTCTTAGATATCTTTCCGGAGGTTCCAAGTCCTCACTGAATGTGTTATGGTTAGTAGATGGCCTGAGGGAAACTGGGCATCATCATCATCATCATCTTACTTTCACAAGCATCTCTCTTTGTAGGATTTCATTAACTAASCATTAGCATCAAGAGAGTCAGTGTTAGCCTGCTATGCTCAGGTAGTCTTCTGKGATAATGGGTTCCCTCTGCCCCTGGGAATCGTGGCGGGAGACAACAGGATAGTGGATTAGTTCCTTGCRGCATTCCCAGCCTGCCACTGAGGAGACCGAAGTGAAATGTTCCCTCTATGTGTGACATAAAATCTGGCCCATTGAGCCACAAGTCCTATTGCCTTTGAAATATCAGAATTTCTTTGTGTCTTATTTCACAGTRTTTACATACTGCCCTGCAAGATTCCATGCCCTGTGGCCTCAGTGAGATCTTTCAGCAGTATCATAATACAAAATGGTATTTACATGTAAACATTTCAATTTATTTTGTGTTCTGAGCACAGGGAAATGCTGTGATATCTTTGCGTTTTCCACACCATGGTGCCTGATCTAGTAAGAATGGCAGTGTACTTCTGAAGCATTTTGATTTGGATATGCATGTGTGCTTGCATATATTTGTCTTTGGTATGTGTTTGCTGGTGTGGTTTAGTCTTTTAATRACATAAATAGGAATACATATATATTCTAAAGATACTGTAAGGATATAAATTAGGGTGGCTTTTGAAGTGTTCACTGAAAGTATTTGCCAGAAATGTCATTTCATTATGTACACTGTAATGCTTTTCCTGCTTTAGAAAAGGGGAAAAATGGAGCAAATTTTGTGTAAGTAAATACATTTCTTCTCACCCCTAAGTGTATTGCTGTCAGCTGATATAATAGGTTTCTCACCAGAGTTGAGGCAGATGAGTGTGCTGAGTCCTGAAGGGAGGCAGACAGCATAGCTATTTTGTTTTTAGATTTCTCATGGTTTTGAGGGCCTGCCATGAGATGAAGAGAAGTCCYGGGCGGTGATGGTTGTTAAATTACCAAGTGTATGTTTTGACAGCCCAGCAGAGCCCGGGGTGGGTAGGAACTCGTTACACCCCGGATGCTGAGTGGGGCTGGCTGCAGCTCCCTGCCAGCAAGAGCAGTGCCAGGC
>NW_026623326.1:805295-855102 GCF_030028575.1 Malurus melanocephalus | reverse complement strand
GGCGGTGGCGGGGGAGCGCGGGCTGTGATTCAGTGAGTGCCCTGGGAGGGATCTGGAGCCGGCCRCTCGCAGCCAAGAGCAGCACATTAGCTCCATGACATACATTATGATAGTGCCAGCAAAATGGTCAGTGCCTCACTGGGACGTGCTGCAGCCTGCGGAATGGCTGAGGGCTGCAGCGCAGAACATATGGAGATTATTTCCTGAATTTATGCAGCACATGTTTTCCTATAAATTAAATTCAGAGAAAATGTGTATCATAATAGGGTGATGCTCACAACAGCCTTCCCTGTTATGAATTACRATGACCTTTCTCAGCTTGTCGGGTGCCCTGTGAAATGGCTTCATGCAATTGGAAACARTCGTGTGTGTGGTGTCAGGGTCTGAAAGCCTGACCAAAAGGCTCTCTAACGAAAAGCAGGGCCTTTATTTTTCCCCCCTTCTCCATTGCTTCACTTTTTCTTCGTTTAGAAACTGCCCAGTTTCCTCCTGAGGTGCCAAGTTGTGAAGAACGTGGGCAGATGCCCCAGGGTCTGCTCTCTGTTGATCGGGGTGCTGCCCTTTCTGAGGGGCTGCTGGGCAGCAAAGGCAGCTCTGGATGTGGCAGCAGCCCCCTTTCATGGGTGAGGGTGGTGCAGGATGCCAAAACAGCAGGACAGGGGTCCTTAGCCAAAGTAAGGCGAAGACAAAGGAGCACACATCCCCTCTGTGTCCTTGCACTGAGGATCCCAAGTCATTTTTCTGGGTTAATACTTGACGTTCTRTTGCCTGGGGCTGGGGTAAAATCATCTTTGCCTTTTCCTTGGGTATGCTGAAGCAACTGAAGGAAAAATATTGTAGAGACAGTCATTATAACTACCTTYCTAAAGCATGAAAAAGAAGTTATGTTCCTTACAAGTCTGTGTGTGAAATCTTTAGCAGAGGAAATGTAGGAGCAGAGAAACTGGAACCTCGTAATTAAAATATAAATGTGTCTGTGGATATATATATAAAGCAATGGGTACCAGACATCAAAACAATCTGGGGTTTGCTTGGGGACAAATCACTATTAGTCAGTACTGACTAATAGAGTGTTCTCAGCTGTGTGTGAGGGACTTGCTTTTTCATTTGCAGCTGATTACAGGCTAATAGGATTTCAAAGATTTCTGGGAGGGAGCAGTTCACATCTCATTGCATTTGGAGGAGGGGGTTGATGTTTCATTTATCATACTGATACCTAGCCTTAGAATACATTTTATTAGTCTCCTGTTTAGCTTCTTGAACTGAATCTTCCCCCTCAGTCCCTTGCTGCTGTCTAATTGGCAGTTTTCAAGTCATTTGGGACTTTTTGAAAGATCTTATCAGCCTTTTGTGTGATGAAGGAGAATGTATCATAGGAATTTAAAATAGTGTTGTGAATCTTTTTAGGTTTAGTTCTCTCTTTGTCATTTACTAACACATGCATGATGTGGCTTTTACCTTTATGTTTTCTCAATGAAAATTAACAATTTGAAAGCAACTCATGGGAACGACAAATACAGCTGAATGTTATTGGTACAGACTACTTCTGTGACTGATCTTCTCTGCTTAGTGGCAGTATTAGCCCAGTTACTTTTCTTACCAGCTCACATGTTGGGAACACACACTTAGCCTGTAAATATGGATTGAGGAAGAAAATGAATACAGCAGTGTTCAAAGCAGCCAAAAGCTTAGAAATAACGTTCTGCTGTGACTTTTCCAAACTGACATCTTGATGCTGGGATTATAAATGAAACCATTGTTCCAGCAAAGGCCAAGACTAATAGAAAGCCTTTATTACCGGTCCATTGGCTAATTCTGCTTGTCTAACCCCTTTGGATGGACACAGTGTCAGAAAACATAGTCACAGAGGTTGCTTTGTGTGAGATTTGGCCTGCTGCGTGATTACATGGGGGCACAAAGATATCTCAATGACAAGTGCTCTTTGACGAAAATTTGTAAAGTAATTTTTTTTTCCYTAGGCCTTGGAGAGGAGTGAACTGATTTTTAATCTACAGCTTCTATGAGTGATATTTGCTTTGTGTCCTATCACCCTTCTATTCATTTTTTCCCCCTTCCAAGCAGGTAAACCTCTGCTTAGAAGAAATTGTTTCTTCTGCTGAGCCTTGGTGCAGTTGACAGCTGTCATATACGAGGACTATACTTGAATATGTGTCTTTAGAGCTAGACAGTCTTAAAGGGCTTTAATGTTTTGTCTTTGCACATGCAGGGAGTGCCTGGGAGCCAGAGACCCCTATTGTGGCTGGGATAGCAAGCAGAAGCGATGCACCACCATCGAGGACAGCTCCAACATGAGCCTCTGGACTCAAAATATCACTGAGTGCCCAGTAAGTGGAAGGAGTGGAAATATTTTGTATATCCTGATGTGTGTATGTGTAGAAGGGAGAAGGGAAGGTGAGTGTGTGGCAGCCTGAAGAGGACTGGCTGTTGTAAAAGCAGTGGCACACACTAATATCTGTGCACAGCTTCTTGTTTAGAACACAGAGAGCCCAAATGCGTTTGTTTTCTCACAAGGAGGGATCCTAAAGAAAGCATTCAGTCCTCCTCATGCCCACCACCCATGCCTTGGGTGAAAAAGAATGGATCATGYTGCTGGTTACTGCTGAGAACCATGTAAGCCCCAGCTGAAATTTGACTTTGCTCAGGGCTGCTCCATTGTCTCCGTGATTTTCTTGGTTTCCTGGCAAGCTGGGGAATCTGGATAGCCAACTACAGCATCCTCAGGCAGCGGTTTGTTAATTTTCTTCTTGGATCCCTGAGCTGGGCCCAGGAAACAACACTGGTGAAAAGTGTTGTACTGGCAGGAAAAACCATCTTGGCAACAGCACAGAAATTATTGCATGTGTGGTTTGCAAGAGGACCAAAAACATACAGTGTGTACTAGTGAAATCAAGGGAAGGGGAGAGTGTGACTGAGAGAGGGGGTGTGAGAAAGACAATATTGTGTTCTAATCTCACTCCAGCAGACCAAAGACCAAATCTACATGATATTGCATGGAGATGGCCTTTTTCCCCTGGCCCTGGTCTCCAAGAAATGCATGTAGAAAAGAAGTGTCTCTGCTTGAATCAGTTTGAATTGACTCTCCAGCTCCCTTCCATCCATCCACCCACCCTTCTCTGACGACAATATCCAGTTCCTGACTGTGATCCCCAGAAGCTGTCTGGCCGAGTGTAATTCCTGCTGCTTGAACTGTACCTGCAAGCTGGCTGGGGAGGAAAGAACATTCTTGTTAAATAAATTGAGGGTGGGGGAGGAATTGTCATTAATGTTCATTGTTATTGTCTAACGTCAATTAGAMTGTTAATACTGCTAAGTCCAGTAGATAGAGAGAGAGGGCTGGATGGGTTATATCTTCAGTATGCTATTTCTGTCTGGAGGTGCTGGGATGTTTATTCCCCTTATCTTCCTTACTCCTCAGATATTTTCCCAGGAAATATTAGTCATTACTTCAATCCATCCTCAGCTTGGCAGGCTTAAGTTTTTCACTGCTGGATTCAGAGGCTTGTGTGTTTATAACCCTCCTGTGTTGAACTGGGATGCAGTGCTTCTTGATTGCCCATGCTGTTATCTCGTCCTGCTTAATGCCTGTGTCTGTTGATAGGTGTGTGAGGTGTTAATCCTCTAGTTTGAACATGTCTGCTGTGGTGCACACTGGGGAACAAACTACTTCGGATCATTGTTTCAAGGTCATAAAAATCCAGCACAGAATATTCAGGAGCTTTGGCTGTTCTTGGGCTTCTAGTTTTACATTTGTTGTAGCATTCTGTTATATTTTCTGTGTAGGTGCTCCCATTCTGTTACATATATTAGACTTGTGCTCTTTGACTGACAGGCTGCCAGGCTGCTTAAAATCCACATGCAAGTGMTTTCTTTTTCTTTCACCTCTGCCACTCACTGGAATGAATTCACACTGGCGTGGAGTGGGATGGCTCATTTAAGCACCTGCATCAGCAATATCCAAATATTTCCTGGTATTCAGTGCAGGACAAAGGTCACGGTCAACAGAAGCAAAGGTCTAGAGCAGCATGTGCAGATGAGCACTGAAAAGGGAGGGGATTGCAGTGACCCAATGCCAAACTTCACTMCTGCAAAAACCTGTCTGTGAGTTTAGTTGGATGAGTTACTGTCATAAGAAGTCCTGGCTTTTCCCACCCCACTTTTCTGGGCTGAGCACCAGGCGCTCAGCTGTGCTGGTACAGCTGTATGTGAGATCACAGTCAAGTGTGAAATGGTGTAGATTAAAAGCACCCCTCCCAAATAAACTTTTCCTAACCCAGATAATGTCAGTGAGTTCTTCTGCAGCCTAGCCCACAAACAGATGTCCTGGCACAGCTGAGAGACTGGCATTCAGCAACTTTTAAACCAGAACTGGCATATTATTGAATTATATCCTACATGGGCCAGGCATTCATGTGAGTCAACCACAACACTAACACAACTTGACGGCTGCTCTTGTGGAAAATGCCTTGCTTGGAGCTAATCTGAACATCTTTGTACAGCACTACATTGTGCCACAGGGTCCCACTCTCCAGCTTTAATATTAAGGGACTTTAGATAGAGGCTTAATCTTGTAGTGTTAACATAATACATTGGGTAATGGTTAGTATATGTTATTACCAGGTAACATCCAGAATCTCCTAAAGGTTCATTACTGAGGTTGCAATGTCAACCATTTTAACGTATCTAAAAAACGGTAGCATACAAATTTCACAAATTAAACTGCTCTTCCATGTATGTGCCTGTGCTTTATTARGGATACAGGATTGTATATGTTTTATTGAGAGAAGGGAGTGAGGCTTGGGAGAAGGGAGTGAGGTGCACTTTGATTTTAGAAAAACAGATGCATCCTGTTTTGTGATCTTACTGATGCAAACATGATCAGCACAAACCATTAGCCAAGCTCATGGTGTCMCTGTTGAGGGTGTTTGGCAAGTCARGAGTTGAGTATTCCCAATAAAGTGTACCATCCTCCTTATCCTGAGCTACACAATGGTCTTCCTTTTAGGTTTTCACCCCAGTCCCACTCTGTGTTTCCAACAAAGCCCCATCTTAGCCATATTGCATCTGTTCCATGCTACCTTGTTTTCTTGCTAATGAGCAGCAGTTTCCCCACTCTGATTTTGGGTATCTTRTATGCTGTTGTCAATTCACGTGGACTCAGAGCTGCAGTGCCCAGGGTAATCCTGCTCTGGTGCACCCTGAAGCAGGTCCAGTGCACAGGAAAGACTTTGGGTGCTGGGATCAAMATCTATGAGTCTCTGAAAACTAAGAATTTTTCCCACCATATCCCAAGGATTTTATACCCTGGCCTGTTTTTAATGGCTTTTCATGGGAATTGCAAAAAGGTATTACAAGGACATGGTCCTTGCTCTGAACAGTAGTTTGTTTCAAGGAATATGTTCCTTCTTTTGGACAGTCTTTTTTGATAGATCTGGTTTAAWAAATGGTTGAAGTAGTTTAACTAAAACTTCACAAGAATTTTTAGCTTTCATCAAACAGCCAGCATGGAAACTTCCAGATGAAGCAATTAAAGTTTGGCAAAATTACAAGCAGTTGATATTTGAATCCTAAGATAAAGAACARATGAATTAAAAGAAAAAGGAATGTTTCTAGTCTTACCTGCAGTATCAGAACACACATGGAAAATATCCTAGAAGCGGGATTAGGAGTGGTCAGTCTGAAATTTTAGATCCTGCACTTGAGCCTTTAGATTCTACAAGGAAGAAAGAAAAAGACGAGGCCTTTGGTGTGAGYATGGCAGTTTATAAAAGATAAGAATTCCAAAATTGGCAGTGTTGTCAGGGGAGARAAGGGCATTTGATCAGATGCGTTTTTAAAGATGTCCTCTCTGTCTGATGGGCACTGTGTGGGCTTCAAAGGATTTGCCTTGTAGAGGTATTCCTGAAAAAGATCAATGTATATGGGTTTTTATCCCACTTCCCAAGTTTGTCTTTTGAAGATATTTTTGTGAATTTAAASATGGAATAATAATCCATATGTAATTTCTTAAGTATAAAAACTTCCCATACTCACAATGTGACATGTTTATAAATCTCAGCATTTTGGTTATGGTTGCTTATTTGTTTAATTTTTGGGTTGTTTTCCAGTATCACTTATGAGCCAATAATTATTTGTCAGCTTTTTTTTTTTCATTGATGCCACGGGCCATATCATACCATTGATTTCTGAACAGAACTCCCTGCTGGAATCAGCGAGGCTTTCTGGCTCAAAAATGAATAGAAATGATCCAATACTTGGATTATGACTTTTGTAAGGCAGGAGGAAGAAGGAGATAAAAATCTAGCATTAAATACCTCAAAGTACTTCTTTTGACTCCCCTCCTCCAACTTTTAGAAACCCAACTGTATTGATTTTTTAAAMAACGTTTAAAACAGCAATTTCAACAACAACAACAAAGCTCAGTGACCTCTTCTGTGGGCATCTTGCCTGGTAACCTGCAGCCCAGAGCAAATTTTTGCAACTACATGATAATCCACTGCAAACAAAGGCTTACAGCAGATGCCTGAAAACCCCGGCTGCAGCCTGACAAGTGCAGTATCAGATCTAAATTGCTGCCATGCCACTGCTGCATATTTTTGGTGCTGCTGTAGATGKGTGAGAGGGGAAGATGATAACCCACCAGAGATACATTCTGAGTGTTTAACATAGTGCCAAAGTTGGAGAATGAGCACTGAGCAGTGTGTTTCAGAGGATGAGTGCTGGAAAGCACTCTTCCCATGGTTGTGGTTGGCTCCCTGCATGGCTCCTGGGAAGGCTCACAGCCCCTCCGTGCCTCAGTTTACTTGTCTGTAAGGCAGGGACAATCATTCTCCCTCTGGGGCTGCCCAGGGGACTGATCCTGCTGGCAGCAGAGCTCCRTGAAGCACGGCACAGTGGGGTTTGTCAGGGTAGCTGGCTCAGTTTTGGGGCCAGGTCTGTTTGCAGGGGCCCAGACTCTTCCTTCCTTCATTGCATGTGACCCTGAGACCAAATCCAGTGTTGCCTTTGCCAGCGGTTTTACCAAAGCTGCTGAGCATCCCACTGCCACATGGGTGACCCCACGGGCATGAGCCACTTGCAGGAAGCCACCATCTGTGCCATCTGCCTGCAAGGCTTGGCACTTTGGGATGGGACATGGGGTGGCGAGGATGGAGCAAGCCACCGGGGGCATCATGGTGCTGTGCTGTAATGAGGGAATGGCTGTATCCAGACAGGGTCAGCACCAGTCCCTTTCTGCCTCGTGTTTCTCAAGTGAGTTGCAGAGGGGATGCCAGGGCAGGGGTGTTCAGGGCAGCTTTCAAGCCCTCCTGGGCTGCCGGATTTTGCTGTAGTGGTGGAGTGAGCACAAGAAGGCAGTGGTGGCCAGGAGTGACCCCAGGAGAAGCARGTAGCACATATCCTCCCCAGCCATCTTTGGGGGCAAGGGCCCCGGCAGCCTGGTCCCCCAGCCCTTGGCTTAGGGCTCCCCTAGCAGCACTGGCTAAAACAGGGCACAGGGGGGCAAACTCTGGCACCTGCTCCTGGAGGGTCATCACCAGCCCTGAAATAGTTCTGTTTCTCATGCTCTTGGTCTGCCAGGTTTASTGTGTTTTTCCTTCATCACAGCCTGCAGGAAGCTGTCAAGTYTCAACCTGTTCAGGGCTGTGCAGGCATGAAGCAAAGGGCAGAGGGAACAGATAACAGCATGGTCTGGTCTATAAATCGTCTTGAGATTAATTCTTGCTCTTTAGATGACTATGTGATTCTCAGCATTAATGCATTAATGCTAGTCACCATCCTTCACTTTTTTTTCTTCATCTACATGGCCATTTAGCTATGGTTCTGTTTAGAAAGGGACTCAGTTTTTCGTGCATGTTTGGACAGGACCAAAGTCAWTGATACCCCAGCCTCAGCTGGTCACTGTGGTTATACGAACATAAACTTGGAAAATACTCTGCAGGAAGCYTTGCAGAGGCTGCAACATGATAGAGTGGGGTCAGTCAGTGCTGGCTGTGGTGTTGCTTTGAAACGCTGAAGCTGAAGCGTGGGACAGGGAGTTGGTGGCTGTGTGGTGTGGCAGATGGATGTTTGCTCCTSGTGTGGTGCTGGCTGGGTCTGCTCAGTGCCTGTGTGCACATGTTAGGTATGCGGTGTGGAATTTGGAGGGTAAATATTGATGTGGCATTGTCTGAAAACAGCCCTCTGTTTTGAATCCTGCTCGCAAGCACAGACAGCTCCCATCTAYGCTGCATCCTAATCCCCCCCGGCAGCTTTGTTTGGCATTTCTATTGTGGGCCTGTCTCCAGAAATGTAAACTTGCTACTAATGAGTTTTTTTTTTTTTTTCCTCTTAAAATTAGGTGAAAAACCTGACGACAAATGGAAGATTGGGACCTTGGTCCCCATGGCAACTGTGTGAGCATTCGGATGGGGACAGCACAGGCTCCTGCATGTGTAGGTCACGTTCCTGTGACAGCCCTCGTCCTCGCTGTGGAGGTCGCAGCTGTGAAGGGGCCAGGATTGAGGTCGCAAATTGTTCAAGGTACCTCAGCGTCTTTGTGTTTCTTAAGGGAACAAGGATTGTGTCTGTCCACATCTTAGCTTCTTTCTTRTGACCATGTCATTGTGTCCCAGCCAAAGTGAGGTGTGTGAGGTGCAGCTTGAAGTCAGTAAAATAAAGAAACCCAAGGGCTCAGAGCAAAGGGCCCTCAGCCAAGGCTCTTGAAAGATGAGAACCCCAAAGTACGGTACACTGCCCTGTGCCTTGTTTCCCTCAGCTCTACAGGGAGAAGTGGCCCATCAGAAGGAGATGAGTAAGGCAGAGGTAGATGTCAGCCAGCTGAACAGCAGACTAAAAAAATCAATAAACTCATAATTTTTCAGASTTTGGGTTCCAAGGCCACATTGCCAAAAGCAAGCAGAGCTCCTTCAGAGCAGCTCTTGTTAGGACAGGCTGAGCCTAGCTCCAAGCAAGGTTTGTTGGCCTTGTTGTGCCAGTCTGTGACCTGTGTGCAGCACAGTCTGTCTGCAGRGCAGGTGAGAGCAGTGCCTCATCCTCTGGCAGTGACGGGCTCGGGATGCACTGCCGGGACGGCGCTGGAGCAGCACAGGCGGCTCCACTTTGACAAAGGGCTGCCTGCCCACAGGAGCCTAAAACTCTGCCTTTGGCAGAGTGGGAGCTAAATGTCCTCCTGTGGGTGCCCAAACATAGCCATGGTGTTTGTGTCCCTGTATCCCATCACCCTCAGACTACATCATGTCATGACTCAAGGGAAGACGATGCAACAGTGTAAGCGCTATTTAACCAGGGTGGGGGCAGCCAGGATGCCAGGATTTTGGTTCATATTGGGTCAGTTTTTATCTACTTTATCTTCTCCATAAACATTCATTCCATTAAGGACAGCTGCCTCTTGACTCATCCCTGGCGATCAGTGCTGCTCTTGGCACCAAAAATTTAGCAATACTCATGTTTTAACTGGCATCTTTCCTTCCAGTTATGGGTTGTGCTGCCCAAAAGGTGTGCAGTCATTCCTCCTGCCCCTGTGCTGCCACCATGGGCTGAGCAATGCCTTCCCCAGGCAGGCATTTCCTGTCAGTGGCAAATGGAAAACATGCCAGGGGGATGGGTTTCTCAGCACTCCTCTGATGGCAAAAGAGGCAGGAACAGCTTCTAAGACAGGGATGAAAAACAGATTATTCAATCTTAAGACACACAAAAACAGCATGGTTTGAAAAATAGGGACATCTGGTCATCCTACATCCGYTTCAGCCCTCAAATTTCCTTTAATTGACTTCATATGGCATTGAGATTTCTTTCTGCAAAGAGGGAGTAGGATGTTTAAAGATGATTTCTATTAGAAAGCTGGAGATCTGAAAGTGAAGGTGGCTTTATTTCTGTTAAAAGTCCTGAAACACAAATAGATGTTGAGAACTGTTGGGTTTTTGAGGATTTCTTTAGGAGAGATTACTTGCCCTTTTTGCTGCAGTAACAGCAACCTTCCATTTGATTTTTTTCTTTTCATGATTTTATATTGTAATCTTTCTTTTGAATTAAAGAGCAGGGTGGTAGTAGGTGGTTTAAAACATAGTAGAATAATATGGAATAGTAGGATGTTTATATGAGTGAATTTCTTGTTCTTTRACCTTGTTTGGGGCTGGAGAGGGAGGGGAAGGAGAGGGATGGGAGAACAAGAAGAGGAGGGGGGAAAGATCTAACAGGGTTCTGAAATAAAGCTGCCAAGAACAGGCAAGAGTTGATAAAAAATACAAAAAGTGTGAAGGGCAATGTGGGTTTTAACTTTCATCTTCTGCCCTGATTGGTACTATGCCAGAAAATATTTCTTGCCAGCAGTGTTATTAGTTCAGTAAATGCTTTGAAAATTAACATCTGTTTTCAAGCTTAGCTTTCAAGAGTCAGAGAGTACCTGAGTTGTTTTTTGACTAGACTTTTTAGAATGCTTTTTCCTTATAAAAAAAAACACAACCCAGAAAAAGGTATTTTTTGGCTTAAGAAACTGATGTGTCAAGATTAGGCAATTTTATAAGACAGAGCATTGCCACTGGCTCCATATGAAATGAAACCTGCAGCACAGAAGAGATGAGATATGGTTCCTCCTCTSCTGCTTCAAGGTCCAGTGCTGCCAAATGAGAGGAAGGTGATCTTTAATAGATGCAAGATTTCAAAGTTGAAAATGTTGGCTTCTCTGTAAGCCCACGTTTGAGGCACCTCACGGCAGCAGCGTGGCAGGAGCYGCCTGCACGTGCTCAGCCTCTCGCAGGAGCTTTGCCAACATCTCCAGCGCTGAGGTGTGAACTGGGGGGTTGTGCATCACACTGGCTTCAGGCTGTGTTACCACTGTTCAGCAGAGATGTGATCACTCATTAAACCATGAAACTCGATCCTGCCTCTGAGCTCTTAATTGCCTCTGGTTTCTACAGATTTAAGGTCACACTACAGTGACGTCTGCAGGCAGCCATGAAAGCTAGAAGCAATTATTGTTATTTTTAATGAAATTTGAGATTTTCACTTAATAGGATTCAATGCTGAAGGCTTTAGGAAAACACAGAATATTATGAGGTTTGTGATAAAAACATGGGAGCTGGCAGTGGTGTTGCTGTAAGAGATTTAAAGCATCAGTACCTACTGAATTAGCAGAAGGTAGGTGTTTTACATCCTTTGGCACAACTGGCATTCATGATCCTCAAAACCTGAACACTTTGTGCAGAAATATTCAGGACAYACAACTTTGGGATCAGCCATTGGGTCAGAAGAGCAGGGTTATGAGACATGGGGAAGATGGTGGGGAAGTAGTTAATGAAAGTTACACTAACCACATTATTGMCCAGCAAATCTGAGGAGATGTTTTCAAAATCATTCAGCATTGGCTTCATTCTCTTCCTTTCCAATCCTTAGAGACTTCAAATGGAGGAAAGTTAGGCCTCTGCTAAGCGCTTTTGAAACTCCCTTTTAAAAATCTGCCCTGATAAAAGTCTGGCTGAAATAAATAATATTCTCTCCCATGAGTCCAACACTTCCCCCATACTCTGTTGTYTCTCACCCTCTTTGTAAGAAACGGCGCTTGGACACCGTGGTCTTCCTGGGCCCCATGCAGCACCTCCTGCGGGATCGGCTTCCAGGTGCGCCAGCGATCCTGCAGCAATCCCGCTCCACGCTACGGGGGCAGGGTCTGCGTTGGACAGAGCAGGGAGGAAAGGTACGAGCTGTCCATGATGGTGTGWGTTCATTGCTGTGGCTGTAACGTTGACAGCTGGAAGTGGGGGCTGGGAATGCAGAGTGAGACTCTTGGGCTCAATGTGAAAAGCAGAAGCAGTTCCAGAGTCTGGGGGGAATGTGGCTTTTTGCATGCATGGACACTCAGTGAGCCTGTGAACATCACACACTTCAGGGCTGCCCTCACTCCCAAGCAGGACCCTTCAGACCTTCACAGGTATCCCTGTCCCACACAGAGGACTGACTTCCTCCCCAAYGGAGAAGCTGTGGCTGTTGTTGCTGTTGGCACTGTAGAATTTATAGACAGTTACTCTGTTCTGATCCAGCCCTGGAGTGGCAGCTGAGGATGTGCAGCTTTCACTGCCAGTTGCACCATTCCCAATTCTCTGTTACTTGTGCTGATGCTCCAAAAGCAGTTCAAGGCAAAATACAGCTTAACTCACAGATTCAGGCTTGAGTTTTTGCAGGGCACGGCATCAGAAAAAAATGATTTTTCCCCTCTAAACTAAGAAAATCTCACACAAAATTACWAAAACCTAATACTTTCTGAACCTACAGAGCCATCTGCACTATAATGCTTCTTCAAGCTTGGCCCCTCATGAAACACAAGCTTCAAGGCATCCCAACTTCTTTCCAGACCTGACATTTCATTAAAGGCCACCTCTGCTTGGCAATAGGCTGTTGCTTCTCCCTTGAGTGGTCTCTAAGACATATGTCTCTGCATTTCTCAGAATAAAAAGRGCAATTCATTTAACTTCCATGTTTCAAGACATTTTAATGTTTGGTTAGATTTGTGTCCATTCACAATGGTCCTTTTTGGGTTTAAAGACTACCTCTGAGTCAATAATCACCTCTGTGTGATTAAATTTCAGAACAACATTGATTGAAAAGCTGAACAAAATTACAGTTACTTTTGACATGGGAACATGAAATAGCATTCACTTAGAGCCTGCTTTTAGATGCATATAGCATGCAGTTGCAAACTCTAGTTTTTAGGGTCCAGGCAGCAATAAGAGCCAGATTGTGTGAAGAGAAGATTGTCAGRTGTTTAGCACCTGCCATTAGTGACAGATCACTGTTGACTTGTCCTCCCACTAGTCATCCCATTTATAATATTTACCATCCACTCTTTCTTTGTGGCACTTGGGCTTCAGTTTATGAGCTCTTTCGTGGACTCCGTGTTTGTGGAAAGTTTCGACACAGAGCACTTCAGAAAACATGATCTCAACCATTTACTCCAACTGTCTCACTGAGCTCAGCCTGATTAACCACTCCCATTTKGTACAAGGCTACATTTCTCTCCATGGACAGAAATATTGCTAAKATGATGTTGTGTCAGCCTCTGATGGCTCTCTGTGCATGCATCAGTTGCACCCAAATGCAGTGTGCAGTCTTGCATCCCACACYGTTTTGTCCCTYGGCTGTGCTGACATGGAGATTTTTTGAACAATGCACTTTCTTYTTTCAGGTTCTGTAATGAGAACAGTCCATGTCCATTACCGATTTTTTGGTCTTCATGGGGACCTTGGAATAAATGTAGCGTGAATTGTGGTGGAGGGATTCATTCAAGGCAGAGGTCCTGTGAAAATGGAAACACRTGTCCGGGCTGTGCTGTGGTATGTATTCTTTATTGACATTGCATGAGGGGCACCTATTGACAGTAATATTGACGRGAATGGGATATTTTGCTCCTCTCTCCATTGTGGTTTTATTTCTCAAGCAAGAAGAAAACRCTGCTCTCAGTTTAGCTGGAGAGGATGCTGAAATGGCCTTGGAAGCAGAAGGGTGGCAGATTTAGGGACAGACTTGTGTACARAGTACTTCCTTAGGCCTCTGTAGGCTGGTATCAAGTCCTTTACCTGAAAGCTCAATACATGTTTTTTTTTCTTCTGTCCCACTCCCAAGGATGATCCTRTTGAGTCATGGAGGCCACACATGCATCAGAAATGAGCTGCAYTGTCATATTTGAGTAAACAACAGGTCCAACACCCATCTGCTCTCTTGACTTTCCTTTTCTTGTTCTAGCAGCTGTTTCATGCAGCCMTTTTAATTGGTTTTGTGGGGTTTTCTTTCAGTGTAAGCAGACTTGATCTGGAACCTCCCATTTCTTCACAAGCTGTTTGGCATTTGCACTAGAATCATGAAGTCCTGATGCATTAAATTTCTTCCCCTCTGCCAGAAGAGAGTTGTTCATTTAGTTATTTTAAATCAAGAAYGCAAATGTTTGTCACTGGAATTCCTCCCACTAGTGACAAGAATTGTAAAACCCCCCAAATCCCCCTATTCCCATCCAGCTTTCTGTCTTCTGTCTTGTTGTCAGTGCTCAGCGGATGCTCTAGACCAAGGATGGCAAATGGYTCATAACCTTCACTAGAGAGTTTGAAAAGTCAGCTAAACAAAAATAGCTGTAAAAAGATCTACTCTAAACCAATATTAAAAATAAAATAATAAACTTTTCAAGGAATAAACCTTACTGACATTTTGTCCTCTTGGGGCTCCTCTAGGCTGACCTGAGAATAGCATCTCAGGGTCAGACCAGAAAACTTGTTTGCTGTTATTATTATCTATTGCCTGAATAATTCTCCTTCCCATAATGAACCAAGTTGTTGAAGCCCCACAGGACTTGGAGTCAGCAAAGAAACACAAACCTGAGGGAGACACAAAAATAGCAAGTGCAGTTTACCCTTGAGGTTCACTCGAAGCTATGCACCACCACTGCCTCCATAATCACCACCTTTTGTATCGTGCCCAGCACTGGTTTGTGCCTCTGAGGTCAGATAAGGTGGATGGGGATTGTTTTAGATCCAGAGAGTACCCCTTTATTTTCTGAAGTGTAAATAAACCTCTGCCAGTTAGTCTGCTGTTGTTTAATAACTAAGGAGGGAGTGGTTTTGTTTCTTGGCAGGAGTATAAGACCTGTAACCCGGAGAGCTGCCCGGAGGTGCGCAGGAACACACCCTGGACCCCCTGGATGCCTGTCAACATCACCCAGAACGGTGCCCGCCAGGAGCAGCGCTTCCGCTACACGTGCCGGGCCCAGCTGCCAGACCCCCACGAGCTGCAGTTCGGGAGGAAGAAAACCGAGAGCCGCTTCTGCCCCAACGATGGCTCGGCAGTGTGTGACACTGACTGTACGTCCTGMCAGCTCTGAGGGGGCCTGGGTGGGGTGGTGGAAGAGGGATCCTCTCAGAACAGCAGCAGTGTGTTTGCTGTAGCGTGGACATGTGTGCCTGGTGTCAGTGCAGAGGGCAGGGATGGGGAGAGCCCTGTGACACAGAGATACACAGCCATCAGTTCTGATTATGGCACTGTTTTGGTTTGTTCTTGCTACTGCCTGGCTGCCCCAAAGAGAACAGGCGAGCAATGAGGGTGTAAAGAAGAGAAGAGCTTTTCTACAGGACAGTGTGTCTTTTTCTTCTCCCCAGAGCTCCCCTTGTGCACTCTCAGGTTGTTAGCTGCAGTACTGCTGTCATGCAAAGCAGCATCTTGAGGGCACAGCCTAGACTGCCACAATTTGCTGCCCAGAAAGGTCATTTATCAAGGTTATCAGTAGACTCAGTTTGTAGGATACAAATTTCTTTTTCTGTCTAGTTTAGCTCTAACTGGGGTTAAAACTTCTTGCTAAGGGCTTTCAACAGAAACTATTCTGCAGGGCGCATAGATCCTATTTTTATTAATGAGCTGAACCCCTTTCTAAAAGCCCAGCAACTGATGAATTTGTGAYCTCATGGTGTCTTGTTTGTTTTCCTTGAAGCTCTTGTTGATGACCTCCTCAAGACTGGTAAGACCTCTGCACGGATTATCAATGGGGGCTGGTCCTTTTGGGGGGCCTGGTCTTCCTGTTCCAGGGACTGTGAGCTGGGCTTTAGGATCAGGAAGAGAACATGCACAAACCCTGAACCTAAAAATGGTGGCTTGCCCTGTGTGGGGTCAGCGATGGAGTACCAAGACTGCAATCCTCACCCCTGCCCAGGTAACCATGATCATCTTMCTGCATAAAATTCAGAGGTGTTTTTCCCAGATCTTAATGGTAGAGCAACAACAGCAACAACAAAAAAAAAAACCCTAAACAGTATTTCTAAGCTGCTGGTTTTTTTTAATTTGGGGGAATTTTAAAAAAAAATTTTTTTAGAGTTGTTGTAATGACGTACTTGTGTGATCATTAGTGCTGACTTAGGTTTCACCTCGGCTCAGGGGGTAACACAGTCACATCCCCTAGAGGAAGYAGAACGGTGGCTTGTAGCAATCCTTTGCCTCAGGAAGGTTTGATGCTCCATCCAGTGGAGGGCATCATGGCGCATTTGCTCCCTGATGAGGGGACAGGCTTAATAAATGTGGCTTAATACTGTATAGAGATGCTTGATGTGGYGGTTCTTCTTGTGAACACTTGTTTCTTCCCCCTCTCCTGCTTACGTATTGTTCTTGCGATGGGCATCTACTCTTGGCATCAGTTACCATTTCCTGCACAGCCAGCAGGGAGTATTCTTGCCTGGTTTCCTGGTTTTCGAGTTTGTCCTCATGTTTATGTTGCACTCCCGGTCCAGAATAGTAGTAATAGACCATTGACTACTGTATTCTGTCTCACTTATCCTTCTTGTTCTGTAATAAGTGTCTAAACTAAATTTAAGTGATCTTAACACAAATTACCTTGCCTCTTTGCAGTTCCAGCAATTATCTACCTCTGGCAATATAGTTTGTGGCCTACATTTGAAAATGCTCTATTATAGTAGTACTATTATGATTCTAAAATTCAATACAAAGATAAAATTCAAATGCAGATATGATCAGACTGTGCAGCGAGAGCGTAGCAGGAGTGTCAAATATTGCACTCTATGGCCTATAAAAAGGAAATAACTCTAGCACTATAAAGGCAGCTATTAGTACTATTTTGGAAGCTCTCAGTGGCTTTTCACTAATGTCTGTGCCCTTTTTCTGTGCTGTTTTCTCCCCTTGGACACTGATGTTTTACAATCTGTTCTGAGTGCATGATTACTATTTCTCTGTGTCTCCCTCCTTCCATGCCTCACTCAATGTGTATAYACAAATCCTGGGTTTATTTTGCTCTAAGTCATCAGGTTATTATCTTCTGAATTAATGGCATGGGGTCCTGCAAAGCAGTCAGGATAGTGGCTGGGGGGTGGAGGAATCAGGGATCTTAAGTCTCCCTAGTTTTATTGTCAACCTCTTATGAGGTTATGCTTACATCAAGGAKTGATTTGGGTTGGAAGGGACCTTTCAAGGTYACCTATTYTAATGCCCCTGCAATTAGCAGGGTCAACAAATAAAGCCTCTGAGTTTCTGTTTCTTRAAGGCTGGAACTAGGGAACTTGAGCCCCCCACAGAAAGGTACCATAAAAGCTCCTCTTAGGTGGTACAGCACATTTTTCTCAAGTAGATTTGCTGTTGAAGTTTCAGGAGACAATATAGTAGCAGTAGTAGTAGTAGTAGCAGTAGTAGTAGTAGTAGTAGTAGTAATAATAATATTAATATTAATAATAATAATAGCAATGCTGCTTTATATAAAGGAAAGGAATAGAATGGAGTAGAATAATTCAGTGAATATTAATGACTACAACAAACAGTAGTTTCTATTTTTGGCACTTCATGATGCAGAGTCTTTTTCTACATAGGTTTTATTCTGCATCCACAGAGTGCAGTGAATTTGTACCCTCTCTTGATGTGAAGTTCTTGTTGYCAGGCCCAAATGTCCTGGGGTGCAGGAATCTGCTAGCTAGTGTGGGCAGGGTGGACGTGCAAGATGAGRCACTGGGGCTCTCCAGCTTTGCCACAGTGACAGGAGTAACAAATGGCATGTACCTGTGTCTGCTTGTTTTCAATGTCTCCAGTGAAAGGCTCGTGGTCCTGCTGGACTCCCTGGTCCCACTGCTCAGCCACCTGTGGGGGTGGGCACTACCAGCGCACACGGACCTGCACCAACCCCGCTCCATCCAGCGGGGAGGACATCTGCATYGGGCTGCACACCGAGGAGGCCCTCTGCAACACCCACCCCTGCCAAGGTAGCCGCTTCTCATCCCTGCTCCAGCTGGCTTCTGTGCTGGTGGGAGCAAGGCACAGCTGCAAAATGTTTAAAAAACAAATCAGAAACACCACAATTAGGAGTTTCTTGGCCATTCAGCAGATGTCTGTTGAGCCAGGGAAAAAAGAGGCATCCCAGTGTTAACTGCAATGCATCCTGTTTCCCTTCGCCTCCTCATTGGCTCTTGCTCTGGCGTTCTGGTGCCAGTCAAGCAAAATCTTGCTAATGATTGATCCCTTTCAAGTAATTGAAAAAGCTGGAATTTGGTTCCCTAATGTGGAAGCTGACATGACAAACAAAAGGGGCCATGAGGCAGCAAGGGAGCTGAAGGGACAGTCCATCCTTTTTGTTTCACAGACAGCAGATCAGCATGCGGTACAACTCAGAGGATAGGGTTTAGATCTATGCTGGTTTTGAGCTACCTTTGTGTATTTCTGATGCAGTGCAGGCTGACTCTTGCCCTTAGGAACCACAGCAAARCTCTGTAAGTGCTCTAATTTGAGCTGCCTGTTTGAGCTATTCCTTAAGGCCACACTGAAACTTGGAGGTCCTGTTGCAACATTGCCCCATTCAGCTCCTTGTATGTCTTTAACCAGAGAGCTGATATAGAAGCTTTTAAGATGACTTTGTGCTGTGCAATGCTCCACTAAGGGTTGGTTTAGTCCATATTAAGAGAACTACAACCTGGCAAGTAGGGTGTTATATTTACACTGAGAAAATGAAATCCACTAAGGACCCCTGGATTTGATGTGTGAGAGAGGCCCAGGCCAGGATCTAGGCATCGTTCAGCATGGGAGGAGTCTGATACCTATAAAGCATCCCTTCCCTTTCTTGTGACGCTGTGTGTGTGTTTTGCTGACCCTGGACTGCAGGTGGCTGGTCAGAGTGGTCYGAGTGGAGCCTGTGCAATGAAGAGGGCATCCAGTACCGCAGCCGCTACTGCGAGGTGCACAGCCCGGACTCCTTCCAGTGCGTCGGAAACAGCACCCAGTACCAGGATTGCCTGTATAATGAAATTCCTGGTATGTACCGTGTCGTCCAGGAGGGAGAGGGTGGGCCTGTTCAGGAGAGCAGCTCGTGCCTGGACTGTCAAACTAGGCTGAGATTTTCTCTGTTATAAATTGCTYTTGGATGCTTCTAGAAAAACAAGCAAACAGACAAACATAATAGGTTCCCTTGTGGCAGGCACAGGGTAAATGGCATTCTCTTAAGCAGCTCAGTATTTCTTTTAAACACAATTACCTTGATCTGTAACAAATAACTAGTATTGCTTCACCTGACTGAAGCTTTTAACCTTGTATGGTTTGTCTGAGGCTGGGTTATAAAAATTATCTGTGTTCTCAGTATGCATACGGGCAACAGAAGGTCCTTGATTTCAGGTATCAAAAAARCATCCCAAAAGAGAAGAATTAAGGTGAGGCAGATGGAGAAAATTGGGGTATGAAAGCGGGAGATTAATCCAGGGTCTAGCAGGGCACCACTGTTGATGGACAGATGGTCATCAGCATATTCCACCCTGTGTTTTCTGGAAATTGAATCTCTCAGGCAAATACCTGGTATGGGTCTAGACTGAATAATGCCTTTCCACATGTTCTTTTTTTTATTACAATGCACTGACTAAAAAAATCTGAGATCTCTAGGCAATGGTAGTCTTTTTCATGGTTTTCTCAGCTATCTTTTCCCTAAATTTAAGACGCTAAAGAGTGATCAGGTAACAGAACTGGAATTGTAAGATCTTTGCAGAGGTTTTGTTGCACGTGTTTCAAACCATGAGCTTATAATTCAGTTTAGARAGACTCTCAGCTTGCTGCAGAACATAAGAGCACCTCCTCGTGTCTGGAGCACAGAGGGTTTAATTACTTGTAGAAGTAAAGTGATGGCAAAATGACAACTTTCTCCAATCTTCTTTCCTTTGTTTAGTGATCCTGCCAGCCTCCAGCATCGATGAGAGCACAAACTGTGGAGGTAGGGTACCCCTGACTATATATCTTATTTAATCTTAACCTGACTTCTTTTCTCCCTGTGCAGTATCAACCAAACCATTAATCCATACAGCTCATATCCCACTGATAGCCTTAATTCCACCGGAGTCGTGCTGTCTGAGTCAGGCTGGAGGAATGTATCTCATGTCCACTTGTCAGTTCCAAGATTTTAATTYATTTGGAAGTTCGGGTTGGCCACTGAGGGTCGTTAATTACCAGAGAGCAATTGCTTGTGTCTCTCTACCTCCAGGGTAAATGGTTCACGAGGAAATAAGGGATATTCCCCATTCCACCRCTGTAAGCCTCCAGCTGTTTGGAGGCAGGTGTTTTTAAATAACCGATAAAGATTTCAGTGAATGGGGTCTCTTAGACATATCCTTTTGCTGATATTGGATGAGATTAGAGGTTTATACTTGTCCTCCAAGCACTTCCTTTCATTCAAGTTCTCACCTCTCACGGAAACTCTGTCTCCTTCTGCATGTAACTTGGAGAGATCCAGTCATTAGTGTCACTTTTCCACTGCCCTGGGAGCCCTTATGATAAAAATGCAGACTGAAGAAAATGGCAGGTTCCTTTAATGTTTTAAAACGCTAGTTTCACACTAATGGCCATGCCAATTCCTGCTAGCGTCACATCCCTGCTTTCCTGAAATCTAGATGATCTTCAGGCTGCCAAAATCTCTTCTCCCTGTAGAGATCATGGCAAAAACAGACATGCCACCTGTGGCATGGAAATGTGGCTTCTCAGTTTGTGACTGTGGGCAATCAATGGAATTAAGATTTCAGCTCCTGCAATGTAACATTTGGCTTCCTGCGTCACTCCTTCTCCCTCAGAGGGCACAATGGTTCTGCTTCAATTCCAGGACTACTTGCTACAGCTTGCACTCTGCTTTTAGGCACCATACCCACATTTCCTTCTTTTCCCACCACCACTGTATTTGCTGTTGCCTTCTACATTTTGCCATAGCTAATATTATTATTAATGTAGTATTCTACAATATTTGGCAAAAAAACACAATCAATAGAAATTCTGTTGATGCAGCTCAGAAAATCTATATTTTCAAAGTGATGAACCAGAAAGCTTCCCCCCTTGGGGGCTCACATGCTGCAAACAAAATAATTTGGTTTCTTTCCCCCTAAGATACAGCCAAAACTCATTTGAAAAATCAGATGGGTGTTTCAAAGGTGAGAGTGAAATATAAGAGAGCTTTATGTAGTGCCTTGCAAATGTGGCAGTGAAATGAAACATTCACTGCAATATAAGCAAAGCTGGGCAGGAGGAGAATGTGGCAGCRTGTCATGTGGCTTTACTGAACGCAGTTGCATTTTCTGTGTTTAGGTCTCGTGAGTGATGTAAAGCAGGCAGAGGATTTTAGAAAGGAAATGTATTTTTGAAAAGTCTTATGACATTTAGGAGGAAATTATAATACTTCTGCTGGGTTGTTTTGATCCATCGTCCAAAACACAATAGAAAATTGTAATCTTGCAATGGAATTTTATAGTATGATTTAAAAAATAAATGTAGCTTGTCAGTCTAATAAATTCTGTATGTTCCTTATTGTAATTATGATTGAAGTGCATTACTTTGCTGTAGAACTCTATTGGTTTTGTTCTTTTTAAACTCAGGAGGATATTTTTTAACTGAAGATTAGGTRAGAGCCATTGACTAATGGGCAGAATCTGCTGTTTGAAAAGCATATCACTTAAAATGTAAGATGGCACCAAAAAACTGCACACCGTGATCAGACTAAGAATGAGCCTCATTTAAAGCCACTCTCTGAGCAGGCCCATTTCTCTGCACACACTCAAGTCCACACAGCAGTCTGTCCAGATGAATTGGCTTTTTAAGTGTTACAGGAAATTTACTGCTGCAGTCGCCACTGGGGCGATGTGGCTGACCCTTGAGACAGCTGCCCTGGGGCAGAAGTCAGGGGTCCCCCCGGGCACCAGGGCCCTGTCATTGCTGTTTGAAAGATGACAGAGCAAAGGCAGAGGAAAGGCAGAAGCATTTGGGGTCAAATAGCCGATTCTTTTCTGTATAGTCACCCCTGCACACTGCAAAATACAACCGAGTCATAAAATTTTGACTTCCCAGGTTGTCTCTGGTTGCTTTGATAACTTGGTGGCTCTAAAGGTCACTACTGTTTGTTCTGCTGTCAGTGGAGATCTGGTGGTGGTGGGTTTTTCTGCGGGGTGGGAGACTCAGTGAGGTGAGGGAGGAATGAGGAGTGCTGTTTGACTTTGTCCCCTCCCAGCAGYCAGAGCTGTGAGTTAGGTACCTCCYAGTGTGTGGGATGCCAAGCTATAGCTCCTTCCAGAGGTCAGTGCTGGCCTTGAAGGGTTCTGTTGCAATCCCASGTGGACAGATCTCTGCAGGAGGCTTTTACAGTCCAAGAGCTTTTCTGTTTTAAGTGTTTGCACTGTAGCTACCCTGACTGCAACTAGTTTCCTATCTCTGCAATTTGTGGAGAAAGCCAACAAAGAAGTGTTTTTCAAGCAGTGCCCCCCTTTTCCTTTGTCCACCTTACCTTTTCCRTTCTTGAGAGGACCCCTGTTTCACTGTTAGCAGTACAAATACACCTCAGAGATAGTGCAGACACAGCCAAGGCAATGCCACCCCGTGAATAAGCAAGAATGCTGAGCACACTTGGATTACAAGGGGGAAGAATGTGTATGTCCCCCACCCCACACACAGTCCCATAGGCATTTTGGGCAGCCGATAAAAAGGGCTTTCCCTCCCTTCCCCTTCAGAGAAACACAGCATTTTTATCCCCTTATTTCYATGACACGCACATGCTTTGGAATCCATTAATGTGCATTGTTTGTATGGCTCATTTCTTTAGCTGTCAGCTTAACATAATGTTTAGTTTCAATATCAATAGAGGGGAGAGAGGAGAGACAGGGAGGGAGCTTTGAGAAAACAATGCATGAACCTGTTAAACTGCACAAGGCAGAGCTGCAGCGAGGAGACCGATTTGCAGGGAGATTATGTCAGTTTATGTTAGAACGTAAGACTCTGGCTTCAACAGCTTATTAATGTTGATCCCGAGATGTCACTGCTCTGATTTGCACCTGTGGTCTTGTTGGGGGAGGGAAAAGGGCCGTTCTTTAAAAATAGCATCTCTTGTCATTTCTCTTGCAGGTTTTAGTCTCATCCATCTGATTGCCACTGGGGTCTCTTGTTTCTTCGGCTCCAGCCTCTTAACGTTTGTGATTTACGTGTACTGCCAGCGCTGCCAGAGGCAGTCCCAGGAGTCCACTGTTATCCACCCAACCACTCCCAACCATCTCCATTACAAGGGCAACACAACCCCCAAGAATGAGAAGTACACCCCTATGGAGTTCAAGGTAGGGTACTTGAGGAGAAATACCACAAACAGCTTGAAACTGCCTAAATAAATTCTGTATTCATGTCATGGTTGGAACTGGGTAGGTCTGTGTTTCTGTGCCCAGCTGATGGCATTATACATGGGGTTGAAAGGGCATTTAGCTGTGCTGTCACAAAGGGGTTAAAAAGCCTCATTACTGCAGTGGGATTTTGTTCTGTTTCACAGTCCTRATGAATGCCAGTCTGGCAAGTACATACCAAGATACTCCAGCCCATTCTGACTATTGAATGTATACAAATTGTCCTCKAAAAAACCAGTAAGAGCTCAGTTCAGTGCATTGTTAGTGCGTGGTAAGAGGAAATGGAGGGGAGGAAGAATAAAAATGGAAACTTCATTGCACAAATAGCTGGGAAAATGTGCTTTGGTAGGATGAGATTTTGGAAATTCTTTGGTAACTGCCAAATTGGAGTGAATGAAAAAGCAGAGAGGGTTCTGCCCTCTCTATCAGTACTGGACAGAACTTCCCCCAGGCAGCCGTGCAGAATTCAGTGACAGCAGCAGGGTAGGGAGCTGAAGCCTTAGGAGATGAGTGCTGAAGTGGCATGTGCTGTTGGCATGGCGGCTTGCTAAAGTGAGCACTGCCCGTTATCTGATCAGRTACACCCAGGGTGCTGCAGACAATACCCTGAGACAGCAGCACTGCGTTGTATTTCAGCAGCAGTCTCCTGGTGAAGTGTGAGATCAGAGCAGTGAGCAGTGGGATGGGTGGAGGGGCTTCACGTCACCACAAGAGGAACAGCCTGCCTAGGGTCACTTGAATAGTGTGAAGCATTTTTTGGGACATGAACGCAAGCCAGAAGGAAGCCCTGCAGCTGCTTGTTCCTTTGTACAGCTATGTGCTGTTGACATTTTGATTGTCTGCCTCTGCTGGTCTGGCCCAGCTTCTCACTGAGACCCAACAATAAGATCAGTGGTGGGACTGTTCCCCAGTCTAAACTCCCTGGGTGTTGAGGACTGTGTTTCTGTGCTGGAATTGTACAATGCTGGGCACACGATGACTCCTGATACATGGCTATGATTTGCAGTGTGAATGCACATCAGAAATAAGARCTTGAGAAGGGTCAATGTTGTTTTGCTGTTTTAAAGGAAAACAGTTCAAGCTGGAAAATAACTGACTAGTATGGCAATAAGGATGTGTAAATTCCTTGTTGGGCATTGCAGCTTCAGAGGATCCTGGTGCCTTATAAATGCAGGCTCRAAAGCACATTTGCTAGCAAGCATAAGCCTACAGTTGCATACAGTTTAATAAGAGTCCAGCATCATAATGCAAGTCAGCATAGATTTGTGGAAAGTAAATCATGTCAAGCAAATTGGATTCCTTTTTTAAATTAAATAAATATTGATCTAGATAGGAGGGAAGCAGCAGACATATTGGGATTTTCAGAGACTTTTAACAAAGTTTCACGGGATGTATTATTCTACMTACTCTGCATATACAGGTTCAGTAATAAATTATTAAGACAGGTAAAGAACAGGGACTTGATCCTGGAAGCATCAAACTATGAGAGTAATCCTTTCAGTTATGGGAGTTGCTGTGGCAAAGACAATAGGAAGACCTAGATTAGAAAGGCTTGCAGGAATAAAAAAATGAGCAWGAGTATTCCCTTGTTTCTTATATAGCAAACAATAGAAGAAAAGAGATGAATTAAKTTTTGTGGCCAAAAGCAGGTAGTTRGAGGGTTGGATTTGTGTTAACATTTTCTTCATGATTTATACTGTGCTATTGTGTTATCAGATGATGCTAAAATCRGCAGAATGGTTAAAATTTAGAAGGATGAGGTTGTTCACAGAATGATCTTGATCAATTGGGTAAATGGGTTATGAAATGCACTATGTCTATGTCAAGTGGTGCAGTGAAGTAGAAGTAATAACAAAGCTARGCAAAGTTTAAAATAGCAGCAGATTAGTTAATGTAGTGTCAGGAGGGAGTTGACCTCTTTGATAGATCCATCTCTGAATACTTGATCTAGTGTATAGTAACAGTGAGCAGCTGTTAGAGTCCTCTTTCGAGGGACATAAAGAGCTTAGGCATTAGATCAAGTTTTGAAAAGTCTGCTTTATTTAAAGGAAGGCATTAGCTAACTGAGACTGTATGACTTACATTGGGGGGAGAAGGGACTTGGACACAAGGAGAGATAGACCAGATGGGGCTTATTTATAGAATGTTAGGAAGTGAAAGAGTTCAAGTGCATAAATCTGCAGTCATTGGACAGACCAAAGCTAAATGTTTAGGAGCAAGGGGCTACTTGCTGAGATGAACTCRAAGTCATACACTTCAGAGTGGTGAAGAGGCAAAGAGATTTACAGAAAGCACAAAATCTATTTATCAAGTGAAGCCTCCTTTTCTCCATTCCTGTTGAGTATGTCCTTCTGTTCACCTTCTCTATTGCCTCTTCTTTCCTAAACTCTTGGCTGAAAATTTCTTATTTCATACTGCAAATTTGCCACTCCTCAGTGTTCCCTTGAAGTATATAGCATTAGTGAAGTAAGAGGAAAGGCTCTGTGTGCTCTGTGTTGTACAATTACTTATGGGACTTGTTATTAACCAGTTTTATATTTARGAATTAATGACAGATTTTTCTAAGGGTCAGGAGGAAGTTTTTCATGCCTTCAAGGACCATGTGTGGYTTTATTGTGATGCCACACAATTAACATTCAAATGATGGAGAAGCTAAAATTCACTCTYCCAAAAAGGAGGGTTGGACTGAGCTTGGACATGGGCCTATCTGAATTTWAAATATGTGAGTGTGAAAGAAAGTGTTTCTAAAACCAAGTAAGTTTCTATGCAGAAGATACCAAGAAAACTATCCTCAACATTTTTTAAGTAAAGAAACCAAAAGAATAATTACAGGTTTGTGTGTGTGTGTGTGTGTGTGTGTTTGTGTGTGTCTGTGTGAAAGAGTTAATATGTCCATGATTAAGGAAATAGAGGGTGTGCAGACGACTTTTCTGTAACAGAAGATGATAATAGACAGTGACATGATGGTAGCAGAAGGCTGGCCATATGCACAGGTCTATTATTTGCCATTCTTTGACAATAATAAGCCTTCTGCAACCATCTTTAGTTTGTTTTCATCTTAAAATATCTCTGCTTCACAACCAGCAGGTGAACACTGTAGAAAGTTTGGCAGTGTTACATTCAAATGTACAGCATTGAATGCAAACTCATAAATCAAGGTAAATTCTATGTGAAGGCAGATTTTAATGAAGGAAGTGCTAGCTGATACGAGCCTTGTTGGCCATTTCAGCCCAGCAGTGCAGTAATGCAGATCAGATGTAAATACCATACATAATGGTGACCTATTGATCATGTAGCTGATGCTAACTTGCATAGGCARTGTTTTGCAGAAGCGTGTTTTATTTTTGTTGGCTTCTTTTCCCTTCCTGTTCTGCTTTCTCAAGAATGATGTGAGGCTTATTATTAGCTATTTTAGCCATGATGTCTTGAAAGATTTCATGCATATGCATTTACCAGCAACACGTTGATTTTGATTTGGTATTCACAGATCGTAGGGGAGAGACCTTTTGGGTCACCTAATAAGCAGTTCATGTTTCATTAATTGGTTGAAGTTCAAACAACACTCTGACAATATTGAAGACTGTGCAGAACAAAAGCATAATGAAATAAAAATTATCTGCTCTTCACATTTTGGCATGACGGGTTACAGAACCACCTACAACCTTCCCAGAACTGCCACGTCGATTAGATAATAACTGACTATCAAAGCAGTGAGGAGATCCTCTTCGCTTACATCTTGCTTCAGCTGCAGCACGCACTGCGTGAGTTACCAGAGCTGTGCTGATGGAAAGCCAGATGATCCTGCAGTGGAGGCAGGAGGATGTGGGGTCAAGATTGAGCCCCTGTGAATTAGGAACTCTTGGAACAGCCACACACGGAGAAAGGGTTTGGACTGAACTTCTTCCTATTGCTGAATCCTCTGCCAATAGACAGAGCCAASATTTTATTCTATGCGGGATTTGGACAAAGGCGTCTGCATATTGGTCCAAATCCAAAATCCAATGGCCTTTGGATCAGGCCAGATGGGATCAGTGAGAAATGTAAGTTTGCAGGATGGTTTTGATGATGATTCTGCAGATTTTCTTTGTGATTGTGCTGGACAGACCTCCCTCTGTCCTTCCTTCCTTCAACACAGCTTTAGTCATGAGTCACACAGTAAAACTCTCTGAACTGATGCCTCAAATAAGCTGAGGAAGCACCTGAGCATTGCATCTTCTCTGGCATCAGCACTGCTGTTGTAGGAAATAAGGGCCAAACACTGAAGCAAAACAGTCATTTATGTCAAGGATTAAATTTATTGTGGGAAAAGATGAGGTGAGAACTGAGTGAGATTGYAGGATATGGCAATGAAAGAGGAAAACTAAGTGTTTGATGTATCACTTGATATCCGAATTTTCTAGGACATTAGAACAACATACATAAACTTGAGTAGAACTGCGAGTCCTGCACTTGACTAAAATTATACAGCAAATATAGATGCAGTTACCAGAAAATGGGGGGAATATTCAGTAGATCACTTGACTCCGTATAAATTAGAAGCTGAAATGAATGTTTTCTACTGAAGTGAGAAGAACAATGCTCTTGGGAAACAAATGACAGAGTGTAGAGCAGACACCCCCTGCAAAGGACTAGGCCCTGTGATCCACACTTCATTATTAATCCCAAATAATTCATGGCAATAAAATACTAACATGGAGAGCTGAGAAACAGAAACCAATTCTGTCTTTGGAAGAAGAGTCCTTTTGAATAAAACAACATGCTATTTGGTGTAGCTTTCAATCTTGCAAAAATTATCGAAAAGAAGATTAGTTCAGTTGGTTTGAGCACAGTACTGATAATGCCAAGGTTATTCTGTATGGGCATTCTCTTGAGAGCTGGACTGGACAATCCTTGTGGGTCCCTTCCAGTTCAGAATATCTTGTGTATTTGTTATGTGAAAAAGAAATAGAGCTTAGGAAAGTGAATCTCTGTATGGATTTTAAACGTCTCTCTCTTGGTGATGGTCATTTTCATTGCTGCTGAAAATCACACCTTTTTTTATAGAGAGGAGGCAGCCAGTGGTTTAAGTTAAAGCTATTTAAACTGCTGTCAAGTGCCTTAGAGGAATGTTTCTCAAAGTCAGCCTTGGTCTCTGAAGATGTTTGCTTCTCCATGGAAAACTTTGTGTTTCAGTGTCCTGCCACTTACTTTGATGTGTTGCTGCTTCCACTAAAATTGGCTAACCCATTTATTCTTGGTGATCACAGCACATACATTGATAGCACTGTAATATAGGCTTTTTTCTTTTGCCAGTGACCCTTTCACTGTGCATCATTCCAGCCCCAGGAAGTGGCTGTAAAGTTCACATATAAAGCAGTMGTTGATGATACCCAACATTACCAAGAAGTTATCAATAGTCTCCCTGAAGTCTTTGCTTTAGCAGCATGGCATTGTCTGATGTAATCACCTGGAAATAAAAACCATATATATATATAGTAAATCAGGTTGAAATATAAATTCTATTCCCAGTGAATTTCATGTTTAACAAAGGCTATTTCCCTTGAACAAAGTGCCATTTAAGAACATTAAGTGCTTGAATGGTAGAGTACGTATTTTTAGTACTTACCATGAGTATAGTATTATTTGAAATAGAATAGTAGGGGCAGGGGGTTGAATTGGCAAAGAAGCATTGTGCCCTTTCTTGTATGATCCCGCAGTTGCAAATATCACTTCAGGGGACTCTTGATTTGCATAATGCCTACTATGAAGGGAAAGCAAGAGAGCTTACTGATGGGGAAAAAAGGATTAAGTGGTGCGTCTCAGTCAAAATCTATTAGTGTCTTTTCTCCCTTTATATCATTGGCTCGAGTCAAATTGAGCAGTCAAGCATGCCTGGAGGTGTGGCTGTCCTGGGATGATTGTGCCCAGAGAGGGATGTGCCTCTCCTGGTGCTGTCCCCACCCCATGGCAGCGGGGGCTCAGCGGGTTGCTGTGTGKGAGTCACAGATACTGCACTCGCATAGATAAAGTATTTAAGAGTAGGGGAGACTGCCAATTCAGATCTGAGTGKTACCTTGCTCCTGCTCCCTCTGGGATACTGAGCAGCTGCTCACAGCAGTCCCCCGATGGGAATTGAGTCCCCGCTCCATCTGCTTTTCATGCAAACCCTTGCTGCTTCACAGGGCTGTTGCTGYTCCCTGTAGGGTAGGAATCTTCACTGTTCCCTTTTTTTCACCGTTTTTAAGAGAGCCTGATTTTTGTTTTTAAGCCACATTAAGTTTTGATGCTGTGGGCAGATGCTGCATATTAATCCCGTCATGATTTTCTTTATTGGCTCAGCCTTCTCTGTTCCTCCTTTAAAACCAGGTGTATCCTCCACAGCCAGGTTAGGGATATGGTCCATGCTCTGCGCTTCACAGGATGGGCATCTCATCATGGGTGCTCACATGAGCCTTTCTTCGGAACTGTATTGCTGCAGCTGTGATAATCTGTTTGYAGTCAGACAAGTTTTGGTTTGTTTTTAATTAGATCAATGAGTGTAGCTGGAAAATCTGGCAGGTTTTTTAACATGTGAGCTGCTGTTTCAGARCTGAAGACAGACAGATGTGTTCTAAAGCTTATCTGATTCTTCCAGCTACACTGATTGATCTAATGACAGATATTACCTTTTTCTTGCAATTTTCCCCTTTTCTAATTTCTCTGAGGTTGACATGTACATGCCTGCACCCACCCAGCTGTGCTGGAAGAATAATTAATTGAAGAACTRCAGGAATGGGAATAACAAAATCTCATTTGACTGGCTGCTGTTTACTTACATGACTTCCCTCTGCTGGTCAGCAGAGGAATATTTCAAATACACCCTTGTCTCATTTGCTAGAAGTTCATGGTTCTCCCTTGGTCCAGGTGCTTGGAGTGACTCTTCCCCTCTGTCTCCTTGGAGCTCTGGCTTGAAGTATTATGTGTATTAGCTGAACCAGGAAATCTTCAGTGCCACCAAGATGTGCAGGAGGAATTAGTTATGTGTTTGCAGAAGACTTYAAAGAGAGCCTTGAAAGAGGCAGGGAGCTAAAGTAAAGGGAGAGGGTAATATTAGACAAACAATAAATACCAGAAAACATAWCCTTTGTGCTACACTTGGAGAGGAGCTGCCTTGTTATTCTTCCTGAACAGCTCCACTTGCAGATTCTTAAGCAGATTCTTAGGTAGAGTTATAAAGAAATTGAGCTACTTGCATGCAAAATAAAGACAACTGTGTTGGTGTTCAGACTAGAGTTCAGTTTCCCAAGTGTTTGGCAGCTCTGAGCARGGACAGATGAAATACCTGRGCTTTTTRTTTTCCAAACCATGACCACCCAGTCCTGAAGAGCAATTGAGAGCTCAGGGCTGCTCAGGATGCTCTGGCTGCTGTCATGGCATGGGCTGCACAGTCCRGAGCAACACTGCAGCCATGGCCACTTTCCCTGGTGCATCATTTATATGTGCGCAAGATGTTTGGCATAAAGGAAGCAGGAATAACTCTGCCTGCACTCCTATACAGCTGGGGAATCCTCATTAACTCAGCTCTAATATCGTCCTGAGATTTGGCACAAAGCATGTGAATGAAGGAAAGAACTGAAAATCTGTGGATGAAGGAATCTAGATGGACCGTATCCCAGTCTCTGAGAACCAGCTAATGAACARCTCCAATTACCTTTATAAATATCATGGACCTTGGGCAAACCCCCAGTGCTGTGAATTGCAAAGGTAATACAAAAGTGTTAGTGAGAAAGGAGGCCAATTTCCGCCCTGCTAATTGAGTCACTGTTAAGCTACACAAGTCCAATGCACCRAAGTCACACAAGTAGCTCCAGTAAGTCTGTGTGGGAAACGTCAGTTGGGTTTGGGGATAAGACAAAACATCTGTAAGCATATGGGCCCCCAGTCACTAGAGRATGCCTGGACCTGCCCCATTCAACCCAGCACATCAATGGGGTGTTAAATCCCACTCCCTCTGTAAAATTTGGCAGACAGGGCCATGCTAGAGAGTGAAACCGGGAGAAACAAATGGGATTGACTTGACTGTAGTTTCAGTTACAGCAGTGGAAACTCATTGAAACAAATCTCTGTCAGTATTAATATGCAGGAAGATCTGAATTAATATTTGAGAGGCAACATATCACATACCCTGATGAAATGAAAGGTGGTTCGGCTGAGCTGACAGCTGAGCCAAGACCTAATGCTGAGCAGGGAGAAATCAAACATAATCACTTTTTGCACGGAGTTTGAGCTGCAGATTCTCAGCTGGTTAAAAATGTAGTTTCACTCGCCCATACATCTAAAGAAAAGAGGGTGGTATTGGTGTCTTAAATAATCTTGTGATGTGTAAATAGAAATTGGCTTGGACAGGAAGGCTGCTGTAGAGATTGAAACCTGGCTAATGGACTGTGAACACTGGGCAATTGTTAATGGGAACAAACAGGGSTATGGGGAGGAGTTGTTTGGGGCACTGCAGACAGTAATGCAAGGTTTGGCTTTATTTAATATCTTCATTAATGAGCTTGGAGAGGGTGCAGTCAGTGTGTTAATTAAACGAGCAGAAGATACTAAACTGGGAGGTATGTCAAAAAAACAGCCKTTGGTATAGAAATAATGGAAAATGACCTGAGGAGGTTACAAATGTAGAGAGGAAATGACAAGGTGACATGCAACATGAGGAGAAAACAAAGCAATCTTGAGGAAAATAATCAAAAAAGAGCTATTTAGAGGGTGGGAGAATTTGGAAAGCAGTAGGACTATAAGAGACTGAATGGAGTTAGCAGATGGCAAATTGGGCCCAGTTTTTACTTTTATTTTTATTTTTACTACTTCTTTTTTCACCACGGCAGTTACACCTTTGCAATTCTCAGTCTAAATGTAGCACTGTGGGCTGGCAGCAGGCTGCACGACTTGTGTTGGTAGCTCACCAGAACAAGCAGCTCTGGGGCCATCCAAACCCTCAAGGCTTCTTGTTCCAGTCACTGCAGCGAGGCAGGGGGAGCTGCCTCCCCCAGACAKCCCCGGACCAGTTGGCATCAGCTGGAGCCCAGCAGAGCCCAGTGCTCCAAACCATCATCTGCACCCAGTGTGACTGTTAATGTGCATTTAAAGGGTCATGATGATGCCTCTGGTGAGTTTGTCTGAGTACTGGAGCCTGTGCAGGGTGCAGTGAGCCTCTCTAGTAACACTCAGCGCACGTGGGCACCCAGGAAGGGCATTCACCGAGGCACAGGAGCGCAGTGAGGAGACAGTTCACACCTTCCCACACAGCTGAGATCATGTCTGCTGTATCCTRTGCACCAGCTATATTGGGAAGCAGTTTGGGCAGCCCTGAATTCCTCTTTTGTGTCTGGACACCACGTCATGGGTGTTGCCACCACCAAATCATAGGCAAGCCAGGACTAAATAGCAAGCTTTAGGCTAGACACCTGCACTTGCCAGGGGGAAGATTTCCATGACCTCCTCAGACTTCAGTTTCCAGTTCAGGAAAATACTTCAGTTTGCCTTACTATTCCATGCAGTTTGTTTTGCCATCTTACTCATGTGCTTAAAGTCAGAGATGTGCCAAAGCATCCTTCTGACAATGGTCCTTTATGTTGCCAACTCTGAAGGGTTTTCTAAGTTTAAAATGGCAGTAATAAAACTTCACTCCCTCCTAAGTGCAAGGATAAAATAGCTATTTTCAAACAGCTATAGATAACTTTAGCTATTCATTTTCTTATAATTGAATGTTAGCTCTAYTGTGAACCTGAGCACATCGACAGCTGCTGCCGTCATTTGGGGGTTGTTTAATTTATTTACCAATAACAGTGAACAAAGAATCTCCAGTCTAAAAATATGGTAAGCTTCCATCCAAAAAGAACATGCAATCATAAGTTTACTGTCCCAGTGGGATTTTTTTTTGTAGCTCTTTTTGAGATGAATAACCTTCTTATATAGAAAATAGGTTCCTCCTCTGTACATCTACACTTCACTGTAAATCCTGCAAACTGCCTTATTGAATTCATCAGGAAAAAGTCAATACATAAACCCYGGCCATTGCTGCCTTTGATTTCATGTAGGCAGAGCTTAAGAGGTTTTATAAAAGCATCAGGTGAGATAGTTTGCTTGGCATAAGGCACTAAGCAAATTTTATAGAAAAATCAGAAAGAGAAATCATTCAAGTCTTAAAAATCACTCCTAGCTTGGAGTAAATACTTGGGTCTCATGAGGTCTTTCTGGCAACTTTCCATCTTTCCAGGGTTATTTGCAATGCTTAGCTCAAGAGGCACAGCAGTGTTGTGGCATCCAGTTGATCAGAAGAAAGGGAGCATGTGGGTGGGCCAGACGTCATGTATTTTCTTGGTGTCAATTATTGCCAAAAGAGGTTATTTAAGTTGTATAGTTTATTCYGTTGAAATGTAATTATTATGCTAATTATTCCAAATTTTACTGGTTAATTATAATTCAGAGATCTCTGCCCTGGGACTTCCAGAGATGTACAAGCTGTGGGAAATGTTTCATAATATTAATATGTTTCCACAACCCTGAGTCATTTGGCTAATGTTCCTACAATGCAAAAAGTAACATCCTTTAACWAGAAGGCATGGCTAGCTCCATGAAGCAGCTGATCTGCATCAAAAAGGCATTTTGCTCAATCTGATTTCMCTGCAAGAAGCAAAGGGCTTAAAAGGAGCACAAAAGAACCTAAATGTTGGATCTTGATTTCATTACATCATTGCACAATTCCCTTATCCCTCCGTTTTCCTGGGGAATGAGGGGGTGTAATGGCCATCCCACTGTTACTACAGGAGGTCTGTTGGATGCTGTTACAAGGAAAGTTGGAAAGGCTGCCTCAATTCTTTCAGGGATCATTGTGTGACTGAGTTCAGCAGGAGTGTTGTCCTTGATTTCTGCAGYGGAAGGATGAGGGATGCACATGGGCTTCATTTGGATTTACTAAGAGGAATGGGTTGGCTACAAACTTGCTGTCTGCTCCCTGGACCCTGATTTTAGACCTCCTCCTGTGTCCATGGTGGATGACCAGGGTTAGCAGTGGTTGGAGTTGTTGCTGCTGCTATGCCTGCACTCTGTGCTGAAGGAAAGGGGAAGTTTTTCTTTGTAGTACRCCGGGTTGTTCAACATTACCAACAAACTTTCAAGATGGAAACTTACCCCTGTGCAGCCCTGGCACAGCCAGCACATCTCTTACGAGTTTTGGCCATTGGAAAGGTGTGCACGGTGTTGTTCAACCTCTTCAGAGGYTGAGTGGTGGTAACCATAAATACTGAAAAAAGTGGTTTGAAGCTGCCCAGGGAAGGTTACCCAACTTTTTCTTTCTTTTTTACCTTTTAAAGAGGAAAGTGTCATGGGTAGGAAGTGGAAGAAGTGAAATTATACCTGTTCACAGAGAAATAGTGGAGAAGCTGTGAGGGTGGGGGAAATTGTTCCTGCTCACTGACTTCACTGGGCCTGTGATGCTGCATAGCTGGTGAAGATTAACCTACAAAACTCCAGGGAAACTTGCTGACTCTTCCTCCACAGCCCCCAAAATAGAAAGGAAGATCTGGAGCTTAGAGAGAGTGCTGAGCTCTGAAAAGCTGAGTGCTTTATACATGAGCAGATTAAGGAAATCTTGCCATCGTATGTTACCCTGTGGGAACTACATTATGGCCCTATTTTGGTGTTAGTTGTAAGTGTATCAGATGCTTTCATAGGTCTCATTTTCACTATGGCTTTAAAAAATATAATTAATTCCTTTTAATTGGGAGTGGGGAAATGTTCATCAACTTTTTAAAGCAAGTTAAAAAGCTTGAGATTTTCATGACTGTGTATTGAAAATTGAGACATTTGATCTGTTTATGTGTGTAAGAAATGTTTACACAGCTTATACTTGCAGCTGTAGGATGGGAGTTGGGAGTAGTACTGGAAGTCCATACTGTTACGTGCAAAGATGTTTTGATACATCTGGGAGAATGTAAGCAAGTAGGTCAGTGGATAATGACTTAATGATTTGGAGCAGAGGCAGAATTTGAGGAAATAGTGGCAAGGCCTTGCTGGAGAAAAAGGAACAAATGGAAAATCTGAATGATGGCTTAGRCTAAAAATATCAATGGAGAAAGCTGAACAAAGTTAAATGTGTGCATATGGTACAATGCAGTCATGTTTAACACACCCAGAACTTGGCTGTGAGTGGGAGAAGCAGCCTGTGAGTGCATGTCAGTGCTCTGCCTCTGGTGTGAGCATGGGGGCAGAGCCCCACACAGGGGAGGGGTCTGTAACCCTTCCCCTCAGACCCCCCAGTTCTACTGCAAACACACCAGCAGGAACAATCAGATTGTTCACAGAATTCTATAAATATTAAAATACTCAGGATTCTGTTGTGCTTGGTGTGGGCATGCAATTCAGCGGCAACGACATTGGACCTCTTGGTTAGTTGACAGTCACATATACTGGAGCAAGCTGCTGTTCCTTTACATTCTGTTAAAGCCATGACTGTCTTGGTCCATCTGAAAACATCCCTGCTTGACAAAGCCGAGTTCCTGGGTCAGAGATTTTTTTTTAAATTGTATTAGTCATATGCAATGCAGCCTAGTAAAGTGTCATTTAAAKAAAGCAGTTGAAGTTGGGCCTGCTTTTGAGTGATCCACTTGGCTGGGTTAGGGTGTGCTGGTGGCTTTCCTTCTGCTAACAGGCCCTTGAATTGAGGTTAGTGCTGAACAGACCAAAAGAATTAATTATATAAACTATGCCAGGATGACATGGCTCATACTGTAAGGAAGGAAGCAGATAAAAGAATTAATTATTAGTTGAATGGAGTACTTTTCCTCAGCACATTGCACAGGTTTTCATATTAGCTCAGTCTGGCCTCACTTTTTATGGGGAATATTATGCTTGCACAAATACCAGAAGCTTCTTTCTTCTCAAGGAAAGACAGGACCAAAATGAAGGTCTAAAACACATTTTCTTCAGTGTTTGGAATATATCATGTGTATGGCACAGAGGTTTTGCAGCAAGTAATTTGCAGCAGTAAGCATTGATCATCAGGCTTTTGGTTCTTTCTGCTTACTGAGCCAACAGTCCTAAAAGGTTGTATTTGCTGGCAGGAGGACAAGTAGTGTTTGATATGGGAGGAAGCAGACAGCAAGAGGAAGATATGGGTTGAGTGTCAGGAAAAGTGTCATCAGTAAGGTATGGAAGTGCTCACATGAATGACAAGTCTCCCTGGAGGGTGCAGGATAGGGGTGCAGGAGGGCTCAGGTWGCAAAGGCAAGTCTCTTTTCCTCCCCTGAAACCTTTGGTGAGGACAGCTGGAGCTCTAGTGCTGGCTGGGCTGCTTCGGTCAGCTTAGTGCTGCACATGCTGACAAATGCCTGCCTCTTCACTATCACTGTGAAGAGCTGCAGGATGAGAGCAAGAGTTAAAACTCTGAGTAAAGCAGCACAAGAATCCACCCAGAGAGATTTAACTGCAACCTCTTCTCCGGCAGTGAATGCATGAGTGTGTCTGTGTACATCTCTAAATTTCACTGCTGCCTAATTTCCCTTCTACAAAATATCAACCAATTTCTAGTGCCAAGGAACCTAATCATCTGTTTATTAAAATGAGACAGACAATAAGTCTGTGTGGGGAAATGTTAAGTCAGTGCACATTGATCATGCTGATTTAGGACAGTACTGCCATCACAGCATTTCCAGAGACAAATTCTTTGCAACTAATTGCATTATAAATTCCACTAAACCATTTTCATGAGGTATTTCCCTAAGATATAAGCCCTCCATCAAAAATAAAACCAAAAAGAGCAAATGACCAGTTGTGGGTTTTTTCCTGAGTAAGTATTATATGAGCATAAGAAGAGAGAGAAGGGAAAATAAAAACTATGTTTATTAATTGCTAAATCTGTTGTAATGGGCTAGTTTTAAATATTATGGAACATGTCGAAACTCATGCAGGTTTTCCATCTGAAAGCCAAAGAAGTTGATTCCTGAGGTCTTTGTCCTCAGATCAAGATGGTCCTGAGCTATTCCAGGTCAGGATTTTGATCTCACTACGTTTGAGAGATGGTAATCCTGGCTTGTCATGAATCTGAACTGACCCAGACAAGGCCCAGACAAGGATGCTGGACCAACTTCAAGAGTGCCTAGAGAAAGTGGYAGTGGGACTCAGCCTCTTCCTCCTGCTGTGGTGGACCGAGGACATTGCAGTGCCTATGGTGGGTGTCCTGGGCTGGGARCATCCATAGGAAACAGCAACCATCATGTACAGCCAGTGTGAGCACCTGTGGGGCTCACCAGAGAGCAGCTCCCCCAMATACTCACTGGTAGTGCTTAGTAAAGTGCCTTTTTACCAGGAATCTCAAAATTCGTTTTTCTCAAGCTGGGTCAGAAGACACGGAAGCACAGAGCAGTTAATTGGATTTCCCAAGGAAGCATAGCAAGCACTGGAGGACTGAGGCTGGATTCCTTGTTTCCCAGACTCCAGCACAAAGCAGCAGACTGTTGGCCACACTGCTTTAATATTTCTTAGGGTGACTGGGAGCAAAGCATGATATTTCCTTTCTTGCTTTCATATTGAAGGGCACRAATTCTCATTTCTTGGAAGTATTTGTCACTTAGAGCATGTCCATACAAATTGTCTCCTTGGTTCCTATAAGTGTTGTGCTGTGGGATCATTTTAGAGACTCCAGGSGGGGGAGATCACAGTCAGACCAGGAGGGGGCTGGGTCTCCTCCAGTTTTCATGTATGAGATGTTTCAGGCAGTGCTCATTTCWGAAAAACTTATTTGGTGGTTCAGCAATTGGGAAATTTCTTTTCCAGGGTAGCTTTGTCACAGAAAAGCTTTTCCAGGTGAAGATTTGTATGAAATTGGGAAYTGTAAGCTCCCGGGGTAGCTGTAGCTGTCAGTCTGCTGATTAGAAGAAAGCATTTTCTTTTCTTCCTCCTCCTCTCCCCCTCCCCATGCAGTAAAATGCTTCGATTACAGAGAAACAGGGACATAAATGTACTGCCTGTGGTCTCTTTTTTGAGCCCGGGGGGAGCTGATCCTTTCAGCTGGGATGTGGATAAACCCTGACTGTGCAATGGGTGAATGCACAGGGTGAGACCCTGCTCCCCATCTGCAGGGAAMCCACTGCTGTCAGGTCACCCCGCTTCTGCTGGGGCTTTGGGGACAGGGTCTTGCCCAGAAATTTCCATCTGCACCTGCCCTCAGGGAGAACAGAGACTTCTTCTCACTTTTCTAATGGAGCCGCTTTGCCTGGAGTTTAGGTGACTGAAGTCCAACGGGTTGAGCAACACTAAAGGAGCTGGGGAGTTCATGGACTCGAATATTAGTTAATTAGTTCTCATCTTGCCCTGAGCTGGGTCAGGTACRCGGTGTTTGTCTCAAGGAGGAACTGAAGTAAAGTGGTTCCCCGGAGCATCAGATCAGGGCAGAACAGCCATTAGGGCCCAGAGCAACCATTAGGGCCCAGGACCAGCTGGCTCATTAGACATCTCCMTCTCTGCTCCTGACTGGAGAGATGCTCATACTCTCTTTAAATGGGCTGTTCATTAAAGATTCCCTGAAGAAAAGGATGCTGTAGCAGCACGCCTGGTGTTGACTCCCACATCAAAGGAGTGAGTTCCCTGCACAACAGCCATTAAAGGTGGCCTTTGGAGTGACACAGACAACAGATAGGCATAAGAAATTTAAGCCAGGGGTTAGTTGAAAAAGCTGTGATGAAAGTACCTCGAACAAATTCACAGAAATCAGATGACTGTGAGGTAGGAGAAAGTTCCATAGAATTACTGAGCACACGCACACTCTCAAAATGTGATTTTATCGTTGTGCATAGTAACAGCTGGCATAGCAATGGGCTTTTATCCGGGGAGAGGGGGACATCTGCTTGTTGGTGGGAAGAGGGGAGGGAGAAAAAAAATTCTACATTTTGTGGTAAAAGGGGCATTTGTCRTTCTCAATTTTTATGTTATTGTTTCCGACAATTGTTACGTGGTTGTTAAATTTTTTTAAGTAATTTTAGCTTTTCCAAAAGTGACCATGATTTGTTACTTATACTGTAGCTTACAGAAGTGACACACTTAATATCGGGGGGTCCAAACCTGGATATCTACCAATGGAGATGGAGATCAGGTAAATGCACACCTGCTCTTCCAGAGAGGAAAAGCTGCCCTTTGGCACCTTTTGAGTTTGAGAGGGAGCCCAGGCTGTACYGTGAGCATTTTGGATGAGGTTAGAAGTGAGCGCTGCCATTAATCACCAACCTTCGTGTAGGCCCAGCATGGCTTTGTGTGACAATGTTCAGACAGCTCTCCATCCTGCAGGAGACTCGGTGTCCCTGGAGAAGGCTCTGTGTCCATCCCTAGCAGTAGCTGAGCTCAGGTCACTGAGGGACAGYGGGCAGGAGCTGTGGTCTCAGCCCAGCCCCATGGCGAGCACGAGGTGCTGCTTTGCTCTCCCAGCCGGAGGGAAGGTGGCGGCGGTCGCAGCAGAGTCSGTGCTGGAGGAGGCAGGTGAGAGGGAGGAGTGTGCAGGGAGCAGAGAGCGATTGTAAGGTGCTGTTGCCATGCCTGTCATGTCCTCTTCTCTTTTACAGACACTTAACAAGAACAACTTGATACCGGACGACAGGACCAACTTCTACCCACTGCAGCAAACCAATGTGTACACAACAACCTATTATCCCAGCACACTGAATAAATATGATTACAGGCCCGAGGCCTCCCCTGGAAGGACCTTTGCCAACAGCTGATGATGGACAGATCCTACAGGACTGGATAACTTCCTATATGATTTTTTTTTTTTTTAAATTGATTTTATGGACCAAATACCGGCCCAGCCTCTAGATGTAAATATTGTACAGTAGGGTCTTTTTTTTTCCTTTGGTTAATTGTGTTTCTTGTAAACAGCACATCTCCTTACAAGGACAAAAATGCATATGGACYGTTCTGCGGAGCTTTTGTGGATATTTGGCTGGAGATGGCTCTTCCACTGCAACTGTTTATGGCTGGAAGATCAGCATGCTGTCCGAGGCTGAGGTTGTTGAGAAGGGGGCTGTGTGCTGGGCTGAGTGSCCACTGAGCAGCCACACACAGCACATGGAGCACTCCAGACAAGGCAAGAGGTGGCCTCCTGGAGCAGGGCTGGATACATCCTTTGTGAGCCAGGACAGCAATGGTGCGGTGGATGACACACAGCTCATGGGACAGGCCAAACAGGACTCCATCATGACAACAACTTGAAGAACATTTTCTTTTTTCCTTTTTAATTTTATTTTTGATTTTTTTTATGTAAATATATAAAAAAAAAAAAAAAAAAAAGGTAGTAACTTTCTAGGGCAGTGTCCCTGTATCTTCACCAGAATCTTTTCATATTACAGGAAATACTCTCTGCAGCCTTCTTTGGTAATAYGCAGTTCAGCTGATGAGAAACAACACACAAACAAAGTGCATTATCCAAAGAAGCTTTCCAGAATGTTTCCAGTCTTAATTAAAAKAAAATTATACAGGCAGTGAGACACTGAGAAAAGTAAATGTTGGAATAACATTGGAGACATGAACTTGGAGTGCCTAACAAACAAAGATGTTTATATCACTGGAAAAGMGATGTGATGATTGCCGCACAAGAGCCATGGGCTTTTCTTCTTTCTTCCTTTTTCCTTTTTTCTGAGACAGTGTTAACTCTTTTTATTCTAGCTTTGATCCTGATTGCGTCTGCCACGAGAGGCAACTTCAGAGGCCATGATCTTCTTGTGGGAAATCACCGTGCTTTGGGCTAATATTTCCTCTTGTTTAATTATTGGGTTTTAGTTCATATACTTTCAAAAAWTGAATAATTCTGACTTTGCAGGGGGAAGGTATTTTTTTAAGGAATGTTTCCATAGTCTGACATGACCCAGAAAGTCTGCTGCACATTCTTACAGCGTCTTCCAGTCAGTACTCTAYGAAGTAGTAACACAACTGAGTAATGTGCATTGTTTGCCAGTATTTCTTTAATTTTTTTKGAGAAAAAAACAACCCAACAAACAAAAGCTGCCACAGCTATTGAAGTAAATTGGAGCRGTAGCATTATTAAAAAGTATATCCAGCCTTGAAATGTAATTTTGTGTATGTGTGTGACTGTGTCTATAAGAACTGTATTAGTCTGATGCAGAAGCCATGTTGTCTACAACCAGATGTTTGTCTGACATAATTGTTTGGCAAAAAGGAAACTTATTGCTSGTGCTTAATGTACAGCTACATCCAGTGTGTTAGCAACGTGAACAAGTTCACCGCTGTTATCATTCAGTGTTTCTAAATATTTATGATGAACTCCTGATGCTAAGTATTTTAGAATGTCGCAATACTGAGCATGAGATAAAAGTACACCCTGAAATACGCATGAGCTCCACGTGGTCCTGAGCTTGGCTTTGTGTCTGCATCTTCCCCGGGCAGTGCCGGGCTCGGCCCGTTCCCTGCAGTCCTGTCTGTCCGCGCTTGGTTTCGGGTTTGCTGTGAGCCGCCATCGGTTGTTTCTCAGTGCTGTTCCTTTGCAGTTGCTTGTTTGGAAGCCCAGCTCGGGCCGTGTACTCAGCTCTTTCACGTAGGCAGCTGGTAGGAAATGAAGAAAGACTGTGTTGCCTGTGACAAGTATATTGCTTTTCCTGCGAGGAAGAGCCAGCGTGGCTCTGCAAGCCTGTGTGTTACGGCCGTTTGACCAGAGGGCAAGTATAAAATGGCCTCCCATTTTTAAATTACTTTGTTTGACTTCAGTTTGCAGTGATTGAAGGCTGTAGGGATATTTTTAATAAAGTGGGGTTATTAGCACTGCCATGAGGACACCTTAGGCTCAGCGGTGCCCATCATTTTCAGCAGCTCCTTTTCTAATTTAACAGCTCGTCCTGTTTCTGCTCTGGTGTCACCAGGTGAAATGGAGGGGGCAGAGGGACAGAGAGAGATGCCCTTAAATGGATTTCAAGCAGCGGAGTCAGGAGCTGATGCAGACCTAGAAGAGCCTGTCTGAAGCAACTGCTGCGACTCTCCAAGTTCAGCAGCCCTGAGCTCCTGGCAGCACAGCCAAGAGCAGCAGGAGCAGAGTGGGATCACCAGGGAAGCAGGATAGCTCTGGTAGCAGGTAGCCTGCAGGGAGGAGGCTCTTCCCAGGCCCCTAGATCCCATTTGAGCCGTGATGACTTTGTGCCTCGTGCCATAACAAGTTCACCCTGTCTCACTGAATTTTCGCAACGCCTGCAGCAGCACTTGAAATCCTGACTTTTAAAGTCGTTCTAACGATATGTAGCCCAGGGGTTGGAAATGATTACATTAGATGATCAGGATGGGATTTCCCAGCTTTAATTTATGTGATTCAGGAGAAAACACTGGCTCCCAAGATCATTCCAGCCATTATAACATCAAAGCCATCTCTGAGCTTCCCCATCAGCAGATCCCCTGTATTAACACACTCTGCAATTACCATGCACGTGGCCAGATTGCAGCTGGAGTTTGAGGGGATGCAAGTAAGTCAAACCTTGCAATTATCTCAATTTTCTATTTTTCCTTCCTCTTTCCCCCTTTCCCCCTTCAATTTTTTTTTTCCATTTTTGGCTTCACAGAATAACATGATGTAATCTGATTTCTTTTTCCCTGAGTACCATATAGTAGATGAAATTATTTAAATGTTCAACTCACCAAAATGGGTGATTACTGCCATTGTGTTCAGGACGTGGATATTTTGCAGGCTATTGGAGGCCAGACGCTTTGAGGGTGGTGCATGTGGTTATAGTTCCATCAAGACATTCCTTCCTATCAGCCATCCAAATGGATTCAGCCCTTTTTCATATAATTGGCAATCACAGCAAGGGGCTGTAGTCTCCATTCGAGCAGAAAGCAGAATCCAGGAGAGAGTGAAAAAAAGAAATCAGAACACTGAATTACTCAATTAATGTTTGCAGGAGAGTGCAGTTCTTTAAGGACGATGTTAATGCGGTGTGAGAGTCGCATTTTTTATGAGCTCTCTAATGCGTGGCAGGTTAATGACACCATGTACAGGGATATTCTTGCAATCCAGGTAATTTGGCACTTTRAACATCAGGTCTGTAATATCTGTAGGAGTTTGAGTTGCTCCTGCAGCTGGATGTTAAACTTGCTTACATTTCCTATTCCTAACACCATCTTAAACTAGAGTGAAAATGCATTTCCTTTGGGAGCATTGCTTTCCGGAAGGTTCATTATGCTACATATATATATATATATATGTTTGGTTTTTGTTTTTTTTTTCTTTCCCTTCTGAGACAGAGAAGGGGAAGCCTGGGTGGTTCCTCTGTAGGTCTGGAGACACTGTGTCTCTGCAAACCCTTTGGATAGGATTCAGGTGAACAGTACATGAAATATGATGGAAATCTTACAGCCAAGTGTGTAGTGGAAACATCTTTAATTAGGCCATTCTCTGTTTTTCCATGGAAGTGGCTGCCTTTCTCCCAGCCCAGGGGGTGTGCATGGTGCTGTTATCCAGGRATGTTGTGCCGTTGCTGTCGAGATTTCCTGGAGCAGCTGTCAGGATCARACCATCACATAAGAGGTGCTGTTACTTTAAAGGTGCACTTGAATGTTCAGTGTATGAGCCAGGGCTGCTCTTAAATGCATGACCTGTACAGACACTACAGCAGAATAACATATATTGTCTAACCACCACTGTTCCTAATGCCTTATGTTCACAAAATGAAGTGTTTGGTTTGAAATCAACAGAGAGCAGGAATAGAGCCCATGTCTGACGCAGACGATTTGATGCCTCCAGTGATAATCTGCTGTTCAGCCCACCTGGAGAGAAAACTGCTGTCCATTGAGATTGATTTATTCTTTGTACCAAATATAGTGGGGGAGAGTTATATATATATATATATAAAATATATATATAAAAATGTAAATGTAAAGTTTCTGTAACAACTTACTCTTCTTTTTGTAACAGTGTATACATCTATCAGTGGATAGATACAGTATATATTTATAATATATACACACTATATATATATTTAGCAAAATGCCTGCAGAGGAAATTTAGAATAAGAAAGGCAGTGCTGATATTCAGATTCCACAGGGACAAACAGAAGAAAAAAACTCTATAAAAATGTAGTACCTTTTCCATTAGGTTTAAAAACCCACTTTGAGGTAAATGAAATATAATTTTTTAATTGAAAAGTAAATTGATTTTTCTAGTTAGAAATGCTGATTCTCCCCTAAATCATTCTGGTTAAGAGCTATTAAGAAAAAGATACTTGATACTGTTTATATTTTCATAATAAGCCTCCTAAATTTCTCATGTGTATCACTCTATTGTTTTTGTAATTATAAGTAGGGAGTAATTGTGCAAAGAAAATTAAAATAGCAAGTAGGAGTAACAAGTCTTGTACCATTAGAGCAGAAGACATCATCTGTTAGAACGGGGAGAATGTCATCTTCCGTGTGAAAGAAGTCAGTAACTGCCTTCTGAGTTATTGATCAGCATTACAAGCCTGCCTTACGCTCACACCAGGAGGCTTTATCTGGAATTTAGGAACAGGAGCCCTGCAAACCCATGGCTTTTGGTTTTCAGAAGGGTCAAAAAAAACCCCAGCAAGCCGTGGAGGCACCTGGTGCCGTGGGTGTCTGTGGAGCTTTCTGTGTCGGGGCCAAGGCTCTGCCCCCATTTCTCACCCCACTGGCCCCAGCCCTTACACACAGGCACAGCACCCTCCAGAGCTGTCTGGCACGGCACAGAAATACCCACTCAGCTGAAGARTCCATTCTTTTCCAACAATTCACTTAAATGCCCTCAGAACAAGGCCTAAACTCCCAAAAGATGAAGCTTTTTCCCTTAAGCTTTTTAGAAGGAAACTTCAGGTGGCTTCAAGAGCAGTTTGGGGGTGAGAGAGCTTTCTGTCCAATTTTGTTTTGTTTTTTGCCTGATTGCCAGAGCCTTCAAAACTGGGCAGAAACCCCTCTGGAGCTGGGTCCTCATGGGACTTAGCCAGTCTCAGCTGTTCTGCCTGGAAATTCCTCCTTCAGAGCCTTTGGGAAAAATTAATGTCTGCATTAATCCTGGCTGGAGGAACAAAACCAGCGACCCACTATTTACATAGCCACAAACGAAAGTGCTCAACAGCATTCGGTGCAAGTTTGGGTCTTGAACCTGTTACTTTTTCCATTCTGCCTCCAGCCTCAGCTGCAAACTCACCCCTGCTGTTCAAGAGGGTTCAGTGCTTTAAGAGCAGCATTTGGCTTTCTGCAGGCCCCAGCCACAATTTGGTTTTAAACAAATCTGGTCATGAGAAGTATTAACACAGCACTGTGGTTCTGTTGCCTCCGTCAGCAGGATGCTGCTGATTCTCAGGCCACGGAGTCAAGCAAAGGTCGGCATGGATGGGCCATTAATAACTGGAGCAAAAATGTTATTAGTACCAAAATGTCAAACACTGTAAAATCCAGCCAGCTGTACAGCAGTGTGCTTTCTTTCCACACCCGTCCTGAGACAGCATCCAGACCTGCCCATACCTAAAAGCCACGYGCTTAATTAGGAGTATTCCCACAGAGGAAGCTTTAGGGAGGATACATGGTATGTGAGATRGAAATGATAGGATTTAGCTTGTAGTTGAGGTGGGAGAGTGACAGATGCAATACTGGATCTTGGGTACATGGGAAACCATTATGTGAACACAGAATGCTTGCCCCAAAACAACAACACCTGGAGAGTATTATTGGACTCTGTTGTGAAGGCACATCACCTTTCCTATGCAATCGAACTTGATGGTACTTTAGCATAAAGGTGACCTAGACTGTAATCACTGCCTTTAGACACTGTGAATTTTTTTTGGGTACTCTGTATTTTTATATATTGTACAATGTAAAGAATAATTCAGAAATAAAACAGACCAACCTGACCAGCCTGTGAGTTATTTCCCATGTGTGGCCAATGCGTGGCGGGGCTGGGGCTTCTGACAGCGCTGGCAGAATGGGCCAGCAGGAACGAGGAGGAGCTTCCTCTTGACCTTGGTGGCCAATGGCAATGCAAAATCCACTCAGCTGCTTGAGTGGTGATGGGGAATTGCAGAGCATCCATCCTTCCTCCCTGTCTGCGCTTTGGCTGCATTCTGAGGTTTGGATTATATTTGTCACAAGTTGCAGTCCCTGTGGACACCAAATTACTGAATGTTACGCCAAAGGCTCCCTTCCCCCCGTCACAAGCTCCATCCTAAACCTGGGGTGCCTTTCAAAAATGTATTTGAGCGAGGTACCCACTGAGGTGAGATCAAATAGGAAATTCGGGGTGCCAAATCCTTGTCCAGATCCGCAGTGTCTCCCCTCTGCTCCTCAACTCTCCACAGGTGACAACGAGCCCCCAAGGGCACAACTGCTCCCCACGCCAAGCCAGCAAAAAGACAKTCATCCTCTGCAGAGCCTTGCAGCTGTATCTGCTCAGCTGCAATGAAATCCTGTCACTGCTGCTGCTGCTGCTGCTCAAGCCCTACATATTGATGGAAAAAAGTTATAAAAAGCTGAGGGACACGTTTTGATTGAAGGATGATCGTAGCCTCGTATTGAAGAACGTTATAGCTCTTGTTGCATTTATTAATCAAAGTAAAGACCATGAAAAGTGACAGAGTCAGGAACATTTTAGTTTATGTTCCGATACAGCTCAAGACTTATATTGAAGTTCCATACAGAAAATTACACCATAATGTCGTAAAAAATAGATTGGATTGCTAATAACCTGAAACGTGCTACACCTGCATACATAATACTTTAATCCCACTAAATCATAACCTATCATTTGGGTGTTTTCATATTCTCAAGTGTGCATACAGGAATTTCTTTTCAATGCAGACCATTAAAAAGTAATTGAGAGGCACAAGATCAGTAAAAACAAACTTGCTGTGAATAAGATGGATATTTTTTTGTTATAGTTTGCACGATAACACAGGGAGGTCATTTCTGAACAGTTTTGTTTTGCATCAAGACACCTCTGCATACAATTAGAGCAAAGTATCACRTTGGAACCAATTTCCAATTTCCCCTAAATCTGTCTACCACCACTTTTTTTTCCTAGTTGCTAATTTGATTCATTAACATAACAGCTTCACTTGTAGCCTCAGTGAATTTTGTTCTCTCACTGTGCATCCCAGCTGTACCATTTTCCCTCTAATTCTTAACTGTGTGGCAAACAGAGAAAGTTTTGTTCTCTTACGCTCCCCATGAGGTGTGGGAGCACCCACAGCAGCGTGGGCAAAGCAGGGACCCAGGCCAGGGTGTGCAGCTTCAGAAGTTTCCTCATGACTCGTGTTTYGTGTCCCCATTTCCCCCAAAATCCCTGCAATGGGGGCTTTGGGGATGTGCTGAGCCAGATGCTGCGGTGACAAACCTGTACCAGCCCCACTGCTCCACATGAACCCCATTTGCTGGGTTTCCTTCTCTGTTAGGGGATGGAAATATCCATGGCTGGTGGGGCATTGCCAGCACTCGGTGTTGTGGAGCCGAGGAGGGGCAGGAACTGCAGCCCATCCCCGGTAACACCGGTGTGAGTGAAAATGCTGGAGCAGGGACTCAGATGAACAAGGTSTAATCGCCACAGAGCAGCTGAACAGATGTGTTTGGGCACCAGGGCATTATCCAGAGCAGGTTGTGTCAGAGCAAGTTAATTTCCTCCTCAGGACAGCACCACATCCTGCAGATAGCGTGGAAATAAGAAATATCCTGCAGCCYGATTTTAGCAAAGCTTTTGACTTTCTGAGACACGACCCTCATAAGCTGCCAGGAGCAGTGGCCAGGCAGAGCATTGTGCAGACACTCCTTGGAAAGGAGTCAGGCTGTAGCAGTAAAAAACCCTCCAGTRAATCCCCTGCTGCCACACYCAGCACTGCTGYTGGTGCCCAGCAYCCCCCAGAGCCACCAGARCCCCCATCACAGTGTGATCACAAGGCCTGGCTCTGCCTCCTGAATTTCCCTCTGYCCACACAACCATTTCACTCCTCTGTGAGAGCCCAGGTGGCTGTGATGCTGTGACCCAGCAGGGGACGGTCCCCAAGCGCAGCAACAGTCCCTGTGTTGGCCTAAATCAGCTCCGTGCAGCCGCCCTGGAGAGCTCAGCAAAGAGCCAGCACCTCCTCAGGGTGTGAGAGCACCCTCAGCTCCAAAACTCTGCTCCCCATGGCACCTCGAGGGTGCAGCCGAGGGACCAYACACTCCCAAACACACAGCTCAGTTACCAAAAGCTTTGGAGACTCATTACAAATGCTGTTTTGCTAACAGTGAAATGCATTTTGACATGGTATGCTCTGTTCATTTATAAGAAAACACTGACAGAGTTGTCACTGCACTTTCTGGTTTAAAAAAATGAGGCTCAAATTAACCAAGGTGACAGAATTCAGCTGTGCCCGAAGGAAAATTCCCCAGCCACATGCACACACTCCCCGTCTTTGGTGAGATTTCAACCCTTCAATCTGCTGGCAATATCTCCAAACCAARCCATTCCCCTCGGGCCAAGGTGACAGAAATGTAAAGCTGGCTCTTGGCAGCTGGGCAGACTCTCACCTTTTCCTGCTTGCCCCGTGCAGGTGCAGGTTTGTTTTGTGACCGAGAGTTTTGTCACCCTTTTTTTGCTCTGACTGGCCCTATATTGACACCTCACAGCAACTCAAACATGTGTAAGGTCAGCTGGTTTTCATTTTAAAACTACGAGGGTGACAAGGAAACGTTGTTGTGCTGCACACCAGCCACATCCAGCTGTCAGCTCTGGGTGAGGATCTCCACAGGATATGGAAGGTGCAACTCTTTGGATCCTCAYAACTGAGGCAGATCTGGAATCCAGCAAATGCTTAAAGCTCCTCCTGGCTGTGGGGAGCTGTGGGAAGTGTCTTCTGGCTGAGCAGCTGCACTGCAACATCGTCACCCTTCAAAATGTCATCTCTGAAGATTTTCAAGGTCAAACTTCAGAGTTTGTGAACTGGCAATTAGCTGGAAGCAAAAAGTAGTCCTGGTTTTCCATCACTCTGGAGACAGTGAGGTGTCTCCCAAGCATCGACCACGCTSAACAGCAACAGGCTGGCGAGGTTCGATCCATCTAACCTCGCTGTATTCCTTCATTTTTAAACCTCCCATAGTCATTTCCTTGCTGTCATGGAAATAATGGAGCCAGCAAAGGATTGCTCCCCTCTCAAGCGCAGGGTAATGAACAGCCATCAGAAACATTTGATATTTCCATGATGTGAAGCATCAATGGCCACAGAGAAAACTGTACCCGTTTTGGCAGTACTTAATTTACTGTCACGAGCAAGCGATCTGTACGAGAGAGCAGGCACAACGCTGATACACTTTTATTACCCTGCCAGGAGCCACATTATTGTTTTCTGTTTTCACATTTCTTAGCAACAACATTTTTTTGTTCATAGGTTTCTTCCTGGGAGCTCGGTTGGAATTATTTTTATGTTGTCCCCTATTTGCATGCTGACTTACATCAGCCTGTCCTCGAGCGAGAGCCTTGCTTTCTGCCTGAAAGCCTCCTGGCAATTACTGCTGTCTTCTGCTGATCCATCACTCCTTGGGCGCTGGAGGAGGCAAACCTCCCTGCCTGGCAGAGCCCGCCTGTCCTGGGGAGCAGCTCTGTCCCCACAGTCCCCAGGTGCTGCTGGAGCCCAGGAGGGTCAAACTTGTACTCTGAGCACCCCCTCTGCTCGCCA